>NW_012153062.1:5264799-5299950 GCF_000956105.1 Propithecus coquereli | reverse complement strand
AATAATATGTAGCAAGCATATTAAAAAAAAGACTTGGAGTTTGAGGTGAGTTAAATCCTGTGTTTCCCAAAGGCTGAGATTCTAGGGGGAAGGAATGTAGTCGGAAAGAACAGGACTCTATGGTGTAAGACTGGAAAAGAAAGAATGACAAACTAAGACATAATTTATAACAAAGAGATATGGTTCAACTGGCACCTTCTCCTATTAGCTGTATAACCTATGGGGAGACTTTGAAGCCACTAGTTCAAAATACCTATAGACAGTCTGCATCACAGCACCTGAAAGCATTTTTGTAAAAAAATTAACAGGAATAAATAAGACTGGGTTGAATGTATACATCAATTTAGGAGAGAACTGCTATCTTTATAATATTGACTCTTTCAATCTACAAAAATGATATATTCTTCCATTTATTTAGATCTTATTTAATTATATCAAAAATATTTTGTGTATTTCAGTGTAGAAATTCACATCTCTCTTTAAATTTCCTAGCTTTTTGATGTTTTGACGTTATTTTAAATGGTATCATTTCATAAATAAATTCCACTTTCTATTTGTTGGTCCTATATAAATATAAGCAACTTTCGAATGCTGAATTTTAAGCAGTTTCTTTCTTTCTTCCTTTTTTTTTTGGCTAAATTCACCTATAAATTCTAATAGTTCATAAATTCTTTTGGATTTTCTATACACACAATTATATCACTTGCAAACAATGACTTATTTCTTCCTTTCCAATCTTTATGCTTTTCATTTCTTTTTCTTGCCTTATTGTATGGCTAGAATCTCTGGTACAATGTTGAATAGAAGTAGTAATTGTAAACATCCTTGTGTGGTTCCTAATTTTAGGGCCAAAACTTTCAATATTTTACCACTAAATAGTCTGCTTAAGATTGTATCTCTATCAGTTTAGGGAACTTCTATTCACAGTTTGCTAAGAGTTGTTTTTTTTAAAAAAATTATAAATGATTGTTGAATTTTATGAATCTTTTTTAAAATTTGCATCTATTGAAATAACTATATTTTTTCTTTATGAAAATTAATATTGCAAACTGTACTGATTGATTTTTCAAAAGTTTCAACCACTATTGCATACATAAAGAAGTAATCTTATTTGGTAGTAATATACAATTCTTTTTATACACTGCTAGTTTCTTTTCTATATATTGTGATGTCCTTGCCAGCTTTTGGTATCAAGTGGAGTGCAGTGGCATGATCATAACTCACTGCAACTCCAACTCCTGGCCTCAAGCCATCCTCCTGCCTTGGCCTCTCAAAGTGCTGTGATTACAGGTGTGAGTCACCTGGCCTGGCTTTACATTTTCTTTGTGGAAACATTTTAAATAACCAATTCCATTTACACTAATAGGTGAGGACTGTTCGGATTTTCTATTAATTTTGTCCTTAATTTTGTTCTTACTCAGATTTTCAAATTGGTATTAAATTGTGCATTATATCATCATATCTTTTCCATGTTTGTAGAGTCTCTAGTAATATTCTTTTTCATTCCTGATATTTTTTCCTCTTTTTAAATTGATGTCTTATAAGGGGTTTATCGATTTTCTTCATCTTTTCAAAGAACCAGCCTTTAACTTGTTTTTCTTTAATTTTGTTTTCTATTTCACTGATTTGTGTTTTTTATTTCCTTCTTTCTACATTCTTTAGGTTTGATTTGCTATGCTTGCTTTTTGAAATGAATTTTAATTGATTTTAACCTTTCAACTTTTCTAATACATGTAGTTAAGGCTATAAATTTCTCTCTAAGCATTGCTGTAGTTGCAGCCAATAACTGTTTGATATGGCACATCTTCATTACCATTTGGTTTAAAATATTTTCTAATGTCTGTTATTTCTTCCTTGATCCATGGATTATTTAGAAGTGTGTTCTGTTTAATCTCCAGGCAGCTGAGCATTTTCTAGTTATCTTTTGTTACTGATTTCTAGTATAATAATTTCTCTGAGGTCGAAGAGCGTATTTTGAATGATTTCAATTTTCTGAAATGTTTCAAGGCTTTATGGCCTACTTATAACCAGTTTTGGTAAAATTTAAATATGAGCTTAAATGAAATACGAATTTTGTCATTGACAGTGTTCTCTATATGTCAATTAGATCAAGTTTAACTGTGGTCTTCATATCTATAGTTTTACCTTTTTGTCTGTTCAGAGGTAGGTTAACGCAACCCTTTCATTTTTCCTTTGTCTATTTTTGCCTTATATATTTTGAAAGGATCTTACCTAGAATTGTGAAATCTTCCTGGTGGATTGACTTCTTTATCATTATGGAATATCCCTGTTTATCTCCAGTAATGCTTCTTGACTTAAAATCTGTGTTACCTGACATTAGCATAGCTACACCAGTTTTTCATTAGTAGTTGCAAGGTATATTTTTCCATCCTTGTAATTTCTGTGCATCTTTATTTAAAGTGTTTCTCTTGTAAATAGGACGCAGATAGGTTTTGGTTTTTTCCCCCTTAGTCTGACAACATTAATTTATTACTTAGAGTAGTGAACTTTCATTTAATGTAGTTACTGATTTAGGTGGGTTTGTATCTACCATCCTATTATTCATTTCCTATTTGACCCACTGTTTCATTTACCTTTTTACTTCAATCTTGCCTTTCTTGGATTACCCAAGCATTGTATTTTCCCTTCTTTTAACTTATTCTTTTTAATATTACAACACATATCTTGATTAAATTTAATACAAATTATTACTTTTGCCACTTCCTTGATAATGCTAGAAATTTATACTACTTTAACTCCAATTTTTTTTGCCTTTTCCATTATGGTTGTCATGTATTCCAATTCTGCATAAATTTTACACTTCACATTACTATTAATAATATTGTTTTGTAACAGTCAGTGTTCATTTATATTTACCTTTTCTAGAGGTCTCATTCTTACCTGCATTTCTAAATTTCCATCTGGGATTATTTTCCTTCTGCCTAATGACTGCCCTTCAGAATTTCCATTAATGTAGTCCTGCCAGTGGTTAATTCTCTTTTTTTGTCTGAAAACATCTATGTTTCACTTTCATTTCTGAAAGATATTTTTACTCTATATAGAGTTTTGGGTTGACAGTTATGTTTTTTCCCCCAGCACTGTAAAGGTGTCTTCCAGGTAATGAAGTTTAAATGCTTCCTTGCTGACATTAGTTAACAGTGACATAATGAAAATACTGAAATTGCTTAATGCAGTGACCTTAGGATTTCCAGCACATAGAAACATCTTTCTCTTTACATTCATAGAATCTTAGGATCAGAGCTTGAAAGAACTGTACAGACCATCTAGTTCAATTTCCTACCTAATAACAACCCTAGTAGATAGATAATTTTTGACTTGAACACTTTCCCAGTTTAGGGGAATTCACCAAATCACAAGATAATGCATTTAGAAACAGTCCTAATCATACATGGCTTCCTTATAGAGCACTAAGATGAAATCTGCAAACCTTTAACTCCTAGTCCCAGGACCTCCTTCTGCTCCAGAAGCAAGACACGATGCTTTGCTTTCACCTACGCTATCTGAAGAGAGCTGTTTTGTCCCCAGGCTTCCAGGTCCCTTTCTCTACCCTGCCCACTCCACATTCACAGTGGGTCACTAATCCCTGTCAACTATGTTCCTAAAAATAAACTGGAATTTAGGTCATCACCCAGTCAGACGGTGGTTTAACGTAGGGCCTAGTTCTCGCCTGGATTGCTGACCCTTTTCCTGAGTAGGAGTAAAAGCTAAGTGATCTTCAGGTGCTGCTCTCTCTATGCTTAGGTTTTCAATAGCTCTCTCACAGCATTGTTTTACAAACTGTTCTTCTGGGACAGACGGTGGAGGGGTGGACTTGTTAATTCTGTCATCTGCTGTGTTGTTCTCTCATTACCAGCAAAGTGTAGGCTGCAAAACTCACTGCAACCCAGAAAAATTTCGGCAATTTTAGATGCAAAGGTTTTAACTAAATGTATAAACTTTTATATACACACATTAAAAATGACCTTGGAGTTGAGATGTGATAACTCTAAACTTCAGTATCCTAACAACTAGTAAGAAAAAATATAGCCTGAAAGTATATTATTTATGGCAGCCTCTGGCTTAAAAATAAAGATGAAAGAATTTAGAAATGAGACAGAATTTATAATAAAGACACCTGAGTTCAAGTCCTATTACCCTTTCTGATTAGCTATATAACATATAGTAAGTTAGTTAACCTCTTTGAAGTCGATTTGCTTGTCTGAAAAAGGAGATTAAGAGAATACTTGCCTTGGTAAGACTAAACACAATGATAACCACAAAGCAGATTTGTTTAAAGAAGAAAGAAAGAAAAAAAGTAAAGATTAAGTTTTCATGTAGCATTGTTCATAGTGGCCAAAAAACTGGAAGCAACCTCAATGTCCAGCAACAGTGGGATGAATAATATATTGTAGTATATTTATCCAATGGTATACTTCACAATTTTTTTAAAAGGAAAAATAAAAATACAATTATAATTAAATGGTATATAGGTAGCAAATTAAAAAAAAAAAACCCAAGGAATTATTAACATAAAATTCAAGATAGTGGCTACACCTGGTGGGGACAGAGATAGGTAAGTGATCCTGCAAAGGGAATTGGGGGGCAAATGAAGTTCATTTTATTTATAATTATTCTTTAAATGATACATACACATTTATACACTTCTGCATGTATGATCCAGTTTTAAAACAAAAGAATTACCTAAAACTCTCATTGAATCTTAATTATTAATTTATGTATCTGTACATAAATCTGTATATAGATGGAGAATACACAGACCTCGATTCACTGTCCTTGTCTCCCACGTTGAAGCACAACACATTCTACTGATTTGTTTGGTAACTGATTAGATGAACTCTTAAAACTTTGAGGAGAATAACTGGATACAGAAAAGTTTTGATTTTACTGGCAATAAATCTCAAAAAGCAAATTTCTGATATCAAATGAAACGACATACAGAGAATTAATAATTTGGCAGACAGCAACTATTATACATCAGGCTCTGTACTGACAATTGTAAATAAGTTTTTTGTTTTTTTTTTTGAGACACAGTCTTGCGCTGTTGCCAAGGCTAGAATACAGTGGCATCATCATAGCTCACTGCACTGCAACCTCAACTCCTGGACTTTCCTACCTCAGCCTCCCAAGTGGCTGGGACTATAGGTGCTCACCACCGTACCTGGCTAATTTTTCCTATTTTTAGTAGAGACAGGATCTTGCTGTTGCTTAGGCTGGTCTCAAACTCCTGGCCTCAAGCAATTCTCCTGCCTCAGCATCCCAGAGCACTGGGATCACAGGCATGAGCCACTGCACCTGGCCTGTAAATGCAATCTCACCATACTTATAGTCTATGTCTTGATTTTTAAATTTTAAGGCTGTATTCACTTATCAATCAGCACTGCCTAGACAGTGAAAAGCTCATTGGTCTAGTCACACTGTTATACCATCTCTTCAATTCCTTAAACACTATAAGGAAGGCTTATAATATCTTGTAATGAGTGGGCAGGACCATATCCAGAAACCTGAGACAGGTTTTCATGTGATGTATGGCTACTATTTGTTAGTTGTTTACTTAAAAGCTGAAGATGAACCCAAATAAAACTTGTAACTCAGAAACATAGCCAATTAGTCCTTTAATCTATTTTCTGAAAAGTATTAATATGTTAATTTTATGTATGTAAACTGGTTGATTGTAAAGACATTTAAAAACAGCAGAATATATAACATGGCTAATACAGGAAGTATTAGTAATACTTAAAATTATTTGTATTATAGCTGAAACCAAAAAAGGGGCCTCAAAATCGTATTTTAACATTTCCTATACATTTTGTAAATACGTCTGTTTAAATGTTTCTGGTAAATATAACCATTCATTTGTAAACTTTCCCTAGTAAATTCAATAAACATTCTATAATTGCTCATCATCAGAAGTGTTGAATTTGTCTCTTCCCCCCTTCCAGCCAGATGACAGGAACCTGGGATTCAAATGGTGTACTCAGAATTGAGACCACTGGGGCCAAGGATTCAGCTGGCATGGTCTGGGCCGAAGTGGTGGAGGCAGAGTTTTGACTGGCACGTTAGGGATCAGGGCAGCCATGACTGGAGATGTATTCAGCATATTTGGGACAAGGTGGGATGAGGAAGCAGCTGGCATTGTCACGAGGTTTAGGAAGGGTGAACAAATAATTTATTTAGGATTATGGGAGTCAGGTTTCTATGAGAGAAGTGAATTACAAATATGAAAAGGGAAAGACTAACCCCAAAGTATTGAATTAGAAGGTATCAACGTGAACTCAACGTTTTTGAAAATATGGATATAAATACATATAGATGTGTATTACTGCATGTATACACACATTTATCTTTGAGATGTCCACCAACAGGGGTTAAAACCAGTGACTTCCCAGTGGCGGTGAGTCCTTCTCAGGTCTTGGTCGCCACATACCATTCCCATTTAAATGAACCAGGGCTCCCTGGAAAAATGGCTAACTCTAGATCTAAGGTAGGGGGTAGGAAAAAGTACAAGATGAGTTTGTAATACCTAATGTGCCAAAAAGTAAGGAAGAACCCCAAAAGTAATGAGGACATAATGAAAGGGCCCTGGGGCCGGGTATGGTGGCTCACATCTGAATCCTAGCACTCTGGAGAGGCCAAGGCTGGAGGATTGCTTGAGCTCAGGAGTTTGAGACCAGCCTGAGCAAAAGCGAGACCCTGTCTCTACTAAAAATAGAAAAATTGGCCAGGCATGGCGGCGCACGCCTGTAGTCCTGGCTACTTGGGATGTGGAGGCAGGAGAATCGCTTGAGCCCAGGAGTTTGAGGTTGCTGTGAGCTAGGCTGACACCACAGCACTTTAGCCGAGGTGACAAAGTGAGACTCCGTCTAAAAAAAAAAAAAAAAAAAAAACAAAACAAAAATCAAAGGGACCCAGAAGCCAGCTTGAAGAGACTGCCACAAACCAAATCTGGGAAAATTGCAGCATGAAAATAAATGACAGTAATATATTATAGACTACTGAATAAAGTAGGAATCCATGAGTCCATACTGACATAAATGAATGAAGAAATGGAAAAGATCTCTCTTCCTTACAGGATACCAACCAATGCAGAAGCCATGGACTCACCATTTGGCAACCAAAATAGTAATAATTATTCAGGTAAGAATCCCCAATGGACTCAAACTAGCTGGTGACAACTTGATGAGAAACACTACATTTACAGTCTCTAACAAATGACTCACAAAGTACTTTTCAATTATTAACTTTATAATGGAGAAACCTGGTAGATACTATCCTACCCAAGTGATCAAAGTTAACAATCACCAGGAATAGGACAAACTGACATTGTGTACCTCTTGGTATGAGATACTGAGAATAGGGCATCATTCCTGTGGTATTGCTGATAAAAATGTAAATACTGAATCTTAACCATGGGAATCATTGGATAAACCCAAACTGAGACACATTCTACAAACTGGCCTATACTCTTCAAAAATGTCAAGGTCATGAAAGAAAAGACTGAAAAACTGTTGTGGATTGAAGGAAACAAGAGACAGGAAAACTAAATGCACGATGCGATCCTGGATTGGGATGCTGGACCAGAGAGGAACATTATTGGGGCAATCAGACAACTCATTGTGGTCTGTGGATTAGATGTCATTAAGACAGGTAAATCTCCTGAGTTTGATGGTTGTACTACGGTTATGTACCTCGATTTATTTATAGATTCAACATAATCCCAGCCAAAATATTTTTTGAACCATCTGAAATTGCAGATATGCTATTCCCTTTACCTCTAATTACTTTAGTGCGTATTTCCTGCAAGAACACTCCCACATAACCACAGGACACCCATCAAACTCAGGAGATTAGCATTGACATTGGAGCACTCCATATATTTAAGACCTCCTTAAATGTCCCCTGATATGGTCTAAAATGTTCTCCATGAAGATGTACATTTTTTGTTAGATATATTCTTAGGAATAGTGTTTTTATTTATGTTATTTTTGAAGTTTTTTTTCTAAAAACTTTCATTCTGTTAGTTGCTGATATCCAGGAATAAAACTGACTTCTGCACACTGATTGTGAAAGTAGAAACTTTGTTAAGCTCTAGATATTAACAGAACTGTCTACATATATAATCATATCAACACATCAAAATAATTTCCTGCCTTTAGGAAAGAAAAACCCAGAGAATTACACTGACTGTAACTTATTTAAACATACACAATGTTTGTCACTTAAAGAGATGTTGATAGTTGTGTAAATATTGTAAGTAGCACAATGATAGCTGGGAATAGTGTAGCCACAGTACCATCTTTAAATCACCCAAGGATGTGAGGTGCAGTTCTATTTGCTTGTGAGATCACTAAGCAGGCAAAAAGTACCTCACAGGGATGATACTGTCTTCACCTCTATATCAAAAGAAATACACTGCCTAAGGTACAGAAAAAGTAATTTAAAATACTGTATTTGTAAATTCTAATTAAGTTCTTAGCATGTCTTAGTTCTTAGTTCATGTCTGTCTATGGATGTTACGATCAACCCTTCACAAACCACTTCTCAGAAACTTGAACAATATGCTTTCCACCAAGCTTTCTGGTGGTCTGGCAGCTCTAAAAAGACTCCTCACTACTGACCTTTCCTTGTGCTCACACCTCTTTCCACATGTCATGAAACAACTTCCTGATGAATGACTTCCACCACACTATTGGGAAGCAGTATACAGTGCATCCACTGGGTACTCTAGAAATAGCAACCCCTCCTCAGGAGATATTTGCCGAATGGCCCCAGGAAACTAGAAAGCATCTCTAGGCTGCTGGCTCTAAGCCGGACGAAATGCAAAGGAGCCTTAAAGGCAGAAAGGACTCAAAAGCCTAACTCTCACTTGTGAGGTTTAAGGGATGGGAAACAGAGAAGCCAGTTTGTTACATGATATATTCTTTCACTAGGTCGTCTCCACATATTAAAAGAAAAAGGAAGAAGTTTAAAATCACATTTTCTGAGTTTCAGTATGGGATGATGAAAAAGTTCTGGAGATGGATTGCTGATCATGGTTGCAAATAATGTGAATGTACTTAATGCCACTGAACTATATACTTAAAAATGGTTCAAATGGTAAATTTTATGTTATGTGTAAAATTTTAAATAAAAATTTTAAAGGTACGTTTTCTACTGCTAAAAAGTACTTGATATTATTTAGTAATTATATAGTCATTAAGAGCACTAAACATCAAAATTTGACAGCCCTCTGTTTGAGATTTGACTCCAGCTGCTACACCTGTATAATTTAAAAGCACATCATTTTAACTAAGCCTTAGTTTCCATATCTGCAACACAGAAATAATAAAATGTTCACCTACCCATTATAGGTTGCTGTGAACTTGAAAAATTTATATAGGAGCTTAGCAAAGTTCCTGGCACACAGTGAGGACTCAATAAATGTTGGCTCTAATTTCTTTTTTAGGTTTTCATAGCAATATGATTCTTTTAGATTTTGTACAATAAAGATTAACGTATTAACTGCCATATAAGTTGTATTTAACTCATGCTACTTTTGAGCCTGGGGCCTCATGAAGCGTATGTAACTCACACATCTCTACCTTGTGAGCTGCGTGAACTATTTCTCAAGTTGCATATAACTCACACACAGAAAACAAAAAATAACATATTTTTCATTAAATTAGAAAGGATCATTTTGTTTTTGACGTTTTTGTTCTACTTTTGTAATAAAACACTACAGCTCCAAGGAAAAAAAAATTTTTTTCCTAGTATGGCAGTCAATGTGTTAAAAACAAGGCTTCAGCACAAAAGGGCTGATTATTCATTTCTCCTCCCTGGTCCCTAATGTCACAGAACTATAGAACCACTTCCCATAAGATGCATTCGATGTTGTAGTCAAGGGATGTATGAGTGACCACTAAGCCAGTGGTTAATAACCTTAAAGTCTCATACCTTAAGAGGCAACAATTTCAGAGAAGCCAAGAGAACTTGAAATAATTTAACAAGTTAATATATATATATTTTATCAAGTATAACATGTTCATACAAAAACATTTAGTAGAAATATAACTCACACATACAAAAAGAGGCGATTTTTTGTCCCTTTTATATCCTATTTTAGACAAAATGATGAAACCCAGAAAATAACAGAAATGCACTAGTTCTAAAAACTGGGAATTTTATAAATGAAACAGATTCAATCATCTATACCTTCTCTCAAATTCCAAACAATGAGGCTTACTGCCCTGTACTCTCAGAATCGACTTAAATAAATCTTTGCTTGATTTGGATGGAATATATATTTTCAATGGTTGACAGTCCAGGCAGAATAAGGACATAAAATGATCCATAAGACAAAACATTTCACACAAAAGGAATGATGTTAACAAAACCCAGACAATATCAAGAGGAAATGCAATGAATTTAAAAACTTCTGAAACAGGCATTTTTGGGGATCATTTATAAAATACCAAAAAGTTCAGAATTGCTGAAAAAGTTTATGTAGAACAAAGCCAAGGGGTGAAAAACTATCAAATGTATTAAAACCATCTAAAGCCAAACAAGATGTAACTGACCTATATAATTTAGAAATAGGTTTAAGTGCATTTTCTTTGTATAATTAATTGACTATCACATGTAAAAACTGGCAATGAATTAAAATGCAATTAAATACAGATTTGCAAGCCTTTTGGCCATTCTGTAAATATTTAAAAATTAAGTGAACTGCCGACTGAAAAATGAAAACTTACATACATACCATAAAAGCACAAATGATCAAAGATGCACTATAAAATTGTGTGAAAAAAACATATTGATACTAAACAAAAATCTTTCAGGCACGTGTATTCAGAAACATTCCTTTTATAAATAAACACCGAGTTTCACTCCAAAAAATAAAGCTGATTTTCCCCAATTGCACCTATTAGTTGAGAACTATATCATATATTAGGGATGCATTTAAATGGACCATTTTACAGGGAAAGTCAACTGAACTTTAAAAAATATGAATCCACCTTTTTTATTCACAATTTCAAAAATACAGAATTTAAAGATAATTTCACCAGCGTAAGCAAGAATGAGACCCTGTCTCTACTAAGTATAGAAAAATTAGCTGGGCCCAGTGGCGAGTGCCTGTAGTCCCAGCTACTCAGGAGGCTGAGGCAGGAGGATCGCTTGAGCCCCGGAGTTTAGGTTGCTGTGAGCTATGAAGCCACTGCACTCTACCCAGGGTGACAGAGCGAGACTCTGCCTCAAAAAAAAAAAAAAAAAATTCCAGTGAGGCACAAACGTGGCCCTATCAACATTCTACCATTCAATATGACCAACAGAGAATAATTCAATACAACAAAAAGTAAAATCCACAATTTGTCAATCCTATACAAAAGGGGCCTCATCAAAACATTCTTTTACAAAACACAATGTCACAAAAAAAAAACCCAACAAAAAAAGAAAGGCTGAATTTTGACAACCCTACACAAATTGTGGGATTTCATCTTCAAGGTCTTCAAACTGTTGCATTCGTTTTAGCCTTGGTCTCTGACACGCTGGATTCACATCAGGCAAGCCATGCTCCTCAGAGTTCTCTTTAGGCTGACTGATCAGCTGACCAGGACAAGCTGGTGCTTTGCCCTGGTCTGGCACTGATTTCACCACATGACCCTGGGGATCGTGAGCTGTGCCAGGTGGTACTGCTGCCAAGGGCAAAGCTGGTTTCTCTTCATTATCCCTGACACTGCTAGCAGGAGGAGTATGTGGTTTATAAAATGTTGTCCAGTGTTGGGGCTGCAGTGTTCTGGGTGCTCTGAGGGGAGCAAGAGGGTAGGAGTCGGAGGACCGTCTCTCAGATGCCTCTCCTGCTGACCTGCCCAGCTCTATGGATGGCTTACTGGGCTGGCAGGCACTACTGGAATGGTCCCCACTGATCCTGATGCTTGTCACCACTCCTTTCTCCTGCAGTGCACTGGGCACAATCACCGTAGCCTTGGCAGTTGTGTTGTTTTGTTCATGCTGTTTGTCCTGAGATTTTTGTAGAGTTTGCTGTTCAAAGCCATTAAATTTGGAACAAACAGTGGTAGGAGTGTCTTTTCTATTAACTCCTTCAAAGGAAGGATTCTTGCAAAACTTGTCTAAATTTATATTTCCCATATTTCTGCCATTTTTCTCATTAGGAGGGCTTGCAAGAAGTAGTCTGTCTACAGGCAAACTTACAGGTCTAATCTTAGTCCTTGGAGTATGCCTCTCCACCAAGTTTGTTGCTCTGTCAGATTTCAGAGTAAATGGCTTATGGGTTTTACAAACATCTTCCATCTTTTGGGATGCTGATTCAAGCTCTTGGTCTAGAAGCAAATACACTTTGTTGTCTGAAAAAGAAAGATTTATTTCAATAAATATAATGAACAGCTACAAAATACACTGCAAGTTAGTAAAAACAAAACAAAAGAAAACAAAATACTTGCTGAAGTAACTTCTTTCTCTGTGCTGTGCATGAACAAGTATTTTCTAAGTCAAAAGACTGTCACAATTTCAACAGGCAGACATTGGTAAACTAACCTCAGAAAAGTTACACCAATTTACACACCAACCACATGCAGCTGTGCCCTGCAGCCCAAGGGTTTTGCCAACTCACTCAATCTGCTTTTCTGTTACACTCACCCACACTGACAACCTATCAGATCAAATGCCTTAGATGCTCTCCACAGCTGATCAACTAATGAAGTACAACATCCACCCTGTCAAATTAAGGTTGAATAGTTTTATGTTAAGTAAAAAAGACACCCTGTTCCTAATTTGCTCCCAGATTTACTTTCTTCTCTAGTCTGGACTCGTGGTCCATGTTTTCTCACCTAGAACCCTCAGCTCCTCAAACCCTGTCCCTGGTTGCTGCATCTATCCAAAAAAACCTCCAATTCCTGGCTAGTTCCAGCCCTTTGCTCGCCCTCCTTCCTCTTCACTGAGGAAAAACATCAACAACTGTGTGCCCTGACACCATCCTGACTCTGAGCTGCAGCTGGCCCCTGGGACAGCATGCAATCCTCTCCTGGCCACCTGGTCCCTCTCCCACGTCTCTGGGGCAGTGCTCTGCAGACAGGTGCCCATCAGAATCACTTTTCAGTGGTCCTCTCCTCCGACTTCCCTCCTCACCTGGGACTGCTCTTTCCTGGGTTCTAAGGCAACACTCTCTTGATCTGCTTTCCCGGGTCCTTCCCCACATTTATAGACCATTCTAAGGGAGCTGACTCTCTGCAGTTGGACTATAAGCACCAAAGTATATTCTTAAAGTTCCGAGGGGAAACCTTACAGCACAGAGAAGAGTGCAGACTCTGAAGCCCAGCTGCCTGGGCCCTCACTCAGCTCTACCTACCACTTCTGCACAGGGCAGGGCGATCCCACTGCCCTACGTGTCTTCCTCTGTCAGAAAAGACTCAGAAGGGTGTCTGTGTTGTTGTGTGGTCTAAATGATCTAACCAGAAATGTGTGTAGAATTATCTTGTACACAATAAGCACTGGAAAATGCCATTTATTAGTGTTACTATTACTAATTGGGGGCCCTAGATTATGGGTGAATGAAATAAGCACAGAAATAGGAATCCGACTGGGTTCAAATTCTGACTGAACAATTTATTAGGGGCATCACCTTTGGCATTACTTAACCTCTCTCATATTGTTAGCTATGGGTTGAATGAGGCTAATGCTATATATACTTTAAAGCACAGAACTGTTACAAAGATCCAATCAGATAAATGGAATTAAACAATAAGCGCAGTGCTTTCCACGGAATAGGCAGGTACTTGGTGAATGATACTTCTCTTCCTTTTTAGACCCTATTAGGCTATGCTTATTGATATTTAATTACACATTAAGTTAAAAATGTATGGATATATAGTGAAAAATTGGAATTTAGTTGTAACAATGTGGAGTTACAATACCAAATGAAAGCTTTTCCACTAGTTTTGACAGCTACTAATCATTGCAACTAAAATTATCATATAAAGAAAAGCAGTGAATGACTGCTGTCAAAGAAATTAAAAAAAGACATATACGCGTATGTGCTTAATGAGTTAAAAGAGGGCCACAGGGAAAAAGAACGTGAAAAAATTTTAGGAGTCTAAATTTTTTCAATTTCAGAAGTCTAGTTTGATTCTTTATGAACAGTTACATCAGTACCCTGAACTACGGTAACAGAAGATGCTAGTGGGCTGGGTTCGGTGGCTCTCGCCTGTAATCCTCGCACTCTGGGAGGCCAAGGCGGGAGGATCGCTTGAGGTCAGGAGTTTGAGACCAGTCTGAGCAAGAATGAGATCCTGCCTCTACAAAAAATAGAAAAATTAGCCAGGCGTGGTGGCACATGCCTCTAGTCCCAGCTACTTGGGAGGCTGAGGCGGGATAATGGCTTGAGCCCAGGAGTTGAGGTTACAGCGAGCTACGATGATGCTACTGCACTCTAGCTTGGGGGACAAAGTGAGACTGCCTCAAAAAAATAAATAAATAAAATAAAATAAAAAAGAAGAAAAAGCATTTTCAGAAGGAACACAAAAAACATTTTTTATAAGGAAGATTATTATGAAGAATGACATTCATTTAAATACAAGGTAGACAGGTACAGTGGCTCATGCCTGTAATCCCAGCACTTTGGGAGGTCTAGTCGGGAGGATCGCTTGAGGCCAAGAATTTGAGACCAGCCCAGGCAACACAGTGAGACCCCTTCTCTACAAAAAAACTTTAAAAAATTAGCCAGGCATGGTGTTGTGTCCCTATAGTTCCAGCTACTCAGGAGGCTGTGGCAGGAGGACCACTTGAGCCCAGGAGGTTGAGGCTGCACTGAGCTTTGATTGTGCCACTATACTCTAACCTGGGCAAAAGAGCAAGACCCTGTCTTGGGGGGCAGGGGTGGGAGGTGGGTGGAAAATGCAAGTTATAGTAACAAGCAACATTCTCAATGGCTAGCCAAGATATATTAACTAATAAAGTTTTGTTCTCTAACTTCCTTCACCTCCACTTACCTTGGCTTTTAATTATGTTTTATTGGCAAAATTTTAAGTCAACATTTTTTTACATGGCCACTCACCACTGAGACATGCATTACATTTTTCCGATGCATTTTGCTTGCGTTCTGATTCCTCAAATGATGTAGCTGGTTCAAAAATTTTGCTTTCACTACTTGCAGTATGGATATCCTGTTGATGGAAGAGAATTTTTAAATTTGAAGAAGCAAAACACACCTTAAAGTAAACAGTTCAAAGATTTTCAACTTATTAACACAAACATCACAAACTTCTAATACAATTCCATAAAGGTAAAAACTCACTTCCTTTGAAGAAAAAAATAGTGATTTCATGGAATGTTCTGGGTCTCTTTCTTCTGGTGATAATGGAGACTTCAGAAGACAGCCTTGATCAACCTGAGGTGCAACACCACCTGTACTACACACAACATTTTGTGGCTGTAGGGATCCATCGAAGATCTTCTGTGAGTAAGTAATGAGGAACTCCACCAACCGCGCTTGATTTGAATATTCAGCAAGGGAGGAGATGGTGACTGGAGCAGTTGTGGGCCTTGGCCTAATAAGACTTGGTCCAAATATCACCCCCAAATTTTTGGAGTTCATCTTGTTTTCTTCTGCATGATCTACTACCCTGCAAAGTAGAACACATAAAGCTGTATGAGATTTGCCTATTAGGGTTTCTTCATGGTAGTTTTACTATGGGAACAGTATGAGCATATGGTCAGCTCATCTGCCAGGTATGCAAGACTTTATCAGGCCTCCACCTAGCTCAGTTCCTGCTACTACTTGCTGTGTTGCAGCCTTACCAATTTACTTATACTTCCCAAATGCAAAATGCTCTCGTGTCTGTGTCTGTTACGCTCTGCTTGGAATGCTCTTCCTGCATACATTCTTTGTTCATCAAACCACTACTCAGTTCTTTATGTCTGACTCGAGGGATACCTCCTCTGTTTTAGCCCCTTCACCCCATAGTCCTTGGCATGCTGCGCATAGCCCTGTTAGAATATGAATGATGCTGTACTCCACTGGTCTGCAGGTCTGTCCTCCAAGCTGATAAGCCCAACAGATGGCAGAAACCCTATGTTTTCATCCTTGTTTCCCCAGGTAGAGCCTGGCATACAGGACGCATCTGAGGGGATGACACTGGCTGCATGAACATATATATTCAATGTCTCCCTCCTATGTTAGAAATGAAATGTTCATTTAAAAAATAACATAACAATGTAAATATACTTAACACTACTCAACTGTACACTGAAAAATAATTAAGATGGTAAATTTTATATGCAGTTTGCCACAATTAAAAATAAAAACAAAAAACTAATCAATTATCTACACATTAACAGATGTTCTATTTATATAAAATTCTTACCGCTTAAGATGTACTATGAGGTAATGAAGACTGTTCAAATTTGATGCTGGCAATTGTCTTAGAAGGTCCTTGCTTTTTAGAAGAATTCGTTTCATTTCTATACACATACTTGGCCACTTTTTGTCCTCAGGGCTATCCTTTTTTGTCTCTTGTTCTTCATTTACACGCTGGATCTCTTTTGCAAGGTCTATAAATTCCTTGTACAATCGAAATAAAATAAATGGCTCTGGGAGCTGAAAAAGTAAAATTACATTAGGAATATCATTCTATTTTTTCTGTTAATAGTCAACTATTACTGATAGTTATTGAATGATTTGGTACGTCTCTTCAGATTATCAAGATTTACAGTCAATTTACATTTAGAAATGTACGTATGTTTGCTACAGATATGACCTATGTGAACCTTAAATCATCATAAATTTTATCTATATTAAAAATGAGGTAACTGATAATCAGTAAAACTCTAACCTACACTTAAAGCTGCATGTGGAATTTTAAAACTGATATGTATCTCTCCTACCAATTACATTGATGACTGCCCCAAAGTTAGGATGATCTTCAACTGTTTTACTGAAACAAGCCCAGGATAATGAACGAAGTCAAATTTATTAGAAAAAGCTGATAAACTGAATTTTATTGGTACGGGGGAGACAGAAAGAACAAATGGTATAGGGCCTTTGTGTTTTACTTGGGACACATTGAAGATTACCATCAGACAATATGAACTACAAGAAAAACACTGTCAACATTTTATTTATCTAATTTTTAAATACAATTTCAACTGCCATAAGAAGGTCAAAAGAAGTGGTTTGTCTCTTGAACTAACAAAGGGCATGCCATTTTGATCTGCCCACTGCCATAATGAATTTCAACATTTCTATGGGCTCTGCAATGGAAAATAAAGTGTAGCTCTGGCTATGTGATGTCCTTTATTATCTGCAGTGAGGTAGGTCCCCTCTCTCTGGTTTCCCCTGCTGGTTCTAGAGAGAGGCAGCCTTGAGATCGATTTCTACCTCCAGCACTCTGGGATCTGAAGGAAGTCACTTAACTTCTTGGAGCTTCAGGTTTTCCACATAGTAAATGAGCAAAATGAAAGCCGCTCTCTAATACTGTTGTAAAAATTGAGCATGGTTTCCCACGTGAAAGTCTTGGTCACACAATATTCCTGAGACAGAATGAGACCTGACAGTATTGGACCCCATTCATTTCCTCTGTCTGACTGGCCAGAAAAGATAAAGGAGGATTCATTATGAGATTTATAGTCATTCAAAGGCACTCAGCCTCCATTTTTTAGTTGAGCATCCTGTAAAATGTGATTAAAGAGTTGAATAGTTTCCTGGGATACCATGACAGATCCAACAATTATACCTAATTTCTTTTCTCCCCGCAACCCTACTAAAATGCAGTAAAAGCCCACAAGGACTGGGAGTATAGGAGAGGAGACAAAAGCAACATTTCACAAGCTGAAGAACAGATGAACGAATGCTGACTTAGCAGTTCTGAGAAAGCTGAAACCCCAAACTATGAACCTACATGATTTACAGAATCCCAAGGAGACTCACGGGCTGTCAGCACTAGGTCCTCTGATCCTGTGGGAGGGTGAGACCTAAGCTACCTGAGAAGGCTTAGATATATAGATTCTTGTCTCCACTCCAACCTCCTAAGCAAATCTGGAGATTTTTTCTCTGCTCAGTATAAAACAGGGTCTCCGGATGGGTAATGTCAAGCATAAGGCAACTCCCTGAAAATGGAGATGTAGCAACTCTACACACACTGCATGCAGAGATTCTGCAACCTTCATACCCTACGAGTCTCCCAGAGGACTGGCACCACACTCTAGGCAAGGAGTATCAGAGCAGCCCAAGATTAGGGACCTGGAGATACAGACATCAGGTGTTTCCCAAACAGCCCGCCTAGATCGTCCTATAATAAAGCTCAATGTCTTCAAAGCCTTCATGTGTTCAAGAGCTTCCAAAGAGATTTCAATTTCCAAATCTTTCATTATAAGCAGACAACTAGGGAAGACAGAAACCAAAATGGGTAGGGAAAAAAAACTCAAAACAACTTAAAGGTCTAGAACTCTGCTATTAATACGGTGGCCACTAGACACATATGGCTACTGAGCACTGGAAATGAGGCTGGTCCAAGTTGAGATGTGCTCTAAATCAGTGGTCCTCAACCTTTTTGGCACCAGGGACTGGTTTCATAGAAGATAATTTTTCCATGGATGGGGGTCGGGGGGAGAGGAAAGTGGGGAGATGGAGGATGTTTTCAGGATCATTCAAGCACATTACATTTATTATGCAGTCAAATCTCTCTGCTAATGATAATCTGTACTTGCAGCCACTCCTCAGCACTAGCATCATTGCCTCAGCTCCACCTCAGATCATCAGGCATTAGATCTCATAAGGAGTGCACAACCTAGATTCCTCACACACGCAGTTTACACTAGGGTTTGCTCTCCTATGAGAATCTAACGCTGCTGCTGATCTGACAGGAGGTTGAGCTTATGTGGTGATGCGAGCAATGGGGAGCGGCTGTAAATACAGATGAAGCTTCGCTTGCTGGCCTACCACTCACCTCCTGCTGTGCGGCCCGGTTCCTAATAGGCCATGGACTAGCACCAGTCTGCAGCCCAGAGATTAGTGACTGCAGCTCTAAATGAACAATACACACCAGATTTTAAAGACTCAGTACCAAAAAAAAAAAAAAAAAAAAGGGGAAATATTTCATTAAAAATTAAAAATACTAATTAAATGTTCAAATGATATTTCCAATATAATAAAATATTAACTTTACTTATTTTTATGTAGCTACTAGAGAATTCAGTATTACACATGTGGCGCACATTATATTTCTATTGGACAGGGCTAGAGGATATGCAGAGAAAATAACTCTTTAAAAAAAAAACCCTTAACATGCTCAGGTAGATAAGATACTGCATTCATTAAAAAAAGAAAGGAAGCTATAAAAAGATCAAAAAACCAGAGTTCTTGGAAATTAAAACACAGTATCAGTAAAGAAACAGTTCATAGCAGAGAAGAAAAATAAAGCTGAGGAAATTTCTTAGTAAGTGTTGAAAGAAAACAAAAACAAAAAAAGAAATAAATAACAGAGAAAAGGTAAGGGAACTAGAGAACCAGTATAGGTTGTCAATTATCCAAGTAAGAGTTCCAGGTAGAAAGTAGAAAGAAATAGAGGAGGGGAAATGAGCAACAAAATAAAGAAAAATTCTAAAAACTAAAGGACTAACCAGATTGATAGAGCTCATGGGGGGCCCAGAATAGTGGACAAAAATACACCCATGTCAAGGCACATCATTATGAAATTTCAGGATAGTTGGGGGAAAAAAGAAGATTCTACCAGCTTTTGGTGAGATAAAATAAGCCACATACACAGAGTTAGAAATGAAACGAGAAGGATTTCAGACTTCAAAGAAAAAAAAAGCCTTCATAATTCTAAAGAAAAATAACTTGCAGCCTAAAATACTATAACCTTCCACACTTTTCACACTATTACATTTCCATTTAAGAGGGCAGAATAAAGACATTCATGGATAAATAAGGTTTCAAATATTTACTCCTATTCTACCTTGCTCAAGTATGGTCATGACCAAAATAGGACAATAAATCCAAAATGAGGAAGACAAAAGAGGGAGGAAGGAGAAGAGAGATCCCAGGGTGACAACTATTTGCCATATTATAAGAGATCCAGTACAAAATTATAGCTAGACAGGAAGAATAAGTTATAGATTTCTATACCGCTGTTGGATGACTATAGTTAACAAAAATATATTACATAGTTTCAAATAGCTAAAAGGAGGATATTGAGTGTTCCCAACACAAAGAAATGATAAATGTTTGAGATGATGGATATGCTAATTATCCTGATCTGACTACTATACGATATATATTGAAACATCACTATGTACCCCATAAATGTGCACAATTTTTAAATGTCAATTAAAAATCAATTAATTTTAAAATGAAGCCAGATTGCAGCCAGAGAACTGCAGAGACTGACATGTTGAGTACTATCATCACTATTCTTTCTGCCATTATCCTTTCATTTTCACCTGAGGACAGAAGGCCAGCTGGGCTTGGCTCAGATCTCTTTTGTACTTGGCTCATGACAATGTGCTGATTAAGTTCCTGTAACCCCTCCGCAAGCTGTGGCCTGAAGCCACTAATGCCATTCACTTCACTCCACAGATGTGTTTTCTTTGGACCTACTCCTGCAAACTACAGGTGTAACAGTGAGCACAGAAAAGAAAACGTGCTGACCATATTCCAGCTAGTATATGCAATATTGAGCTTATAGGACAGCCCTGCCTGATGTCCCCAAAATGGTGCATTTCATCCTCCCAGGACACATTCATGACCTTTTCCAATGACCTCTCATAATAGCTATTTGAAAATATCAATGAAAACAAAGCCAGATGATGATCCACACACTGTTCTATTTACTGAATCTTCTTCATATAACAGTGCGGACAGTGGGTTTTCCTTATACAGCTAGATTTATGCTTTCCAGTTACTTTTCCAAAACTTAAAGATACATTGTTTAGGAATGAACAACAGCTATTAAAACTACTAAGAAAACAGAAGGAGTTATTAAAATGGTTAGGAAAGGCCTCTTAGGTGGAACTGGTAGGCTACAAATTGGAAGAGACACATGGGAGTCTTTTATAAGGTATAGTAATTGGTTTTCCTAAGTTGGGTGACAGGAAATGATTATTATTATAATTGCTCTTTAAACTGTACATATATATTTATACACTCTTTGACCTATACAATAATTAGAAAGATATCAATATAGTTTATGCCAATGAAAACATATATATGGCAAATGTTGCCAGCAACATACAAATTACATTTTTGCTCTTTTTTATTTAGCAGTAGGTTTTAAGGGTAAAAATTTTACCTGTCGAAGGTATAATTTCAAGACGTCACAGATGTCATGTGAACTAAATTCTGCAATGTCTACCAAGTGCATTCCATTCTCTAAAGCTTGACATAGTTTTTCGGTTTTTATTTTGTTTCCACACACACGATAAATTCCCTTGAGTAGAAAAAAAGTTTACAAAATTCTGTTTTAGTACAAACAGCTAAATGCAGATATCTAAATATATCTGATGTGTGTGTTTCCATTTTTTTTTTTTACAGAGTCCTTCAGGCAAGATGTTTCCATTTTTTTAAGTATTTTAGATAAAATTTAAAATCCTGAAATATTAATACTAAAAACTAAAATACATTTTCTAAAGAAATGTGAATAAATTATTAAAAACTGAAAAAAAAACTATTTTCCTTTAAAGCCTCCTTTTCCTCAGAATAAATCATACAGGCATAAAATTTATGTCTCTGTTGCCTGGGCTACAGTACAGTGTCACCATCACAGCTCACTGAAATCTCAAAGTCCTGGGCTCAAGTAATCTTCCTGCATCAGCCTCCTGAGTAGCTGGGACTACAGGCGCACACCACCATCCCCGGCTAATTTTTCTATTTTTAGTAGAGATGGGGCCTCACTCTCGCTCAGGCTGGTCTCGAACTCCTGGCCTCAAGCAATCCTCCCACCTCGGCTTCCCAAAGTGGTAGGATTACAGGAGTGAGCCACCATGCCTGGCTGCATTTATGTTTTTAAGAGTTATAATGTACCTGTAGACATAAGGCTCTATTTTCGATCTCTGAAGCGCACACTTTAAGTACAAAAGGGATGCCATCTGGTTCCCTTTTTGCAACTTGTGTGAATTCTGCTCCAAATAAGTGTATTTTTCCTGGTAGTTTCTGACGACCACAAATGATGACTAAATTTTCCAAGCACTTTCGGTGACAAACAAGGAGACACTACAAGAAAATGATAGTTTAAAACTGGTTAATTCACCTTAAAACTATTCACAAATGGGCAAACTATAGGTAGAGAGTAATATAACAAAAATCAGCTTAAAAGATATTACTTTTCGTGTTTGAAATACATTTAACAGCAAAATGAAATATAAAATTATAGAAAGTACACTGGTATAATTTATTAAAAATATATTTGCATAAGATCCTAATAAGTAAGCATAAAGGGGCTAATGCAATTCCGGGAAGGTCTTACCTCTTCACATTCAACACCTTGGAACACTACAATGCCATCACAATCCCTACATTTCGTGGGGGATCTCAATTTGCGAAACTTGTGAGTGAGAGCTGCCTTTGACATCAATGTTTTCTTAAATGTTCCAAGAGAATTGGGTCCTTGCAACAAAAATAGGTTAGTATATAAAAATTGTGAGATTACAGAAAAATTATACCATGTGAGGCTGTATTTTGAATAAGGCTTAGATATTCCAATCATTCCATATATTACAAAAAGCTATTATTTTGAATTTGTAACATCAAAATAAGTATCCAATTTATAGATCTCTTAAAGGGCATATACATTTATCAAACTTTTAAGCTATGAGTAAAAATCACCACCAAGTCAATGAGATAATTCTAAAATAGCATGGCATAATGTTTTTAGAATCAACAAATTTACGTTGTTACTAATATACCCTTTAAAGAGCTGGGAAGAGTGTCTATAAGTGGCATTACGTTCTTAGAAAAAGCCCCTATAAACACTTCAAAGAAAAATAGTTAGATGAGGTTAGCATGTCAGCATTATTTGCATTAAGGATAAACTGATTCTTAATTCATTATAAAATTGTAGATAATACTAGCTAGTTATATACTAAATACCATACTGGAGGGTCAGATATTCCATTAATTTAAGAAATGATGTTGAAACAGAAATCTGGAGGTATCAAATGTACAAAACTAATTTTTATGAATCTAATTCAAGTCATTAAAGTAATTGACTTTACTTTTATATCCTTCCACATCCACAATTTTCCTGGTCCTCAACAAGTATATTTATTTACCTTTCCTGCTTAGCTTCTTGCATTGTTTCTTTTGAGGGAGATTTTTTTTAGACTTTCTCATGTATTGCAAGCCTTTTAACACTAAATCGCTGTATTAGTTTTATGAAAAAAAGCATAATATCTAGCCTCCTACTTTAGCACCACACTAATACATTTTAGATACAGTAGTTTTGCTACTTTTTTTTTTTTTTTTTGGAGACAAGGTCTTGCTCTGTTGCCTGGGATAGAGTACAGTGGCGTCATGATAGCTCACTGCAACCTCACACTCCTGGGTTCAAGCAACCTTCCTGCCTAAGCTTCCCGAGTAGCTAGGACTATAGGTGCATGCCACCACACCCAGCTGATTTTTCTTTTTCTTTTTTTTGAGACAGATTCTCGTTCATGCACCCCGGATACAGTGCACTGGCCTCACCATAACTCACTGCAACTTCAAACTCCTGGGCTCAAGCAACCCTCCTGCCTCAGCCTCCCGAGTAGCTGGGACTACAGGCATGCGCCAGGACACCCAGCTAATTTTTTTTCTATTTTTAGTAGACACAGGGTCTCACTCTTGCTCAGGTTTGTTTGGAACTCCTGACCTCAAGCAATCTTCCCACCTTGGCCTCCCAGAATGCTAAGATTACAGGCGTGAGCCATCGTGCCTGTGCTACTTATTCTTATACTTGTAACATTTGATTAATACTTTTTCAACTCATACATAATTTCTGGGATATATTCAAGTCATTGTGATACCTTTTGTTTAATACACAGCAAAGTAATGATTCTTTAAAATCATACTGTTTTTCTAACAGCATGCAGTGCTACTGATTCAACTCATTTAGTGAGACTTAATTCAGGTGAATACTATACCAGCTTCTGAAGGGGAAGGTGGCTCTCTTTCATCTAGATCATCTGCAGAGGACATGGTTCCACTGGATGGAGTTCGTGGAAGTTTTCGATGAAAGTCTCCTAAAAGAAAATTGTGGATACAATTCTCTGACCATTCACTGAAGAATTACAGAAATGGGTAATGACAATACTTTTGGAATAATACAAGTCATATTATTTTATTAGCTTTAATGTAAAAATAAATTCTCACACTCTGGATAATAGGGAATTCTGACAGTTATTCCTAGGAACAAAAGGGAATTTAACCAAATCTGACTATTTCAAACAAATTTAAAAACTGAGGATCATATATTCCAATGAGACTTTACTGCCAATTTCTGACGATAAGTGTTGGAGATTGTAAGCTCCACAAGGATAGGTAGTATTTTCCATTCATGTCTTATATCTAATATCTGACAGAGTTGCTGGCACAATAATGAAGTTGTCATTAAGTGTTTGTTGAATTAAGTTATAAATAAATGTATACAACCGAAAGCTTTCTAAAACACACAAAAAATCTTTGAAAAAAACACTACAATAGTAACATCCCATTTATGTTCCTAGTAAGACAGGACACCAGGAACCAGGAACCACAGCCCAGTGATCCCTGGCAGGGAGTTGAGACCACAGGATTCAAGCTATGTCCACAAAGGACACTGCCATGTGTATAGAAGCGTGTTTGGAAGCAACCCAACTGGGAATGAGATTTATTTACTCCCTGCTGGTATTATAAATAGGCCTATATCTAAGTGGAAGAATTCAGTTCACTTTAACTCAAGGTCTTAACAGTGCTAGCTTCAGAGTTAGAAAGGCTGTTCACAAATGATTTTAAACAACATTCTCTTCCAAAAAGGATTTCTCTTCAGAATATGCCTAAAGGTGGTCATCTAGTTTTTGCTTTGAATGTGTTCCCAGTAACTAAGAAATCGCAAGGTCACACATTGCATTTTAGAACTGTTCTAATTGTAAAATGGATTCCTTATATTACTGAGCAGAAATCTGCCTCCCTATAAATCCCAGTCTTTGGTCATATTTTTCCCCAAAGGAGCAAACATGCACTCTAACTTTAATTCCTTTTCACTTCCAGTATTTGAAAATAGCTGTTATGTCCCCAATTTTCCTCTTTCCCAGGTGATGCATTCCCAGATCTTTGCCCATTATCAGGTGATCTGGTTTCCAAATTTTTGTCTTTCTCTCATGAAGTCTTACAGGATCCCAAATAATGTAGGGCTTGCTCTAGATTGGGTCATGATTTCTGGAGCTAGCTAGAACCAATTTGTTTTTACAGAGCTCATTACAAATATTTAGCTAAATACTTAGGCTCACATCTCCAGGATGTCCCTTTGACAGTGCTAGTTTTAAAGGAGGCGGCAAAGTGACAGCTGATAATCAGTCTACAAATCCCAGTGCTGCATGGAACAATTTTCCTAACTTTAAACAAGAGATTTATTTAAATGAGTAAAATTTCTGTAACATACAAAATGCTAAACAGAAAAAGGCTTTAGAATTTGAGGGTGGTTAAATCCTATATCTCTCTCAAGATTCTAGGAGGAACATAACCAGAAAGAACAAGACTGTAGTCGTCTCTGGTAGAGGAGTGAAGAAAGAATGCTGGAAGTAAGAATCTCATGGGTGCAAGTGCTACCGTCTTCTCCTGCTAGCTGTATAACCTAAGGCAAGTTACCCTCTTTGAAGCCACTAAGGGAGAGTTCAAAACACCTACTCTGTCTCTCTCTCTGAGGACTATGAGACAATCTATATCAAAGTATCTTAAAGTAGATTTGCAAAAATTAACAAGTATAAGTAATTACAGGCACAAGAATTGCCATAATGACATTGTGCATTATAGCAATTAACTATTAATACAAAACAAACCAAAAGATAGATGATAGTTATGTTCATATAATAGAATACTATATAGCAGGGAAAATAAAGATGGCTACCTACATCAATATGGATCTCAAAAAAAAATGTATGAATGAAATCACAAAAGAAAAACATGATTTCATTTGTATCATTCACAAGAAGGCAAAACTCCACTATATACAGGTACTAAAACCATTAAAAACACGGAATGATTTTTAAAAATTCAGCATAGTGGTTTATTCTAGTGGGAGACAGGGCAATGTTATCAAGGAGGTGTACACTGGGGGCTTCTAATGTACTGATAATGATCTACTTCTTAGGCTGGGTGGTGAATATATGAGGGTTTATTATTTTTTTTAAAGCTGTACATGTATTTACATTCTCCTATGTATGAGGCAGTTCATTATAAAGATAAAAAATATTCAGAAAGAGGATTAATCTTTCATTGAATTTTCACTGCTAGACTTGAAACATTTATGTACCTGGACTTATAGATTCTGAATCCAGAGATCTAGATTCGCTGCTCCCTCCAGTACTCTCAGAGTCACTAAACATCCCAAATGTCCATGATCTTATAAAAGAAGGACCTTTAAGAAAAAGAGTAAAGTCAAACTTGGCTAGAAGTGGATTTGATAAGACAGAATACCAACATTCTATAAAATGAAACAATTCAAATTTCTTTAACAATGACCAATTATCAACTTTAAGACAATCATGGTAGTTACAACTATTAAGAAGATCTCATAAACTTACAACCTAAGGCCTGATATTTAAAATCCAGAGTTCCAACTTATTTCACAATCACATATAAACTATCTGATCTTTTGTAAATTAGCACTCTCTTTAGTGTGGAAAACTACCTGTTATATCTGCACTGTTAGAGCATCTGTCCTCTTCAATTTTATTAGAACTGTCAGAAAGGCGCACAACATCTTCTAAAGAGTCAGAAGGTCTATATGCAGAAGTTTGGGGACTATTTATTAATTGTTTATTTACATTCCTAAAAATAAACAAACAAAAATAAATGAAACTTAGCACCCAGAAGAATGACTAATCAGTCTCTTTTATGCTCAGAAGAATCTCTTAATGTAGACAGAGTAATTAAACCAAATATTAAGAACAAGCCATATTACATGGTTTAGCTTCTTATAGGAGATGTAAATAAAACTTTTGTTATTTGTACTTATGACAGTGGAAACATGGAAAGGAGTAGCAAAAGTGCAGTCAACAATTCATGTCATGGCTAAACTTTTCTAATATATAACCTCATGGAAAATGTAGGTTATATTTTGTGGACTTTCAAAATATGTATGGCCATCATTTGTCATTCCCAAGGGATTTGCAGATCACAAAGAACTGAGGAATGTGTCAAAATGGAAAGCTCTACTCAAGTGAATTACATCTATTCCTTGAATATATCTACTTAGAAGCCATAAAATAACAATAACAATATTCTGTAAATTTTAAAGTTAATTTTGACAACATTAGAACAGACATCTTATATTAGACAGGAACTTAGCAATAAATGTTTTCTCTCTTAATTTATATATTAATTCTCACCCATCAACTTTTTCTTCTTCGGCTGAATTTGTGGCCTTGACAAATTCACTGTACTCTTGCCCTGGGTCATAGAGTTTGGCACTATCACAGAGAGACTGTAAACTGTTTGCAAGAGAGGCAGCCTGCAGGTGTTGCATCTGGAAGAGGTTAACTGTTACCTATGGTCACAAATAGAGACAAAAGAGATATATAGATATGCTATACAAATATTAATTTATTTCAATGACAGCACCAATAAAAAAACCCACACAGCGAAGCATACAATACTGAATACATTCTGAGCATACTATGTTGTCTGATATTGTGGAAAGTCAAGATGGGGGGAAGGTAGTTTTAATCTAATATCCAGGAGCCGTCATTTCCAACAAAACTGGTTTTAAACTGAAAAGTTAAAAAAAAAAAAACCCAATAAACCCATATCCCTACTGGTTCACAATTTTAGGAGATGGATGTGTTTGTTTTTTGGTTTTTTAAACAGGGTCTCACTGTGCTGCCTGGGCTAGAGTGTGGTGATCACCAGAGCTCACTGCAGCCTCAAACTCCTGGGCTCAAGCGATCTTTCTGCCTCAGCCGCCCGAGTAGCTGGGACTATAGATAGGCATGTGCCACCATGCTCAGCTAATTTTTAATTTTTTTCTAGGGATGGGGTCTTCCAATTGCCCAGGCTGGTCTCCAACTCCTGGCCTCAAAGGATCCTGCTGCCCTGGCTTCTCAAAATACTAGGATTATAGGTGTAAGCCACTATGCCCAACGAATGGATGTGTTTTCAAGGATCCCCAGCTCTACACTATGATGATCTGACCAAAACGGCCTAAATTCTTAAGTGAAAAACATGAGAAAAAAAGTTTCCAATTAAAGCACCATTATTTCAATTGCTTTCACTTTTTCAATCCTATAAAAATAGAAATGTTTATTATTTACAGTACTCAGTTTTTATAACTAGATATTATCTCAAATCTATTAAAAACGCATTATTGCATTGAGTTTCTACAAATGCCTAAATATACTATCACTACAACTATTTACAGTAACAATAATAACAATAATAGCAGTTGACAAGTGCATACAATATGCCAGACCCATTCTCAGAGGTTTACATCAATTTAGCTAATTTGATGTTCACAAAAACCTAGGCTTTGGGTATATAACAGCAAACATATAAGATCCTGGTCCTCAGGGACCATTATGTTATCCTGAGAAGTGGTATCAGAGAGAAGTAACAGATCATGTAAATAGGATAATATCTGGTATTGAAATACTCTATAACAATGTCAAATTATGCATAAATGCACATATCAGAACAACATCTATTGGATGTTGGGGAAGGGGGAGGGCGGCGGGAGGAGAGGGGAGGAGGGAGGAGGGGACGGGTATTTGTATACACAAGGAGTGCAATGCGCACTACCCGAAGGATGGACATATTTGAAACACGGACTTGGGGGGGGGGGGACCAAGGGCAACACACGTAACCTAAACATCTGTACCCCCATAATATGCTGAAAAAAAAAAAATAATGTCAAATTATGGAGTATGACAAGGTATGTGTTTATGCAAGGGTATTTTCAACGTGGTAGGTTTGGGAAGGGCTCTCTGAGGAGGTAACATTTGACGTGAGATCTAATGTAAAGCCACTGCAAAGCTTCTGGGAGAAGACTAATCCAAACAAAAAGAAGGAGGTAGTACAAAAGTGAATGGGAAAGAGTTTGTCATGCTCAAGAAACAGATGACTTCAATATGGCTGAAGCATATTCAAAGAGGTGGAGCTGAAGTTTGAAATAAAGCCAGAAAGGGAAGCAGTTACCTAAACCATGATAAGGAGTCTGAATTTAAGTGCAATGGGGAATCCGGTAGAGGATTTTAAGCAAACCTATAAAACACGATCTGATTTATTCTTTAAAATGCTACTTTGGGCCAGGTTCAGTGGCTCACACCTATAATCCTAGTACTTTGGGAGGCCAAGGCAGGAAACTACTTAAGGCCATGAGTTTGAGACCAGCCTGGAAAACATAGCAAGACCTTGTCTCTGCGAAAAATTTAAAATTAGCTAGGCGTGGGTGCCGGGGTGGCGCACGCCTGTAGTCCCCGGTATTCCAGAGGCTGAGACAAGAGGATCGCTTGAGTTCAGGAACTTGAGGTTGCCATGAGCTATGACGACACCACTGCATTCTAGCCTGCACACAAGAGCAAAAAATAAAATGTCTCAAAAAATAAAATAAAATGAAATAAACAATAAAAAAAAAATAAATGCCACTTTGGCTCCTGTGTGGGGAATGTATTTAAGGAAAGCAATGTGAATGAATACCAAATTTCAATTAGCTTAATGTTATTTCAAAGACTGCCATGTTTCTTCTTCATCTCTCCTGACATACCAGATGATACGCTGAATTTCTGATTAGCCTTTAAGTCCTTTCCAATGTAGATAGGTATTTCCCTAAGGATAAATAGTATTTGAAAAATGCATGAAACAGCATAAATATTATTTGAAAAATGCATGAAACAAAATAGCTTATTTGTGCCCTAATTCCTTCAAGGAACAAAGGAAATTCAAGCTGCATATGATACAGTTTAAGTCCAGCAGCTGGCTATGTCAGGGCACTCTCCAACTAAAGGTAACTGCTTACTCTCCTGACCCTAAAGGTAACTTGCATGTTGGGTGCCCTCCATCAAGTTATTTATAACTTCTTTAAACCAGTGCTTTGGAAAAGTTCATGTGCAAATGAATCACCTGGGGGATCCTGTTCAAATGCAGATTATGACTGCAAAGGTCTCTGCTGAAACCCAAGATTCTGCATCCCTCACAGGCTCCCACAGTGATGGCAACATGACTGGTCAGGACCGCACTTTGGGAAGGCTTTCTAAACTTTAATTTTCTCATCATGGAGCTAAAAGCCTAATAGGATTTTGTGAGAATTAAATGAGTTAATGTAGACAAAGGGCTTAATATACTGGCAAGTGTATATTCAATCTTAGCTATGTTATTGTTTAAGGTGAAGGGATTTGTCAAAGGTAAATAATTAGCCTACATGACTTATAAAAGGAAATTTTGAATCCTTGAATTTTATAATTCTTTTAAGTCATTTTATGATTCTGTAAGTTAATCACATATTAATTAATCAAAATTTGGTAAATGAATGAGATACAATTTTATTTTTTTAATTTTTAATTTTACATTGTTATGTGTACATAATAGTTGTAGAGACATAATGTTAAATACCCAAAAACGTTTTTAGGAAGGTTTCTGGTTCAGATGGAGCTACAATTCAAAGTATGACTAATCCAGTAATATGTTTTCTCACCCACTCCCCAAGTCAGGCTTTCCAGCCTACACTCCATGCTGGGCTCCTACTCAAAGATATCCTGATTCCCAGAAGTGTGGACAGAAAGAGCTCCACAAGAGGTCCTCTCTGGACCAAGGAACAAAAGCGGGTGGTGGTGGCAGAAGATGTGACTGAAAGAGCAGGGGAAATTCTCTGGTTTCTTTTGCATGTTGTTTTCTCTCCTGGCCCAGTCCCCAATCAAGTACAAATCCCTAAGACACAATCTGTGGCAGCGGTAGTGACAGCAGTAGCAGCTGAAGAGACACCTAAAATTCTGAAGGGATCCTTCTTTATGACCAGATTAAGTGTGGTATAAAGAGGGAGGGGTCTGAAATTCCTGTTACTTTTTTCTCTTTATCCTCCCCACGCTTGGCCCTGGACAAACAGAATAGGCAGACATCAGTTTCCTGGCCATTAGACTGAGAAAAGAATCTGGAAAGTGAATCTAACTAGATCAAATGCCTGCTAAAGTTGTAAAAAAATAATGTTAAACATAGATTTATAAACAGAACCCAGAGTCACTTAGAGTAATATTGAAAATGTCTAGGATATCTTCCAAAATTACTCGTCACATGAAGAACCAAGAAAATCTCAACAACTCACAAGAGAAAAGAAATAAACAGACACCAACAGTGAAATGACTTAGATATTGGGATTACCCCATGAAGACTCTAAAACGTATTATTAGGTTGGTGCAAAAGTAATTGCAGGTTCAGATCGTGAATTTTAAATCATTGTAAGTAGGCTCAAACACATCTTTATTAATCAAAATAGGAACCATTACAATCAACACATTTTTGACAACAAGAAGTAAGTTTGCTTATTCCTGTAAGTGTAAAAATCTGTGCTTTGGGATTTGACAAACTCTTGGAAAGCATTTTCTGTATCCTGCTGGCTGTGGAAGCGTTTTCCCTGCAAAACGTTGTGGAGATGCTTGAAGAAGTGGTAGTCAGTTGGTGAGATGTCAGGTGAATATGGCAGATGAGATAAAACTTTGTAGCCCAATTCGTTCAACTTTTGAAACATTGGTTGTGCAATGTGTGGTCAACCATTGTTGTGGAGAAGAACTGGGCCCTTTCTGTTGACCAATGCCGGCTACAGGTGTTGCTGTTTTCAGGGCATCTCACTGATTTGCTGAGCATACTTCTCAGATGTAATGGTTTCACTAGGATTCGGAAAGCTTTAGTGGGTCAGACCAACAGCAGACCACCAAACAGTAACCATGACCTTTTTTTGGTGCAAGTTTGGCTTTGGGAAGTGCTTTCGAGCTTCTTCTCAGTCCAGCCACTTAGCTGGTCATATAAAATCCACTTTTTGTTGCATGTCACAATCCAATCAAGAAATGGTTTGTTGTTGCATACAATAAAAGAAGACAACATTTCAAAATGATTTTTTTTGATTTTCGGTCAGCTCATGAGGCACTCACTTATCGAGCTTTTTCACCTTCCAATTTGCTTCAAATGCCTAACCACCTTAGAATGATTGACGTTGAGTTCTTCGGCAACTTCTCACATAGTTGTAAGAGATCAGCTTGAATGATTGCTCTCAATTGGTTGTTGTCAACTTCCGATGGCCAGCCACTGCACTCCTCATCTTCAAGGCTCTCGTCTCCTTTGCAAAATTTCTTGAACCACCACTGCACGTACGTTCCTTAGCAGTTCCTGTGCCAAATGTGTTGTTGATGTTGCAAGTTGTCTCCACTGCTTTACGATCCATTTTGAACTCGAATAAGAAAATTGCTCAAGGCCGGGCATCATGGCTCATGCCTGTAATCCTAGCACTCTGGAAGGCCAAGGCGGGAGGATCACTTCAGGTCAGGAGTTCGAGACCAGCCCCAGCAAGAGCAAGACCGTGTCTCTACTAAAAATAGAAAGAAATTAGCTGGGCAACTAAAAATAGAAAAAAAAAAATTAGCCAGGCATGGTGGTACACGCCTGTAGTCCCAGCTACTCAGGAGGCTGAGGCAGGAGGATCACTCAAGCCCAGGAGTTTGAGGTTTCCGTGAACTAGGCTGACGCCATGGCACTCTACCCTGGACAACAGAGCAAGACTCTGTCTCAAAAAAAAAAAAGAGAAAAACAAAAAAAAATTGCTCAAATTTGCTTTTTGTCTAATATCGTTTCCATAGTCTAAAATAAATATAACATAAACAGTAAGTAAAAACTCATTCGCAAAAAAATAAAGAAATACACACTAAAATGATGTATAACATAACCACATTTATTTAAGAATGTATTCCAATAACAAGTAGCAAATGCCAAAACCACAATTACTTTTGCACCAACCTAATATAATGGTTGCAAAAAATAGGGCAAACAATCTTGAAACATGGAAAGACAGAAGTCTCAAAGAAATGGAAGATATAAAGAAGAAACAAAAGGAAATTTTACTGAAAAATAAAGTATCTAAAACAAAAAATTCACTGTATAGGAAAATGGAGATAACAAAGGAAAGAGTCAGTGAACTTGAAGACAGATCAATAGAACAAAAAAAAAACCACCAAGAGAAAAAAGACAGAGGGAAAAACAGAGACGACCTCCAGACCTATGGGAGAATAACAAGATGTTAGCATTTGAGTCACTGAGTCTTAGAGGAAGAGGAGAAAGAGAGTGCTCCAAAAAAAAATCTGAAGAAATAATAGCTAAAAACTTACCAAATTTTACAAGAGTCAAACTTGTGAATCAAGTTCAATGAATTCAAAACAGGAGAAACAGCAAAAACCATGCCCAGATACACCTTAATAAAACTGAGGAAAACCAAAGAAACAAGAAAAAGAAATCTTGAAAGTACTTAAAGAAAAACAACACATACCGCATAGGGGAACAATCATTCAAATGATTGTGGATTTCTCACAAGAAACTATGGAGGCCAGAAGGCAGTGAAACACCATTTTTAAAGCTGTGAAAGAACAGAATTGAATTCTGTATTTAGAATTCTGTATCAAGTAAAGATGTGCTTTGGAAAAAAAGATAAAATAAAATAGATGAAAGATTAAAGACAACCAAGAGAATTCATTTCCAGCATACTTGCTATAAAATAAATGATAAAAATAAAGGAAGTTCTACAGACAAAAGGGAAATGTTACCAGAGAAGATGGAACCATAAGAATGAAAGAATAATTAATGGAAATGGTAACCATCTGGGTAAACAGACTATCTTTCCCCTCTTAACTTCTTCATAGTATGTAAAACTTTTAATAGCAAAATTTTTAAGATGCTCTGGTGCCATTTTCAATGTATATATATGTAATACACATATATCAATTACAACCCAGAGTAGGTAAAGGGACTTACATGGTGGTAATGTTTCTACATTCCACTTGAAGTGGTAAAATACTAGTTCTAAGCAGACTATGAAAAATTAAGAGAAAGCACGTGTATATTTATGTGTGTGTGCACATATATACACACACATACATATCAATTCCTAGTGCCATCAATTTTTTTAAAAAACCATATAAAGATAGTAAAAAAAACCCGAATGAATTAGATAAATTAAAATATAAGACAAGAATTAAAATATAAGACTAGAAAATTATCAATTCATCCAAAAGAATGCAGCAAAAGGGAAAAAGATGAAAGGAAACAGAGTATAAATAGGAAAGAAAGAAAATAGTAGACCCAAATCTGAGCATATATTTACATTAAATATAAATGGTCTAAACACTACACTTAGAAGATAGAGACCATCAAAATAGATGTTTTAAAAAATCAAGATGGAAGTATATACTATCTATATGCTATATAAAAACCTCATTTTAAATATAATGATAAAATTAAAAATAGAAGAATGGCAAAAGATATACCATGCTCAAAACAATTAAAAGAAAACTGAAATAGCTGTATCAATATTAAATAGAATAAAAAGCAAGGGAATTTACCAAGACAAAGAGACACTGCATAAGGATAAAATGATCAATTCACCAAGATCATATAATTGTTAATATGTAAGCAACTGACAGACCTTCAAAATACATAAAACAAAGACTGATAGAACTAAAAATACACAATATGTTGGAACTTCTTTCTCAGTAATTCCTTTCTCAGTAACTCCTTTCTCAGTAATTGCTAGTAGTAGTAAAAAGTAAATCATCAAGACTACAGAAGAAATAAATTACATCTTAAACTAACAGGAACTAATTCACATTTACAAAAGACTCAACAACAGAACACACCTTCTTTTCAAGTGCACACACGGAACATCACTGAACTTTTCAGAGAAACAGCTTTTAGTTTCATTAATTTTTCTCTATTTTTTCTTTTTAATT
>NW_012153062.1:5216794-5264279 GCF_000956105.1 Propithecus coquereli | reverse complement strand
AAACCAAAAGCTGTTTTTTTTTAAAACATCAATAAAAGTTATAAATCTCTTGCCAGACTGACCAAAGAGAGAGAAAGAAAGATGATGCAAATTATCACTACAGGAATGAAAGAGAGGATATCACTACAGCCCACTGAGACATTAAAAGGATAAGAGAATACTATAAAACACCCTATGCACACAAATTCAACAACGTAGATAAAAAGGACCAATTCCATGAAAGCCACAAACTACTGAAATGCACCTAACAAGAAATAATTTAACTTGAATAGGCCTATATCAAAAGAAATTGAATGCATAGTAAAAAACTGACAAAAAAGAAACCCCCAAGCCCAGACCCTTTCACCAGGGGAATGCTATCAAACATTTAAAAAAGAAATCACACAAATTTGACACAATCTCTTCCAGAAAACAGAAGGGAACACTTCCCAACTCATTTTATTAAATATAAGGCCAGAATTACCCTGATACTTTAAAAACGAAAGGGGAGAGAAGTAGAAGGGAGTGAAGAAAAGGAAGAAAAAGAAAGAAAGAAAAGAAAGAAAGAAAAAGACATCAATCTTTCCCTAATAGAGAAGAAAAAGAAAAAATACTCAACAAAATATTAGCAAAGTAAATCCAGCAATATATAAAAGAAACAATTCATCACGACCAAGAAGGGCTTATTCCAGGAATGCAAGCCTAGATTGACACTCAAATATCAATGTAATCTACCATATTAACAGGCTAAATTAGACAAACTATATGATTACATCAAATAATGTAGAAAAACATTTGATAAAATCCAACATTTATTCATGACAAAACTCTCAGCAAACTAGAAAAAAGGGAAATTCCTTAACCAGATAAAGGGCATCTTCAAAGAACCTACAGCTATCATCATACTTAATAGTGAAAGACTAAATGCTTTACTCCTAAGATGGAGAATAAGGCAAGATGTCTTTTCTCACTACTCCTATTTAACAATGTGCTGGAAGCCATAGTTAGTGCAATAAGAAAAAGAAATAAAGTGAATATGGATTGGAAAAGAAGATATAAAACTGTCCCTAATTATAGGTAACACGATTTTCTAGGTAGAAAACCCCTAGGAATCTACAAAAACTCCTAAAACAAATAAGTGAGTTTGGTAAAGTTGCAAGATACAAGATCAACATACAAAACTCAAATGTATTTCTAAATATTGACAATGAGCAATAGGATTGAAATTAAATGAGACCTATACATACATATACACATATACACAGACTTATATGTTGAAAACTATAAAATGCTGAGTTTTTAAAAATCAAAGACCTAAATAACTGAAGAGACATACTATGTTCATGGATTGGACAACTTTAGTTAAGTCAGTTCTCCCCAATCTAAGATTTAATACAATTCCAATGAAAATGTTAGCAAGTTTTCTTGTACCTATAAACAAGCCGATTCTAACATTTTTATGGAAAGTCAAAGGATATTAAATACTCAAAACAATTCTGAAAAACAATCAAGTTGGAAGACCCACACTACTGCCCTTGATTTTAAGACTATTCCTATAAAGCAAGAGTAAGAAGTGGGGTTATGGAAAAAGGATAGACAAGTACATTAATGGAACAGAACAGAGAATACAGAAACAGACACACACAAATATGGTCAACTTATTTTTGACAAAGATGCAAAGGCAATTTAATGAAAATGACATAGTGTTTTCAACAAATAGTATCAAAACAAGTGGCCATCTGTATTAACCGTGTTTTTAATTTTCTCTATTTTACAGTATTTTGATATCTTAACAAGCATGCTTGCCAGGGAGAGATTGCTCTTCCCTGGGCTAGCCAATTCTTAGAGACAGCCAAGGGCTCAGTTAGGATCACATCTTTCCTACGCAAACCAACAAGTCCCAAGTCTACGGCCCCAACCATCTTCTTATCTAACTTTTACATACCATGCCAATTATTTTCTCTGCCCTAAATTATCCCAGAGCCAGGTACCAGGCAACTAGAGACCATCCCTATACCTGAAAGTTAACTGGAATTATTCAACTAGCCAATCCTAAACTGTTTACCTTGCCTGCCTTGCCTTTTCTGAGGAAACCACAATAAAAACCCTACTCAGCTTTCTTCTCATTCCTGCTCATGCTTGCCAAACTTGGTATTTCCCTTGTGGCTATGCAATGATTGACATGTCCCCTTCTCTCAGGAAATGTAAATAATAAATTCTTCTTTCAATGGCATTGACCTCTCCATGTCATCTCCATAAGTTATAATCCCATGGGTATAATTTTAATATAACACCTGTAATGCTAAAAATGAAAACCTCAACCTATACCTTACACCTCACACAAAAATTAACTCAAAATGGATCGTATATTTACATAAACAACTACAAAACTTTTAGTAGAAAATATAGGAGAAATAGTTGTGACCATAGGTTACGTGAAGCACTCTTAGATATAAACATGACCCATAAAAGAAACTGATAAATTGGATGCCACTGAAATGAAAACCTTTTTCTCCCTGAAAGACACCACTAAAAGAATAAAAAGAGAAGCTTCAGAATGGGAGAAAATATATGCAAGCTCAACAATAAGCAAACAAACGACTCAGTAAAAAACAAAACAAAACAAAAAAAACAGCCAAAACTACAGCCAAACTACAAACTCAGTATCATTAGTCATTCTGGAAACAGAAATTAAAACCACAATTAGATAACACTACACACCTATTAGAACAGCTAAAATTTAAAAACCACCACCAACTGAAAAATATCAAGGACATAGAACAACTGGAATTCTCAAACACTGCTGGTTAGAATGAAAAATATTATAGCCACTTTGCAAAAACAGTTTGGCAGTTTCTTATAAAGGTAACCGTAATTTAGCATACCAACAAGTAATCCCACTCCTAGGTATTTATCACCCTAGAAATACAAATATTCTTGTATTCATAATCACCCCAAACTGGAAACAATATGAATGTCCAACTAGTGAATGTATAAATCAGTGATACAGTCATATAATGGAATACTACTCAGCAATAAGAAGAAATTAATTGTTGATACGTGCATAACATTGATGAATCTCAAAGTACTTGCCAGGGGTTAGGGGTGGGTAGAGAGTTTGACTATAAAGGGCAACATAAAGGAATTATTTTGAAGTGAAAGAATTGTTCTGAATCCTGATTGTGGTGGTGCTTACATGTATTTATTTGCATTAAAAGTCGTAGACTATACACCAAAAAAAGGGTTTTACATGAAAGTGTTTTACAAAAAACATTTTAAAGAGGTAAATAAAAACACTTGAGGGCAGGATGCTTTGTCTTCAAATAAATCATTGGGTTGAATTTTAATATTTAGTTTACTCAAATTTTGAAGACTTAGATCTCAGAGCACTGAGAATTCATGGGTCAAATCAATTTTGTCTATCAAGCCAAGAAAGACTATGGCTTAGAGGCAATTTCAAACTCTCAGACTTTAGTTTTAATCAAACAAATCATCAATCCAGGGGACAGGGGGGGAGACAGATCAAAAGTAACTCAAACTATATATCACTATGAAAAAATGAAAGTTACTTTTCAAACTCAACATGTTTCATTAGTCTCAGAATTTAAATCCCATAGGAATCATGACTTATCAGGTATCCCTTTCTCTTCTGCAGATACATAGACTTTTTTTCCCCTCCTGCCTTCAAAACATTGAAGAAATTACTTACAGCTTTAAGGGTAAGATCACACTGGAAAACAAGTGTCCGGAGTTGTGTTAAAATTTCTCTTTTGGTATTTTCTAGATCATTTCGTCTTTCTTCAACATTTGTCACACAAGTTTTGTAAAGTTCATTTGCTTCTTCTACCTGCAGGAATATCACAGAAAAAAATAACATTGATTACTACAATTTATGTTTTAGAACAAATACTTATTAAAATTAAGTAATCAAAAAGCTTTTATTCATGAATATTCTGAAATATTGTTTTCCATAGAATATTTCTAAAGATAACAAATAATCTATTTTGGTCAGTGATTCAAGGGCACTTGACTTTAAAGAATAGTCAAGTATGATTTATAATTAGTACATTGTTTGTCTATAAATGTCCATTTCTATTTAAAATCAGCATTTTCTACTTATATTTACCATTTTCCATATAATCTTATAGAATTTGTTTATCAAATTATATTTCATCAATAATACAAAACTTCAGTCTATCCTTGCTATTAAGTGGTGGAATTAGTACATATACACCCACACCCATTTGCCTAAAAGGTGAACTTCCTGAACTATCAAGTAAAAGTATTAAACTACTACTGCCTTCTCTAAGATATTCTTTCACAAACTCCAAAATCCAAGTCTCTTAACTTAGTGGTTCTCAAAGTATAGATCACCACCAGCCACATCAGCATCACCTAGAGACTTGTTAAAACTGTAAACATTCACGGCAGGAGGATTGCCTCAGGCCAGGAATTCAAGACCGGACTGGGCAACATTGGGAGAACCCATCTCTATAAAAAATTTTTAAGAACTAGCCAGGTATGGTGGCTCATGTCTTGAAAGGCTGAGTGGGAGAATTGCTTGAACCCAGGATTTCAAGGTTCCAGTGTGCTATGATTGTGCCATTGCACTCAGGCCTGACAACAGGGGAGATTCTGTCTCAAAAAAGAAAGTAAATTGTCTGGGCCTCACCCTTGACCTACTCAATCAGGAACTTAAGGGGAATGGGCCCAGCAATCTGTTTTGACAAGCCTTCCAGGTGATCCTGACAAATGCTGAAGTGTGAGAACCAAACCCTTAGCAGATTATTATCAATTCAACTTGCAAATAACAAAAAAGATCACTACTTTTTGGAGAGCCTCCTCTTCCAACCTTCGCTTTTTTTCTAGTTGCTTGTTGAGATTTTTTGCTAATCCCCCACTTGAACACAGATGCTCCTCTTCTGCACGAAACATGGAAGATTTTGCTTTTTCATATTCATCCTGACGTTGCATACATAACAGCTTTGCCTTTTTAAGAGCAGTCTCTGTTTCGAGCTACATGGAAAAGAATATTAAACACAGAATACAAAAGAAATCCGACCATACCAATATCTTTAGCATATTTGGCAAGATAGTTAAGATAGTATTTTAGAAACTATAGAGTATAAGGTAGATCATTATATATGCCAGATAATTTCAGATGTTCACAAACAGGTATATGAAATTTCATTATAATACTAACCATTTTATTTTGTTCCTGTTTCCAAAGTTCTTTTATTTCTTTCCTTTGTTTTTCCATTTCATTTTTCCTCCCAAGCAGAGGCTGTCAAGGAAATTTTTAAAAAAGAAAAAAAGCTGTTTTCTAAAGCTGTTATAAAAACATTTGTATTATACATACAATTTAATCTTTACCTGCACAAATTTGTTGGCTTGAAGAGCTGCAATTGTTTGTTGTAAAAGGTGACTGCTCTGTATATCATTAAGAAGAGCATTGGCAAAGAGAGACTGCAGTGGCATAAACTCCTAAAATTTAAAATTGAAAAGTAAATTTTACAATAGAAATGGCACTACAGTTCCAGACACACCACTACTCTTCTTCAAAAACAGCAACTTTAGACTTTTTCCCCCGGAGAAAAATAACTAGTCCTAAATGTGACTATGTGAGAAAAACATTGAATTATAATTATAAAATTAGTTAGTAAAAGTAGTAGCTATCAAGATAGTATTTATATCAAATTGTAAATTTCCTATTTTTTTCATAGTGGACATCTAACTAAATTTAAAGGAATTCTGTCAATAAAAAGATTAGAATTTAAGTACTTTCCTGTATTAACTGATATTGTCTGGTTTTGCAAAGCACTATTAGGAGCTCATCTGAGTTGTCTCTTGTTACAGAACCCTAGAAGTTCACAGAACATTTACCTGTATTCCAATGTTAGTTCTAGTTGCCTCTGCCAGCTTTACAATATTTCTAGAGGACTCCAATTCTGAAAGATCAAAGAAGGTAAAATTAACTTATTTTTCCTCTTCATACTCCAAAATACTTGTAATTCCCCAGTTAAAAAGTGACCACAAATACTAGTGTGCATCATGATACAATGCAGTGATTTTTCTTTTTTTTTTTAAAGAGATGCGGTTTTGCTATGCTGCCTAGGCTAGCCTAGAACTCCTAGGTTCAAGTGATCCTCCCTTCTCAGCCTCTGGAGCAGCTGGAACTACAGGCGCAGGTCACTGCGCCCAGCTCTTAATGCAGTGATTCTTAATTGTAAGTGTTCATCAGAATCAAATGGGAAACTTTTTCAAAATACACTTGCCTAGACCTCACACCTCTCTGAGGGATGGGACCTAGGTTTGTGTATTGTCCCTTTACAGAGCTAGTCAGGTGATTCTGATTAGCATTCTCTATTAAAAACAAATAATATAGTAGAAAGAGCACAGTTTTTGGGTGGATTCTATATTCTTCCAGTTATGCTATATGACCTTAAGCAAATCTGCTGTATGACCTTAGAAAAATCACTGGTCTTATTTGTCTCAGCTGTAAAATGGAGATGACAATCCATTTCTTGCCTATTTTCCAGGGTTTTTGTGAGGAATAAATGAGATAATGGATATGAAAATATTCTGACAACTACAGAACACTCAGGAAATATTAGCTATTGAGATATTTCTTCTATGCTTCCATTGCCTTCTGCTATTACAGCTATTGTTGCTTTTTTCTCCTTTTACCATATTGTCTTATTGCATTTCTTTTTACCCACTAGAGTATGACAGTACTCTAAAGGCAAAGACAGTATTCTATTTGTCTTTGTGTCTCTAGGTCTAGTGGTTGGCCCACCATAAATGTTCAATAAGCATATCTAGCATAATAGTCTTTCCAAGTTTCGAGAAGACAAAATGGATAAGATTTTATTCATTATAATGGAATAGCTACTAATTTGAAATCATATTACTCACAGTCTGTAGACAATGAATTACAAACAATTCAGTTATTACACTCCAAAGTTATTCAGATACTCCAAAGGGCAACTCACCTAAGTTAAGCTTTTTTTCAACCCATGAAACTATGTTCTTGGTATATTTTGACCAAGTTTTTGCATATGACAAAGCCAATTCTATAGAGTTAGTGTTCTTTAGCAGCATGCTGTCTAGTTCTATAGGAGAAAAATTTCCTGAAAACAAAAACATCAAGGTAAATATATGTTAAATATGATCACATAATAACTCTACACAAAGAAGCACTCAGATCCTAAGATGTTCTTCAATAAAAACTAGTTTAAAAAAATACTAGTGACAAATTTAGAATTAAAGGGTCAAGTTTAAACTTAAAATGGTTTCAAACCCTAAGGTATTTTTATCTTAATATGTATTTATACTATTCATCAAGTTATAAGCTTTATATCATACAATCCTTGGTCAGTCTATATTATTACATTATCTTCTCTAGTAGGTTTTTTCCCTTAAGTTTTATATGTAAAACTTGTGTATCAGTTTGCATTAAAAACAAATACACTAGGTTACTAAGCAAGAAGAGATTATGTAATCCACAACATTTATCGAAAGTAACTGCAAAACAGTTTGACATAAGTTTTAAGTACCTGGGGCATTATCTTTTTCATTGGATGAATCCACCGATTCCACAGAAACGTTTTCAAAAGACTTACAACATGCAAGAAGACAAATTTAAGATTAGAGCAGAAGACAACAAATCTTTGCTTCAGAAATTTTTCACTCTAATTTGTTACTATGGCAGAATTCTTGCTGAAGAATTTCAAGTATTTAAAACTCAAAAGGCCTGAGAAGTCTGTTTAAATGCCAGAACACTTTATAAGAATTACATAGCTTTTTATAACAGCAGTTCTTAAGATCTAAGAATGAACAACCTCATTATTTACAAACAGCATTAGTTAACATTAACAAATCCATGCAGAACTTTAAATTCTGCAGATCCCCAAAATATAAAGCAAGAAGTTAAACAGAAGACATAAATCTACCTCTTTCAGCTGTCTTTTACCATCTTACTATATAATAAGCATGTCTCTGAAAGTCTATTAGCTTAGCACAGAACTTTCTCTCTGTGATGATGGAAATGCTTCATATCTATATTGTCCACTACAGTGGCTACTAGCTACATATAGTGATTGGAACATTTAAAAAGTGGCTAGTGTGACTAGGAAGTGAATTTTTATTTTATTTTATTATTAAGTTAAATTTAAAGAACTATATGTGGTTAGTGGCTACCTTATTGGACTATCCTGGAAAATACCAACTACCAAAATTGGGAGATCCTGAACAAATTTGATCTATTTAGTTAGGCAATACAGTGTATGCAGGGATTCAATGCAAAATGGATCAAAGAGACCTGGGTCTGAAGTCCAGCTCTATTACTACCTGCATGATACTGGGCTACAATAAGCCCACCTAACTTTAGTTTGCCCTTCTGTAAAAGGAGGATAATGATATTACTTCCACAAGGCTGTTTTAAGATGATGTAGGCTTAGCACAATACCTGGTACATAGTAACCACTATTAAATAAATTGCAGCTATTATTTTCGAAGGGTCTTTTTTAAAACCCTTCATCAAAGTAATTTTATTATTAGCATAATATATTATCATGGGCTTTTGTTATTCCAATCTCTAGGGTAAATCAAAAACTTCAAAAAAGGAAAACAAGGTGCAAAAGAAAAAAAGAAAAAAGTATTTTCCTATTAAGAATTAGTAAAATATGTGTGCACAATAGAAGGACAGGAAATATGGTTCACATCTAAAATTGAAATTGTTCAGAGCTTTGCCACAAAGATAAAATGTTTTATTATCTTCTGAAGTAGCAGCAACAGTTTGAAAAAATAAAATTGAGGAAGAATCATAAGTAATAGCAAAATATTTAGAGATCTTAAAACTCTCCATCATTATCCTTCATCAATGTATGGCTTCAGAAATAGTCATAATTTTTTGTAATATTGTAGTATATATAACAAATGCCTTAAGTAGTTATTCATATTTTGTATCATTTTAAGAAATACCTGAAATTTTTATATTATTTTGATATAATACAAGTACTTGGCACATTTCCAAATATTTGTTGAAATCCTTTTTAGGTCTGATCATCCTTAACAGGAAATGATCAATACATGTCCCTGATGCAGTTTATTTACATATCTTGCATTCAGTAAAAAAAATTCAGTTAACTGAAAATACTACCACTACTATAAATCTTTAAAACAATATTCTCCATACATTTCCCATGTTCTATTAGTGCATGGCAATTTTTCTTCCAATTGGAAATCAGAACCCCAATCCTGTGAGATACTTAAAGTAACGTTCTTAGGGAGAACTAAGAACTATAGGACTGACAACAAGTGTTTGACGGTAATAAACATAAACTGTACGATGTGTGAGAAGATTAACATCCTCTTTACTTCTTGCATTATTTTTCTAAGTTTTCACCAGTTTTTAAGATCTATGTCAATGTTAGAAGGTAAAAATGGTTAAGAATTACTTATTAAAATTTTGGACCATATGACACATAGATTCATTACATAAGATGCTATAAAATTATCAGATATGTTCTTTTAACATGATAGTCCCACTTAAAAAGTATAACTAAATTATTGTTCCAGAAATGGATCATAAATTATATTTAAAATGAAGTGGTCTGTTTTTCTTATTATAATATGGTAATTTCTAAACTCAAAAACTACTGAAGAGTAGTGCTGAGATTAACATTAGGAAATAATTAAAATATTAATTTAAAAATATTAAAGGCTTTGCTTTCACAGAAACAGCTTACCTTACTTTCCCGAGAAACAGGCAGTCGCAATAATGAATCATTGCCTACATCTCCCATAAGGAAGTTTGTAAGGCTATCCAGTGAAGTTAAAAACAGAAACAGACAGACAAGTTATTACACTTCTTTGTCACAGGCTTTGCATTCAACATGTCATCTAAAATAATTTTTTAAGAATCTTAGAAATAAACTCCTAGGAATCTATTCACATAAAACACAAACACAGTCACTTGCAAATGGATATTGCTTCTATAAATAGCCATAAAGACACCTCTAAATATAGTTATTAAGCAATATAGAATGTAGCTTTTCCAAAGTTATGATAATATTTTATACTGATTAACATTTTGTCATGTATCTTACTGGATTATGCAACATATCCTAAGACACCTAGGCCCATGTACTTTAAATGACAATCTACTTACATATTCCCAAAAGTAAATGCCAAAGTTTCAACAGAAGAAAACACTTCTCGGAAGAGATCGTTTTTGTTTTCTTCATTAACTTCTGTGAAGTTCACAGCTATAGGGAAAGGTTGGTTACAATAAGTGAGGGAGAAAATATTTTAAACTGGATTTATATAAAATCATTTAATTCTTTAAAAATTCACCATACTTCAAGAAACATTAGAAGATTTAGAAACTGAAAAGCCTAATATGTAAAATGGATATGATGTTCAAGTTCTTCATTATGAAAATCATACAAAAGAATCTGCTTGCATAAAAGTATGAATAGCTGGCATTCCAAACTGACTACTCCATGTATTACACAATTTGACACATCTAAAAAGTGACTCAATGTGAAATCAATCAATCTTGCAGTCACAGAGTCCATGTTAACACCAGATCTCTCCTATTAAGAGTGTTCTGCGCTATTTTCTCTTGCTTACTGTTTTCTGGCATTTTTAAAAACAGCTAAACACACTGTGGCTCACTTGAAGTCAATATGAAGTACATTTTTTACTATGAATTATCAACAATTGAAGTCATATATACATTTGACATAGCATAAAACCTAAAACAAAGCATATCACATTTTTAAAAACCTAGTACTTTAGAAAATTTAAATTCCTATTTATAGCCTTATTTCCTATTCTGAGACTCTTGAGCTCTGAGGTCCATGTTAACTGACATACAGCTCACTGCTTTTGTTTACAATAGAGATATTCCAACGTTTTGCATTTTGTTAAAGCAAATTATGAAACAGAACTGGAAAACGTTTCTTATATTAACTTCTTCTATATGTACTCTTGTTAAAAACCCAAACACAGTATACCAAGAAAAAGGAACGTAGAATTGGTAATTTTTAAGGAACCCATACTATTCAGGCTGGGCATAAGGAACAACAGGTTCCCTGTATCCCACCCTCCCTAGTATCCTTGCCAATAAAGGGAAGGTAGAGAAACCATGTAAAGAGGAAAGCAACCTCTGCTTTAAAACAGAGTTGTTTTTAATCTTGGCTGTATATCAGAATTACCTGGGGGGTTTTAAAAACAAAGTCTGGGTCCCACCACCAAAGATTCAGATTTCACAGGTCTGTGGTGAAGCGCAGATATTTTTTAAAAGCTCTCCCAGGTGATTCTAATGTAAAACTAGGGTTGGAAAGAATACCTAGGTATGAATGAATTAAACCTCAAGCCTATAAAGCCCATGAAATCATAACCAAAATTATATATGCATAAGCCTTTGTAGAGGTGGCATTGGGGGCAGCAGGGTAGGCTAAGGTCCATATCTTTCATCGGATTCTTCTACATATCCCTGATACAAACAAAATTAAAAACTTAAGAACCACTGTAAATAATTTTTAAATATTCTTGGACTTCCACTCTGGCCAAGATAGAGAAACAGGTTATACTTCTGCCTGAAACAACTAAAAGAAATCCATATAAAATATAAGAAACAATATTTTTCAAGACATTGGATATCAGGCAACAAAAGAGAGTAATCCCTGACAGACAAGAAACCAACCATGGTAATCTCTACAATTGCTCGTTTACTGCCAGATATCACACAAAGCACATTTCTGAGCAAAGGATATTATCAGGGATAAAAAAGAACATTTCAAGGCCGGGCACGGTGGCTCACGCCTGTAATCCTAGCACTCTGGGAGGCCGAGGCGGGCGGATCATTCTGAGCTCAGGAGTTCGAGATCAGCCTGAGCAAGAGTGAGACCCCGTCTCTACCAAAAAATGGAAAGAAATTAATTGGACAGCTAAAAATATATGTAGAAAAAATTAGCCGGGCATGGTGGCGCATGCCTGTGGTCCCAGCTACTCGGGAGGCTGAGACAGTAGGATTGCTTGAGCCCAGGAGTTTGAGGTTGCTGTGAGCTAGGCTGACGGCACGGCACTCACTCTAGCCAGGGCAACAGAGTGAGACTCTGTCTCAAAAAAAAAAAAAAAAAAAAAAGAACATTTCATAATTATGAAGGAGTCAATTCATCGGGACGACATAACAATTCTATACATATATATATGCACCTAATAAACAGAGCTTCCAAATGCATGCAGCAAAAATTGACAGAACTGCAACAAGAAACAGGCAAATTCATAGTTATAACCAGAGATTTCAATAATCCTTCCTAATAACTGACAGAACATGTAGATGGAAAATTAAGTAAAGATAGGGAAGATTTGAACAATACTATCAACCACCTTGACAAGACAGACATTTACGGAATGTTCTACCCAACAACAGCGAAGCATATGTTCTTTTCAAATACACACTGAATATTTACCAAGATAGACTACATTACGGGCCACAAACCGAGTCTCAAATTTAAAAGGATTCAAACCAGGCAAAATATGTTCGGTGGCTATATGGAATTAAATCAGAAACAAATAACAGAAGGATCTCTGGAAAATCCCCAAATATTTGGAAACTAAATAACACACTTCTAAATAACCCATGGGTCAAGCAGAAAAAGGGAAATTGGAAAGTATTTTGAACAGAATATAAATGAAAACATAACAGACTTTGTGAAGCGGGGGCCAGGAGGTACAGGCAAAAGGGAAGAATTACAAAGGGGCGTGCAATATCTTGATTATGATGTTTCACAAGAGTATGCATATGTCAGAATTTATCAGATTGTACTCTATATGTACAGTTTATGGAATATCAGTTGTACCTCAATAAAGCTCTTTTTAAAAAATTCCTTGGAAAGTAGACTTTAATAATTTATAACATAATACTATCAAAAATGTAAACCCTACTCATGTTTCCTAGCTTTAACCTGTTAGATTTTAAAGAAAAAAAAAACCTTATAACACTATCCAAAATTCTATAATTATTCTTTTTTATAAATACACTTTTCTCATGGCACTAAACATGACTGGGAGCTTAAAAAATAGTAGTTACACAATAATTGTGAGTAGTGAAAAGACAATTAGTTCAACCATCTTCCTTCCTTGTCTTCATCCCTACTGGAAGTTATAGCCATCTAATGAAAATTCCTATTACTGGTTTGCCTCTGCTTCAAAACAGCCCTATGGTTCTAATGTCCTTCTCCTTTTTGCTATTGCTCAGTGTTTCAAAGAAAAGTCTTTTGTTCCGGTCCCCATGATAAATCTTCCTACTCTTTCCTATAGTCTCCAAAACCCTACACCAATTTTACTCCTCATAGCCTCAATAGCTCCCATTCAATTGATAGTTTTTTCTTATGCTACTAACATACTCAATCTTTCATTTGTGAAAAAATGTTCATTTTACCATATTTCTTCCTAAAGCTACCATCCAATCTAATTTACCATTTCTTCACAGCCAAACCTCTATAAATAAGTCATGCCATGGCCTGTACTGCCTTCCTTCCCAAGTTAATCTTGAAATCACCAAGATGTGGCTTTTCACCCAACTTAAAGGTTATCAAGGGTTAGAAAACTTGTTCTGTAAAGGGCCAGGTAGTAAATATTTTAGGCTTTTCAAGCTATACAGTCTGTTGCAACTACTCAACTCTGTTGAAAGGAGCCAAAGATGATCACAAATGAGTAAGAGTAGCCATGTTCCAATAAAACTTTATTTACAAAAACACACAGCAGGCCAGATTTGGCCCATAAGCCCTAGTTTGTCAACCCCTGGTTAAGAGGATGGGTTCCAAAGCCAGTCTGCCCAGGTTAAATCCTAACTCTGTCACTTACTATGTTACACAACTTAACTCCACTGTGCCTTGGTTTCCTCACTTATAAAATAGGAATAATAATTATGTACTTTGAGATCATGAAGATTAAATGAACTTAGAACAGAACTTGTTACATGGAAAATGCTCAGTAGATGTCAGCTATAATTTTCATGTAATCACTGAACAACACTGTCAATAATAATCTCCTATAGTCAAAATTGAAGGCCTTTTTTATTCTGTCTTCACCCTACTTGACTTTTCTGCAAGTTTCAACAACTCTACTGCTTAATATATATGCAATCGTGGACAAATCTCTCTCTATGCCCCTATCTGCAAAATGGGAGCTGATATAACAATAGTATTGACCTCAAAAAGCTGTTGTGAGGATTAAATGGGATAATACATATAAAAGAGTTTAACAGTGTCTGACACACAGTATGTCTTCAATGTTAGCTATAATACTACAAATACCAACCTCTTCCTTCCATCTTAAAGTATTCTGCTCTCTTAGAAGCAATGTTACTGTAAATGGAATAAGTAAGGCTTTGGAGTTTCAGACCTGAATTCAAATCTGGTCTCTACCACTTTGTGTGTTACTTTGAATACATTACCTACCTCAATTTCTTCATAAGCAAAATGGCATATTATTGAGAGCAATGACTGAGGAAAAAAATGTAAAGCACCTACAGTTCTTGATATTCAGTAAATATGAACTCCCCCCCTCAGTTCTTTAGCTATCTGTGGACAATTTGTACTTCACAGAGTCTTCCCTATTGAGCCTACAGTTATCTTGGCTTTCTTCTCTATGTATTATCCCCACAGAACCTAATTCACTTCCATACCTTCGAGGGAACGATTTTCTAAATGGTCTAGTTTTAACCCCTGAGCTCCAGACCCACATTGTTAATAGTCTGTTTGACATGTTTCTCTACTTCCTACTTGCTCTTTTCCATACACTCCCTTGCTCATTAGCTTCACTCAAAATACCTCTAAAATATTTTTCTTCCATTCCATTCCCATTGCCACTTACTTAGTTCAAAAGTTCACATTTTACCTCTAGTCTGAACAATTTAACAACCCGCTAATTGGTGTCTCTGTCTCTACTCTCTCTCTTCCCTCTATTAGCAGTTCTTCAAAATCTCATCAAAAGGTTGCTTAAGGTTGAAACAACTGTCTTACCTGGGCTCCCTACTGAGCCACAACACTTCGCCCTAAGACAAGTTTAGTATCTCTTTAAGAAATCACATGAATAGCTTTTATATATACAACCTCTTAGAGCAGCAACTTTCAAACTTTTTTGATCACAGCCTTCAGAAAGAAATAAATATAACATCACAACCAAGTATACCATACACACGTAACAATAAGTTATATAACACCTATGGTTTCTGAAACATATTTAAGTCATACACTGAGTGCTGCATTTTCCTGATTTATTTTTTCTATTCTTTCATATTTTAAAAATGCTGGTCACAATCCACTAACTTGATGTCATGAGTCAGGGCCCATGGTTTGCAAACCACTGAACTAAAAGATATAATGGTAGAAAAGCCACTGTTTGCATGAAAAGGAAAAAAAAAAAAGAACAAAATATGTAGGGGCAAAAAACAACAAAGCTATAAGACCTACATAATGAAAACTAAGTTGCTTCTGAGGAACACAAAAGACAACTTGAAGAAATGAAGGACATACTACATTCTCAAATTGAAATGCTAAATATCTAAATTCTCCTTAATCTATAAATTTAACTCAAATCCAATAGACGTTTTTTGGATAGTTGAATAGACAAGCCAATTCAAAAATCCTAGTGGAAAAATAAAATTCTAAACAAAAAGAGAGATGGCTTGGGAATGATAAATAGTTAAAAAAATAATTTTAAAAAGAGGCCAGGCACAATGGCTCATGCCTGCAATCCTAACACTCTGGGAGACTGAGGTGGGAAGATCGCTTGAGCTTAGGAGTCTGAAACCAGCCTGAGCAAGAATGAGACCCTGTCTCTACTAAAAATAGAAAAAATTAGCTGGGCATGGTGGCGCATGCCTGTAGTCGCAGCTACTTGGAAGGCTGAGGCAGGAGGATCGCTGGAGCCCAGGAGTTTGAGGTTGCTGTGAGCTAGGCTGATGCCACCACACTCTAGGCTGGGCAACATAGCAAAAAAAAAAAAAAAAAAAAAAGGAAAGAGGAGCTACCTCTACCAAATACTAAAGCATACTATAAAACTACAATAAAAATAGTGTAGTACTGGCACATGACTGAACAAATCAATGGAACAGAACAAGGTCTGGAAATAGATATAAATATATGTGAGAATTCAGTGTATTTATGATAAAGTGACATCTCAGTGGAGAAAAGATGAATTAATAAATTAGCTAGACACCTAGATACTTTAGAATGTCCCAAAGACTTAAATTTAACAAATGATACCATCTACATCAGAAGAAAAAACACTGGAGAATTCTATTACAATCTCAGAGAAGAGAAGTCTTTCCTAACACCTAAAAACCAAAAACCATAAAAAGGACTAAAAAATTTTAATGCAAAAAGAAATCAAACGATAAAAAAACAAAGAAAATTTCCAATTTATATCAAAGATTAAGGGCTAATTTAACTTATACAAAGTTTCTACAAATCAATACTACAAAATGACCAACTCCCAAGAGAAAAGCAGATAAAAGGTCAATTCACAAAAAAGGATGTACAAATGGCTTTGAAACAAACAAAAAGATACTCAGCTGCACTCAAAATGAGGGAAACGCAAATCAAATATACACTGAGATACCACTTTTCACTATTAGACTGGATAACAAAACTTTGTAACGAGCTCTGTTGGCAAAGTGCAGGAAACCAACCTCTTCGTCACTCCTATCAGAAGGGCAAAATCTCTACAGAGGGTATTTGGCAATATCAAAAAATATAAACACACATGTTCGCTGATCCAGCAATTGCCCATCTAAGAATTTCAAGGCTATTTATTGAACTACTGTTTGTAATAGAAAAAAACCTGGAAACAATCCAAATATCTATTAGTAGTGAACTGGTTAAATAAATTATAGTACATCAATATAATGGATTACCATACAGCTTTGAAAAAACAACAACAAAAGAATAAGGAAATCCTTTATGTGCATGTAACTCAGAATAATGAACAAGAACTAGAACACAACCATTTGTGTAAAAGGAGGTTATATATGCGAAATGTATTTCAGGAAAGGTACATAAGAAACCAGTAATAGTTGTTGCTTATCTAGGGAAAGGAATGGGCGGCTAATGGTCAGAGGTGGGAAAGAAACTTCACGGTTGAATACCCTTTTATACTATTTGCATTTTGAATGTGAATGAGCTTCATTTTGAAAAAATTAAGTTTGTAAAACAGAAACATAAGGTTTCTACAATTCTGGAGGTGTAATTAAGGCTTATTTTTCTTTTTTATGTATCAATTTTTAAATATAGGGCAAAATATAGATCATGAAAAACCTAAAGGGTTATTTTCATTTATAATACAAATAAGATCGGCATAATTGAAAATAATGAAAACAAAAATACTAAGTACATAATAAATTACTGAGTTCTCAAGATGTCTTTATCTGCTTCAAAAATAGGCTGTATCTCTCTTACCATATGGCAAATATTTTGTCAGAGTGAACTTCCTGCTTAGAAACAGGAGGAGACACAGGAAAGACAAATCACTACTAGAATGAATGCGGAAAAGCTAAGGATTGTTCTTTTAAAGTTATTAAAAGGTAAATTCCACATTTAAAATAAAAGGAGCTAAAGATTCCAATTTCTCATTTCTTATGCATAGGAAGTGAATAGACTTCATACATGCAAACTTGTGGTAACACAAACAAGAATATACATCCCTGATTCTAAAGTTATTCTGTATATGCTTTTTCGAATAGTTTAGTAAACATGAAAACTGCATTTGACAGTTAGACCTCTAAAGCAAGTCAAATGCTCAGGTCACTGTTGTTTTTTAAATGTAATTAGGGGTTCAGAATAAATGATGTTAACGATCTCCATATTCCTGACAGCTTTCTGATCCTACCATACAACAGTTTTCCTAAATTTTCCTCTCTAAAATAGAGACAATAGTGTATATTTATAGGGGTTTTTTTGGTAAAAATTAAAGCATGCGAAGCACTTAGACTGGCATAGAACAGACATCCAAAAATGGTTTCTATCTTCCCTCTGCCTTTTGAGGTTTTGAAAACTAAATGACCATTAAATGAAAGAATTAAATTAAATTAAATTAAATTAAGCTCTGATTTGACCTTAATTTTTCAGATCACCAAATATTTTTCACTTGAGGTACTGATGATATTTTTAGGTGGCCTCAACAGTAAGAGTTGGGGCAGGGAAGGAGGTTTTATTTAAAAACATATAAATTTACCCAAAGAAAACATAATATTTAAAGTGTTCTAGTCTCGTGGAGTCCTAATGAAAATAAGTTTCCCAACAACAAAATAATCTTCTCCTTTTAAATGTTATACACAAAAGTAAAATAGTTAACAATAATCCCAAGTGTAAAGACAGTCATAGTGGGAAATAATATTCAAAAGATTGCTTTACCTCAAAGATAAAAAGATTTTCAAGGTAGCTGAGAGACCACTCTCTTCAAGTCTGTTTCTGGAATGTGGACATCAACTATACGCAGGCACACTCCTTCCCCAGGACATCCTGACTGCACACAATAGCTACTGACAACAATGGAACTAGGTCGCTATTTCCAAGCATGGAAATTTTACTATCTATAGACACAAATTTCCCTATCTAAGTAAAGTTAAATGGCACTTGTAAACAATCTATTTAAAAACAAACTTGGTTACTAAGCACATTTTTAAAAGTTACTATCTACGTTTCTCATTTAAAATCTTCTACATTTTTTCCAGTGCCTGAAATACAGAAAAAAAGCAACCACACAAACACAATAAACCTATGTCAAAAAAGTGGTGGGGTGTGTGTATGCAGAAAGGGTTCCTTAAATATACGGACTATTTTTTATAGACAAGGTTTTTATTTACTCTTCCTGCCTCATCCCTTGATACTTGCCCTTTGCCCTCTCCAAATATGAGCGTGTTCACCAATCTCATCATGTTCTTTACGTCCAGAGTTCTTGTACAAGAGGCCTATATCACAGCCCCACATCCCCTTCCACCCCAGCCCAGTTAATGCCTACTTGACCTTTGAGACCCAGGACAGGTAACCCTTTTCCCCAGTGAAGTCTTTCTTTTCCCTCCCCCAACCTAGGCTCCTCACTCTGTGCTTCCACGGAGCCTGTGCATACCTGTAGTAGATAACTGACCACAGGATTGCTGTTAACCTTGTCTGTCTCTAACTCTACTACTTTACTGCTACCCAAAGGTCACTTTTTGTAGTTGCATTACTTGAATTCATTTTACCTTATCAGTGGCATTTAACACTGATGATCACTTCTTAAAATCTTGTACTTTTTAAATTCCATGATACCTCTTTCCAGATCATCTCCCCTACCTGTTAGGTATTTCTCCAGTTACTCCCTCTATCTTCTCTCTGTCCCTGGGATCTCTTATCAGTCCTCTATTTATTCTGCACACACTGAGTTGGTATCACTCTTTTCCACCACCTGCACATCAACAACTCCCAAGGCCACATCTTCAACTCCAAACTTCTCCTTAACCCCTAACATTCGACCTGTCTTATGATTTGTCAACTAGACAAAACAGATCACATTCTATCACTATAATACCCCAGCTTCTGCCTTAGATCAACCCTTCAACCCTCATCTAGCCCATTATTCCTAACAATCTCCTAATTGATTTCCCTGCCTCCAGGCTCATTTCTTCTCAAACACTCCCTTCACTCTCAATCTTTTGTATATATTACAGACCAGAATAATTTTAACAATTTTGAGTAGCAATCATTTCATCAGAGGATAATGTCCCAATGCTTGATTGTAAGTTTTAGCACATATTTGCTATACACACACGATAAACTTATTAATATTTTACAATTTTAATTTCATTTTCACATTTTAAAATAAGGTCCCAATTAAGCCTTCTTTTTCTCCATTTGGTTCCCTCCTTTAAGTGGAGTCACTACAAATGGACCATTTTCCAACATCAATTGTTCTCACATAACAAAGACTTCTTGTACACTAATAAACCATCTCAAATGAGCACGCACTCATTCATAAAATTCAAATTTTAAACATCAGCTGTTTGGAGGTATACCTAACTCCTTATTGACATACATCACACAAATGCCATGAGCAGAAATGGCCATATAGTCATTATGGACCAAAATGTATCACCTGGATACTTTTTATCCACAGCAAGTCACTGGTCATATATCTTCCTTACCTTTCACTTTTGCAGTAAGCATTTCTGCAGCATTCTGAAGATCAACAGAATTGAGGTTCTCATGTTTATTCATTATAAACTTTAAAACACGTAGAAGTTCATCCAGACGTATATGAATGACCTCTTTAAAACAGTCTTAAAAAGAAAAAAAAGTTTTTAATTTATTTCCAAAACAAAGTTCTAAGAATTTAAACCACAAAAGATCATTTGAAGCACATTTCATGTAGAAGCACTGGTGCCACAATTTCTGCCTACTACATAACTCACTTCTGTTTTCATAATTGCAATTACATACAATTTATATAGCCTTCAGAAACATCCATAGTCATTTTGATTCATTAAGGATTTCAAAGGCTCTCACAGTTACGATCAATTTAGCACTATCTTTTTCAGTTTTCTCATTATAAATATGCTCTCCAGATTTCTCTTGAGGCAACTTTATAAGGTAAGTTTTTCTTACAGTTTTTACTATCATACACTTTCTAATATCTATGGTAACAGAGTTAAAAGCTCTACAAAATCTGACATATTAACCAATATTAAAAAAAAACATATGTTAAGTTTCCTCATTAGAATTGATTCTTTGCATCAAGTAATTATCAGTTATTGGAAACCAGTAACTCAGAGGCATAAAGACCATCATTTTAAAAAATTTAAAAAATTTTAAAAATTGTGATATAATTTACATATGACAAAATGCACAGATCTTCAATAAATTTTTATATTTTCCAGAAAAACTAAATTAGTTGCTAATGATGAAAAATTGGGAGATCATACAAAAATTCCAGATTTCTGTCTACTCTTGAAAAATCAAGATCTATTAAACCAGGCCTGCCTTCCTCTTTGGCTGCTCTCTTAGAAGCGTGTTCCTTCTCAGTACCCACTCTTCTACCCGCAGCCTACCCTGCTCATTATACCATCTCTGGTTAGAAAGATACCGAGTTCTACAATCCCTGTAAATAAGGTGACTATATAATTTCTCATCCAAACCAAAATATTTTCATGAGAAGAGGGATGCTGCTCATAATCATGATAGCACACCAAGCATATTCCAAGATCTTCATCCCAGGCAAACCAGAAAGTATAATCACCCTACCTTTAAAACCCCTTAAGTAATCCTCAAAAGTCTGAAAAGATAACCATCTTACAATTCTTCTATATAATTTTTTCTTTCTGTAATCTTACACAGTGCTAGTGTTTAATAATAGTTAATATTTATTAAGTGCTTATTATGTCCTAGGCACTGTTAAAAACAAAGGGTATCATCTCATTTAATGTTCACATCAATCTTATTAGAAAATCTAAAAATCTCCATTGTACAGATGAGAAAATTGAGGCACACCTAACTTTATCACTTTATTAAACTGTGGAGCTAGAATTTGAACCCAGGGAGTTTAATTCTGGAATCCCTGCTTTCAATGTTATACTGTCTTCCTACTGGAATAGTTTAAAAAACAAAAAAACATTAAAAAAATACTGTATAGTATCATTTTATGATCACATAAATTATCACTTTTTCAGAAATGGTAAAAGACAATCACCAGAGAGAAAAACTATATATAGGATAAAAAAAAATTCTACCAACATCCATCAAATATTCCATTAACAGCATTACTGAGAGAAAAGTATAGGGTGAGAGGAGTGGGCCAGGTGAGAGCAAGGTGAGAGCTGGGTATATCAGGACAAAGAGCATTCCAGGGAGAGGCAGAGAAGAGTAGTCCAGGTAGTGCTGAAAACACAGAGAACACAGTGCCTTCCAGGAGAAAATCAGATTCATTCATCCAACAAATTGTACTGACAGGAAAAGAAATACAAGAGAACAGATACCAGCCTAAGTAACTCTGGAAATCAGTAGAATCTGTAAGACTAAAAGCAAAGAAAATACACACTAAGTATGCCACTCTAGTTGAAAAAGTTTTTTCAGTGGAGCTTTGGGTTAACAATTTTGATACTGCTATTCACGGATACTGAAACTGAACAGTTGAGTAAATGGATGGGGAATAGTGGGAGCCAGGTATCTCACTGTTGGAGTAGAAATATAAAAAAAAGCAGAGGGAGGGGGCAATAATGATCCACATTAAAATGATGGATTAAAGTTGTAAGAACTTACGGTTAGCTTAATATAGATACAGATGACTACATATAGAAAAATTTATAAATGTGTGTACACATAGGTGGGTTAGTATATATACATATATTCTTTTCTCTGTCAGCTGAGAGGGCCTCAAAGAAATGATACCTCAGTAGCAATGAGCGTAACTTTAGCACCCATATCTTCATTTCTAATACCACTCTCCAATAAAAGTAACCAGGGCTCCTTGGAGAAATGGCTGATTCTAGGACTGGGACAGAAAATGTACAAGATGAGTCAGGAGCATCTTGTAGTGACAGAAAGTAAGGAAGAGCTTAAAAAACAAAAACAAATCCAGAGTGGAGAGGGTATATATCAAAGGTGCACAGGAACCAAGTGAAAAAGTTCCCACTGGCCAATGCTGGAACAATTTGAACAACAAATGAATAAAGTAGTATTGGATTATAACCTAAAGTATAAAACAAATATCCGTGAGTCCATACTGATATAAATGATTGAATAAATTAATAAATAAGGGAAAAGGAAACCTCTAAAAGAATTCTAAATTATTTGTGCAGGTACTGTGCCCTCAAAGAGGTGAAGCGTAATTCCCTTAAGTATGAGCTATGTAGAGATTTCTTCCAAAGAGTATAATATGGAAGGGAATACCAAAAGAGTAACTTTACAGTGGAGAAACTCAACAAACACTACTTAAGACAGGTGATCAGGTCAACACCAACAGTGATAAATCATGTTCACAGTAACTATCCTTAAAATGTGATGTGATAAAAATGACACTTTACATCTGTGATCTTCTTCCCAATATCCTATAAACCCAGTCTAATCAGGAGAAAAACATCCAATTCTAATCAAGGCCATCATACAGAATACCTGACCAGTATTCCTTAAAACTGTCAAAGTCATCAAAAATGAGGAAAATTTGAGAAACTTACAGCCAAGGAGGACCTAAGGAGACATAACAACTAAATGTAATATGGTAGGATCCTGGAAGAGAAAAAGGGAAAATCTATGGAAAGCTGAATAAACTATGGACTTTAGTTAATAATAATGCATCATTATTATTGCTTATCATCAAATACTGGTTCACTAACTCAAACAGATGTAAGATGTTAATAAATAGGGGAAATGGTACAAGACTCTATGGGAACTCTGTCTTATCATCTCAATTTTTCTGCAAATCTAAAACAATTCTAAAAGATAAAGTTGATTTTAAAAATGAAATACAAGTAAAAAAATTTTAGGAATTTTATGTACTGTTGGAATTTTTCCCATCAAGATGTTATAAAAGTTCTTTTCAAATTTTTTAATTTCTAGGGAAAAAGTGAATATGCAGTTTAAAGAATTGCCTTAATTAAATAAACATTATTTTATCTGTTTTATAATAATGGATATTAGTCTGGTAAGTTTACTTATTTGAGGTAATACAGCGTAATGGTTTTTAAAAAGCATAGCCTCTTTATTTGAAACTCGGACTTGGGGGGGGGCAAGGGCAACATATGTAACCTAAACATCTGTACCCCCATAATATGCTGAAATAAAAAAAAAATGGATGAAGGAACCTATAAAAGATGTTCAAGCAAAAAAAAAAAAAAAAAAAAAAAGCATAGCCTCTGAAACCAGATTGCCTGACTTTGAATTCTGACGCCATGGATGAGAAACCTTGGGCAAATTACATAATCTCTCTGTGCCTCAGTTTCCTCACCTATAAAAAGAAGATAATGGTAACAACTTCAGAGGGTTGCTGGATTAAATGAGTTAAAATACATAAAGCAGTTAGAACAGTACCTGGAACACAGTAAGCCCTCCATAAATGTTTGCAGCTATTTTTATTCTTAGTTTACACAGCAGGAGAAATAGGTTAATAACACAGGTTATCTCTGAAATAGAATCTAGTAGCTTTGAAATAAACTTCTGAGAAAATAATATAATTTGAATAGTTGTAAGAAATAACAATTATAAAACCTTATGACTTCCTATTTTTCCCCAGTTTTGCGTAACAAAGTCTTTTCTTTGTTTGGCACCTATATAACTAAATAAAGCTAGTATATGCTAGTACTCAACCAAGGTTGAATGATTATCTATTAACACAGAGAGTTAGTTATATTGCCCTCTTTTGGAAACCTATGTTAGTCTTAAAAGAGAAAAGTCAGTTATTTTTATCTCTATTCTAATGTTTCACAATAAATCTTCAGATATTAATATACTTAGGGAATACTGTGACAATACTTTATTTTGAAGTCTCAGGCCAAAACAGCTTGATTTTCAAAGAGCGTCAACAACTATCAATATGCAAAATTAGTGTTGGGTATTAAGCAAGAACTACAAAATACTAATGGCCCAAATGCCTAAATAAACCAAGGTAATAAATTCTGGTCTTCTCAGAGTCAAGGAAATTAAATACTTAGAAATCAATATATTTCAAAATTATTAAATGTTTTCCAACTTTCTTTTTTAATTTCTAATATGGTTTGTAATACGTAATAGACAAAACCCACATAAACAAAAACTCTTTGGGATCCTCAACAAACTTTTTACAGCGTAAAGGGGTCCTGAGATTTCCTGCTATAGCTTTTCTTTACAATTGCTACAAAAACATTCTATCGGCATAAATGGTTTTCCACCTTGAAATTCCTTTTCTCCTACAAGGAAGCTCTAATAAACGGATACTAAAGATGTTCCAAATCAACATACTGAAAAATAGTTACTGAATTATTTAGTAAGAAGTATTAAAGTTCCTCAAATGGCACTGTAAACAATTCCAATTCCTGTGATTAAGTACTTCTGAAGCCTGTAAATCAACAGAAATGAACATGACAACTAAATAAAATGTTAATCACAAAGATTCATAAACTTTTCTACATATTTGGGCAGAAGGGTAACTAGCAGGACATCATCTGAACTAGACTTCATCTGAAACTTCAAAATTTAGCAAGCCCTCAACTATTTGTGCCACAAATGGCTAATAAAAAAAAAAGTTTCACTTTTACCAAATGTTCTTTTCTCCCTATAATGGAATGAAGCTACCTCAAATTCTTTTTATGAAGCAAAAATCCTCTCAAACTGGAAATTTAATTTTTAAAAAAGTTTTAAGGAGTTTAAGCAGTTCTTTCCTCAACACTAAATATTCCTTTCCCCTCTAACACGAACAGGAGTAAAGTAAAAGAGGCAGTAGTAATTGTTCTTCCCTAACACTGAAGAAAGATAAGTGGCTGCTTGGTATGGTAGAAAACAATAGATTTAGATCAAGAAATCTAGTCCAATCCTTGATCTGTCACTTCCCTGAAGTGATCATATATAAAATTCTTAGCTTCTCTGATCTCGGATTCATTATCAACATAACAGAACTCATTAAGAATATCTGTTTTACTTACCTTATAAGGTTATTGTAAATATCAAATAGAAATGAAACTGCTTTATTGTTTTAACATACACAAATATCAATTATTACTAGTAAACCTGTAAGCCATTCAAACTAAATACCTTTGAAAATAGATTTGCCTCACACAGAATCACATTCAATAACAAATATACTTATAGCCAGGTCCCACAGCATTTTGGCTAATGAAGAAAAACCATTAAAGTCTCAATTTCATTTTATATGTAAAATCTAAATCAGTAAATTACTTGGAAATAAAATAGTAATTAAGGGTGTATTTTATAAAAATATTTCTATACCTCAAATTATAGCATTTAATTTAGTCATATAACTAAATACAAAATAATTTTTAAATGTCATAGTGGTCACAATGTAAGTGTAATGAAATATAATACAAAGGTATTATAGATGTGAATATAGTAAAGTTCAACCAAAGTCTTAATACTAGTTATCCAGAACAGTAAAACTCTTGTATCTCAATGTTTACTTATTTATCCACTTGCCCTGTAATATGGTAATCTGAATTTTAATTTATTGTTTCACCCATCTGTGCCATTTATTTTCTGCTTCTTTCAGCTTATCAAGTGAAAACAGATTAGCCAGCTCCACTTTTTGGTTCTCATGTATTAGCACAATACCACAGTGTTTATACTGCAAACACTTCATGGAAATGCTTAAGTAAATAAATGAAAAAAGCATAGTGTTTTCCTTGATTTAAAAAAAACCCTGACAATAATTTTAAAATCAGTCTTGTTAATTCAGCTTAACCTTTCTAGGGAAAGCAATGAAAACAACAAGGAGGGAAAAAGCTCCAGAACTTATCACTAGGAAACACCTATTTTTTTGCTGTAATTACTTTTGAATTTACAGGATAAAAGTGAAGCCTGGGGAAAAGTGGTTTTCTTTATCCAGCTACCTGGGGATTGTAAAATAATAACAGCTGACATTTTAAAATGCTTATTCTAGGAGTTTTACATACATAAATTCATTTAATCTTCACAAAACCCCCATTATCTCCTTTTAACAGATACAGAAACTGAGGCACAGAGAAGATAAATAACTTTCCCAGGGTTACAGACAACTAGCAAGTGGTAGAATGAGGATTCCACCTCACGTATTCTGGCTCTAAAATTTGTGTTCTATGATAATTACTATGATAATCACCATGATATATTGCCACGTGGTTAAAGAAGTTATAGCTTAATGACAGGTACTCTGCAATCTGTCATTTAACAGGCTTTAACTTCCAATGATATGCTAGTTACCACTATAAATAGTGTTAAATTATGTAAATCATTCTAGGCAAGTGCAAAAGAGGAATACAATCCTCTGAGAACTGGTACAGGTGTAATAAATAAGCTGCCTATATTTCATACTTCATTTCTCAAAGATTCATTTCACACCTTCTAGTCAGTAAGCAGTAACCTATTAACATTCTCATTAACTTCTCCTAAATGATATCCATTAGAAATCATTTCAAAAAAAGTTTACTTCTAGAGTAAGACAGAGCAGGACACATTTGAGGCTAGCAACTTAATGTTTCTAATATTTCGCAAAATTTCTGGCACACTGGGAGGCTGAAAGTTAAGTAACAATCATCAATGGTAAAAGTAACATTCAATGAAATTTGTCTGGAAAAAAAAAAATCGCAAATCCTCCTGTATATTCACCCTGGAAAAAAACTGAGTTAATCCACAAAACAGGATTTCAATTAAGACACTGCAAATTCATGCAGAACCTCTCACAACAAAGTATATTACTTAATAGTATTAATCTTTTCATTTAACTCTTACTGTTCAATAAAATTTGCTTTAGAAAGTGAACGTAACTCCTCTGACTACAGTCCTATAAAATCTAGGATCTAGAATTCATCAGAAGCTATTACTTATGAGATCAGAGTTTTTTATTTTTTTTACAAAATAAGTGATACACTCTTAAATTAGAAAACATTTTTAAAAATAAAAGAACTTAACTAGTTTATCTGAAACTGGTGATAAATTTTTATCTTCCTTTCTAGCCTATTTAAAAAATAAACCTACAATCAGGGAGGCGGAAAAACAAACAAACAAACAAAAAAACCCAAAAAAACCTCAGAAAAACAAAGTATAACTTACAATAGTAAGCTTTCATTAAAGTCTATTTTAAAATAGTGTTATATAATCAAAAATCTACAGGAAGTATTAGCCTGCTGTTTTTCCTTCAAATATATTTTGTAATAGCAATCAATACTTCCAAGCAGAAAAAATAGATACTTTGCACTACTCTTTCTAGCCCAATAAAAATCTTTGCATTTTCCTAATTCCCACATTTTGAGCTTCCTTGAACAACGTTCCACCCAGAAATGGGGAGGGTGTGTCACAAAGACTGACTTTAAAATTACTGTATAAACTTAAAGAACATTTATGAATTTGTTATTTAGAATTCAGAACACATTATTCCTCAGGGAGAAAAACCATAAGCATGAATTGGTACTTACACTGCACATATATTAATCTATGGTGTTATAATTAAATACAAAGCACATATGCATAAGTGAGTGCCTTCAGCATTTTAATATAAGATGCAAAATTTACCCCTGTAATTATTCATAATATACCTTAATGATACTGGATAGAGATCAAAAACTTCAATTCCACATCTGCTACTTGTATAAGACTACAACTTAACCTCCTCCTGGAGATAAGTAGTGGAAGGAGAATCACTAAACTCTATCAATCATCCTATCTCAGAAAGAATGCAATATTTTCATAGTTCTTTGATCTTCCACATTAAATTTTCCATTTTTATTTGTAAATAAAAATTAGATACAAGCTGCATACATATCCAGCAGAGGCACAGAGCTCTTCTGCAGACATTCATTTTTTCTTATCAGTTCTCCAACAACTATTAAAATATGAGCTTCATATTCTCATTTGGGAAATTTTCACAAACACCACATTTAAGACAATTACAATAAAACTGACCAAAAACTCCTAGAGACTGGGGAGGAGGGGAGAGGGAGATATCCTCCAAAACGCATTATACAATTTTAAAACAAATACTTAGCTGTCTTCTTCAGCTCTAAACTGTCAATATTTAGAACACGGTACAATCTCTAACTCCATTCAAATTTTGAATCACAGCATCATAAAACTGATAGCATCTGGCACAAGTGCCTCATTCTTAACAAAAGATTAAATGACTTATGCCATATTCCAAAGCTAGACAGTAGCAAAATCAGTCCTAGAACCTAGATCCTGTGATTCTCTTTCCAGAGCTCTTTCTGCCATCCTTGACTACCAATTTAACCAAACTGTATAACCTGGCTGGAAAATTATCTGCTGGTTCAAATCAAAGGAGGTCATGAAAGTTATACATTCCAAAGGCATCTTAAGGAAGGAGATTCCAAATGGACCTCTATTTCTGTGTAAAATTTTCTTACAGTTGGTTAAATAACAACTTTTTCTAGGTTTCCTTTAAATGCTATAGAAGTAAAAAATATTTATAGCTCAAGAACTCATCTCAATTTTCTCAATATTGATAAAGGCCAAATGTCTATACCAGCCCAGTTCAACAGAAACTTCCGCAATGATGGAAATTTTCTTTATCTTTACTGTCCAATATGGTATTGTTGGATAGACACTATTCACGTGTGACTACTGAGTACCTGAAATGTGGCTACTACAACTGAGGAGCTGAATTATTAATTATAATTAAATTGAAACAGCCATACATGTCTAGTGGCTACCATATTGGACAGTGCAGGTCTGGATAATCTCCATAGACTACAATAGCTAATGAAATAATAAAAATTGAGCAGTGTTTTTACAGAGTACCTGCCATGTGAAGTAGCTGGGATAACATGGAAAGAATACACCATTCTGCACTCATGACCTCTGGGTTCCAAACGAGGCCATTATTTATCAGCAATAAGAGTGAAAACACATAATACATATATCTCATCTGTGAAATGGGGCTAAAAGTACCCACCTCTGAGGAAACTGAGTGATTAAACTTGTTCGTATGTGTAAATACTCTGTAAAATGAAAAGCACCCATGCAATGATATAATCATTTCTACAACTATGTGGGGAAAGGACAGCATGGCCACAAACCAATCCAAAGCTATTTATCTAAGACTAGCCTCAACCATATGATTAAACACCTTCAGCAAGTCAAGTGACTCTGCTCATCACTGCCTCATTACAGGTAGACAAAATTTACAGAGAAAATGGTATTCTGATTAGACCAAAAGGTGATTTAATTATATATCTACATTCTTTATCCTTAAAAGCTAACTTTTTAGCCTTTTAACAACTAACAGATGTGAATTAAAAAGTAATAAACAATGCCGAAAACTTAGCATCCTTCCTCTTAAACAGGCAATAGATAAAATATTGACAAGGCCACAGAAAATACTGAGGAGGCTTCTTCACTCCAAAAGAAAACAGTGAAACAGCTCTTTGTTGTTTGGCCCACTTATAGCTGTGGTGATAATTACAGAAGTAGAAGTCCAGGGATATTTCTCAATACCCAGAAGACAAAAGCATGGCCATGTCTATAAGAACATGCATAATATTAATACTACTTTGCACAGTTACAGAATTTTAAACATTTTACCTGTTTTCCTGAAGATATTTCATTTGATCCTCCTAATAATTCTATTAAGTAAGGAAGGAATAGTCTGATATTCTTAAGAAGTTAGAAATCATGATCAAAATTAAAAACATTATTATACAGCATTGTCCTTATCTTTTTTAATGGGGTTCATTTATATGTTTATACATCCTTCCTTGTTTAAGGAAAACAAAAAGGTTCTATTAACTCATACTAACTAAATAGTGTATTTCCAAATTTTGATAACAATGTTCCAAAGAAGAGAAAACAAATTCTTATTAAATCCAAAATTCATTCTGACATGTATATATACACATCCTTTTAACTCAGATGGAAGAACCAAGCATTAAAATCAATCCAAAGTAGTTGCTTCTTGGCCTTTTGGCTAATAGCAAATGTAAAATCAATCCAAAGGTAAATAATAAAAATCTTCTGGCCACTACATGCTAATGAATTGGTTATTCAAAAAATATTTTATCCATTTTATTAATTTATCAGACATAAATTGCAAGCTTTTTGATTACTAATGATATAATTTATTATTAAGTTTTGAAGTACTGGATTTCTTGTGAAAAAGATAATGTCCTCATAAACTTTTAAAATTAAATTTCAGTGAATAAACATATTTCCATATATATCCTCTTTTCTCAAGGGGTAGTCTCCTTCTGTATCTTACACTTATTACCATTTTGCTCTTTTCTGACTCAGGATCAGCTTTCAGTCCTCTTCCTTCCTTGCTCTCTAAACTGTCTACTCACAAATTAAAACTCCTATAAAAAACTTTTTGTAGATAAGAAGTAGTCTAACTTGTTTTAAATTACCATCATTTTAAATCTGTGAAACAGGGATAATGATGTAAGATGAGGATTTTAAAAGATACAAATCTTCTGAGAAAAATAAATAAAATAGTAATTCTAACTGGAAATCTTATTTATATTAATAAAAACTATTGATACATTAAATACAATCAGGTTTTACCCTAAATTAAGGTAAATGATTTGTCAAATAATCATTTTAAATTTCACCTTAAAAATTAATCCAGTTAATAATCAAAAAGATTAAATTTTACTGTATGTAAATTTAAATTTTAAAAAATTAATCCAGTTAAAAACAAATCTTCATTACAAAGCTATGCTTCTGATTTTTTTTTTTCCCAGAGACAGGGTCTTGTTCTGTTGCCCAGGCTGAGGTGGAGTGGGGGGTGATCATAGCTCACTGTAACCTCAAGCTCCCGGGCTCAAGCAATCCTCCCTGCCTCAGCCTCCTGAGTGGCTAGGACTATAGGTGTGCACCACCACACTGGATAATTTGTTTTATTTTTTGTATAGACAGGGTCTCACTATGCTGCCCACATTGGTCTCAGACTCCTGGCCTCAAGCAATCCTCCTGCCTTGGACTCCCAAAGCACGGGGATTACAGGCTTGAGCCACTGCACCCAGCCTGCTTATTTAAATAAATGGTAGATGTGTCATTTTGGTAAGAAATTTGTTACCAGTATAATACTTAATGTATTTAGGGTATCTTTCCATAATGACAAGATAACTTTATTGCCATTGAATCATCCATAATTAGATTTTAAAATCAAGCTATTAAAATGAATGGGAGCATAAGCAACTTCTTTTCTAATACTATTTATATAGTCTCAAAAGTATGACTTAAGTGATTGTTGTTTTAAGGTAAATCCAAATACTAAAATTTTGAGGCTTCAATTCCAGTCTAGTTATTTTGGGCATTTCAACTTGAAAATAACAGGTTAGAAATAAACTCTTAAATTTAGTACAAGCACAAGATGTGGTTTTAGTTTATTTTTCAAAATGTGTATCAGAAAATAAATATTTAACTTATAAAGTACAATTATTTATTGAAATTTTACAAATTTCTATGAAGTCCTAGGAGGTCTCATATAAATAACACTCAGAATCTTCATCCCACTATCTAGACATACTACTATGAATATGGAAATGAACTGCTACTTATCACAAAATTGGGCTGCATCTTTAACAATTATCATTGCCATCAAATTTGGATACAAAAGAGGCACTAAAAGTTGAAAGACTTAAGTAGTATGATCAAGTCTGGGATATACAGTCCTTTACTTTAGGATAATCAAGTCTCCATTATCCATTTCTAACTAGACAGAGAATAAATTCTGTGGTTATCCCTTAATTCGAGAAGATGCTATGGATCAGCAAAACAGATTTAAGTTTGATTTTTGAGAAAAAAATTTACTCAAATGCAGTCATTTTAGATTAAGTTTTGGCAACAATATGGAAAGATGAATTTAGGAAAAGTGTCAACAATGTAAATTATAAACATTAGTCTGGTTATTAAAGACCAATCAATGCACTGTATTACTGTTAACAAAAAGATTAGAATTCCAATGATCTCACATTTTTCTATGTCAAATGGACCTGGGCACTAGCAACTAAAGACTTATTTTCCTTTTTTGTACTCTTGTTCCCACACACTTACCAAAGTTTCTATTATGTATTACAATATTATCTGATTATAAAATAGTTTACACTATAAACATCAAACATTTGAGGGGAAAAAAGCCATAAAATAACTAAAGCAGAATACCCTGTTCCTACCACACTTATCTGTAGGTAGGCTGGCATTTAAAATTTAACAAACTATGCAGAGTAAGAATGCCAAAAGAAAGTAGTGACAAACCTGAAAGAATAGCTTCTTTCAAATATAACAACATATGGGAGAACTTCCTGATATCATTCACCAACTCCTTGATGTAATCCGGATCAAAAATGGAGTTGGAACTTACGGACTTGAGCCCCATTTCAGAAGCTGTAACATCAGTAGAGAGTTGGCCTGATGCCCAAACACGTTTTTTCTTTGTCTTTTTCTGTTTGTAAGCAATCATCCTTTCATTTAACAGTCAGAAAAACGGAAATCCTTAAGGGAACAAGAAACAATTAAAAAAAAAAGAGAGAGAGAGAGAAACAAAAATACTAAATCAGCCAGGAAAATATTATACTAGATTTTCACAAACAGCCCACAACCCACTTTGGTATTCTATTTTTTAAATTTTTTAAATAAGTAAATAAAACACTATATTTCTAATAATAGCAGCTTCAACTTATTAAGTGCCAGTAATCCCGACAACTCTGATACACAAACTGTTCTTTTCATTTCACAGATGAGGAACCTGAGGTTTAGAGGTTAAAAATTTCTCTAAGCTCTCAACTGATAAACAATGAACTCAGACTTAAACCTAGATCTTCCTCGAAGCCAAAATCCATGCTCTTAATCACTTCCTCTTAATTCCTGGGGTATAGAATTTTTTTCAACTGTAAAAGCTGTTCTGAAACATCACTTAGTGGAAGGTCATATTCTCCCTCCATGATATCGCCTTCAAAAACAAAGATGAAACATGGCCTTTGAAAAAAGAAATACCTGTTTCAAAATCCTCCTCTATCACTTACTTACTGTATGACCTAATCATCTCTTCACTTTGGTATGTTCATTTATAAAATGGGAATAACATCCTGACAAGACCCACATCACATTATTGTAAGGATTAAAATAAACCATGGTATAGAAGTATCCAGCATGTAAAAGAAGTTCAATTACAGTTAGTTTTTCCTAATAATCATATATATACATGCACATGCACACACACACCCCACATCCTGGGTTATCAAGTCCCATCAAGAATATTTCTTTGTTGAAAACAAGTTCTAAGGGTGTATACTAATCTGGCATACCCTAATTGGTTGGAAAAGTAAATGTGTGATTATCTGAGCAATATTTTTTATGATTTCTGGAGGATACAGTAAAAAGGCAATCCTTTGGTATGAGAAATATTTAGATTTGAATCCTGGCTCTAATATTTTCTGGACGTGTGACCTGTACAATTTACCTATAGGTTTCTGTGAAGATTAAAAGGGATCACAAGATTAAAAGACTTCATATGTTTAAACACCTAATTCTGGCACATAATTCCAGAAAATCTTAAGAAAATCTCAGTTTTTTCTTCTTCATCCTCATTTTACCTTTCCAGAATTAAAAGTCCTAACCTTGTTTATATCTCTTGAAATCAAAAAAGGAATGACTAGAGTAATTACATTAGCTCAAGCATTATAGTTAAAACATTTTTCAAATATTTTGTCCTGAATATTTGGATACTTTCAAAATGGTAAATGACTAAGGACTTCTGTGAAATTTACATTAGAAAGTTTTATGTAATATTCATCTCTAATCAAATGTAAGATGTATTATTGCATCAGTTACTCTTTCCTAAACCTTACCCAACTCCATAAATTTTTTTTTCTTCCTGATCTATAGTTCTCTAATCTATCCACTTCTATTAATATCTCTACTGATCGCACACTGGTGAATTACCATCATTTCTTATCTGAGCTACTGTACTAATTTCCTAACCTATCCACATCCACTCTTGTCCCATTCCAGATATAGTGAGTGAATTTTTCAAACATAAACCTCATGATGTCATTTCTTTGCTCAAAACTCTTCTGAAGGACAAATGAGAAGCTATCATGCTCTATAAGGCTCAATGTGAGATCTGGTTCCTACCTACCTGTGCGATGTCATCTAGAGACACAACTCCTGGCTCTCTATACTCCTTGCCACACATACCTCCTTCTCACTCCTCCAACAGTATTTGTTTACGATGACCCACAGCAGGAAATAATTTTACATCATGAGCCAGTTTACACGGTTAGTATGTTATGTTTGTATGTGGTATATATTTGAGAATGCATTTGTGTTTCATAAAACATGTTCTAGTTAAGGATCCATGTGATGTACGTGAATTTTTTTTATTCTATCCAATCCATTTTTTAAAATGCTGGTTGCAATTCACAAAACTGGTTTCATCCATGTAATGGGTCACGACTCCACAACTTGAAAAACACCAACTGTTCAGCTCAGGGTCCTGTCTCTATGTACTTCCATTTGTCTGGAATATTCCTTCTCCTTCATTTATTCATTCTGATCTCAGCTCAAAGACCACTTCCTCAAATAAACCTTCCTGGATCACCCTCACCACTCCCTATAACCACTACCACCGGTTAGAGCAAAATCTTCTGTTAGATGCTCTATAGCTGCAGTCCCCAACCCCTGGGCTGTGGACCAGTACGCATGTGTGGCCTGTTAGGAACTGGGCTGCACAGCAGGAGGTAAGCAGCAGGCAGGAGAGAGAGCAAAGCTTCATCTGTATTTATAGCCACTCCCCATTGCTAGCGTCACTGCCTGAGCTCCAGCTCCTGTCAGATCAGTCACCGTCTCCCATGACCCCCAAATGGGACCATCTAAGCAGGAAAACAAGCTCAGAGCTCCCACTGATTCTGCATTATGGCGAGTTGTATAATTACTTCATTATATATTACAATGTAATATAATAAAGTGCACAATAAATGTAATGTGCTTGAATTATCCTGAAACCATGCCCCGTTCCCTACCCCCACCCAGCGGTAAAACCGTCTTCCATGAAACCAGTCCCTGGTGCCAAAATGGTTGAGGACTGCTGCTCTTCGGCATCCTGTACTTTTTCATCACTGCACTTATCACAGTTCAAACAGATGATTCATGTCTTCCCATCTAGACTATAATCTCTAGGAAATCAAGACCATGTCTATTTGCTAACTCATGTGTTCTCTGCTCACAGCACAGTGCTTAGCATATAAGGGATGAACTACTCAAAACTATTTGCAGAATGAATAATGAATTTACAAAAAGAATAATGGACTTATAAACTTATAAAGTTTCAATTAATTTTTGTTAATAAAAACAAAAATAGTTAACTCTGGGGATGATGAAATGTTTTGAAGTAAAAACAAAGTTTTTTTTTTTTTTTTTGGAGACAGAGTCTCACTCTTTTGCCCAGGCTAGAGTGAGTGCCGTGGCGTCAGCCTAGCTCACAGCAACCTCAAACTCCTGGGCTCAAGTGATCCTGCTGCCTCAGCCTCCCGAGTAGCTGGGACTATAGGCATGCGCCACCATGCCCGGCTAATTTTTTCTATATATTTTTTAGTTGTCCAATTAATTTCTTTCTATTTTTAGTAGAGACAGGGTCTCGCTCTTGCTCAGGCTAGTTTCGAACTCCTGAGCTCAAACAATCCGCCAGCCTCGGCCTCCCAGAGAGCTAGGATTACAGGCGTGAGCCACCGCGCCCAGCCTAAAAACAAAGTTTTTAAAAAATCTATTTTTAACCTAGGCACTCTGAAAAATCCTTGTTCTCTTCCCATATTGCTTCCTCTACCTCTTCTTGCAGAGATGCCCCTTCAAGATCCAGCCTGATTAGCCTGGCATGGTGGCATGCATCTGTAGTCTCAGCTACTCTGGAGGCTGAGGCAGGTGGATCACTTGAACAGGGAATTTGAGTCCAGCCTGGGCAACATAGAGAAACCCTATCTCTAAAAGAAAAAAAAATAAATCTATCTCCACAATGATATCTTTAAAAAAAAAAAAAAAGTATATGAACGTGAGTGAAGACAAGATTACACAAAACTGAAATCAAAGTTGGATTTCTATTATTGTTTCTCCTGATTATCAAAATGGAGCCCCAACACTTTCCTAATAGCTAAAGTTCCTTTATTCAATATCCTTTTGTTAATCTTAAATTATTTCTAAGAATGTAATGTCCACACTTAAACTAGTTTGAAAACCTACCTACCATTAATCCTTAAATATGTAGATCATTTCTAAAATGAACCTAGGGAATTTTTGAGCACAATTATTACACCTAAGGCTCCCTTCCCACCAACAAAAACAAAAAATTCAAGTGTCTTATTTGGGCAGCTATTTTACAAATCACTAATTAAAAAAGCTATTAGCCTATCGAATCTTATTATTTTTTGCAGTTTATTTAATAAGGTCATTCTGATTAGTTCTGATAGCTTTTAAATTCAGTAAATTAGAGAATTGGTTACTGTCACTGGTAAAGATGGTTACAAAACTTAAAGATACATATCACAGATTCGCCTATTTCCTCAGAAGAACTTACTTTAAGTAACTATGTGACAAATTAGTAACCCAAAGTTGTAAAAAGTGTTTCAAAAATGCTTGAACATTTCTAGACAAGACTAAGAAAATAGGTTAAAAAAAATTGAAACAAAATCAAAAACACATGACAGGGAGAGAAGGAACTAAAAAGGATTAAACTCTACCTCTAGTTAGCATTATGATGATTAGTGTGCTAATTTTGTTACATAGTCTTTACTACTTTCATACTTCAAACTGAAAACAGGAAACATCACAAATGAAAAAAATCTCTAAAATAACCAACTTAATCCAAGCTTTCATAATTGAACTATGGTAATGAGAAAGTCTGGATAATATACACTTTCCAAGAGCATATACACTAATTTCTCATGTGCTGAAACGAATAATCTCTAGCTGGTGGTAACATAAAATGTAGTTACTAACAGACTGCAACTGGCCATTTAATTAAATTAGGTAATAATGTATGGAAAGTACTTAGGAGAATGACTGGTTCATCATGAAGGCTCAACAGCTATTAGCCATTATTACTAGCAGTGCTTTACTGTGGGAAATTGTTTTTGAACGTACTTAAGTAATAAACAAGATGTGGCTTCACTACAATAAATCTGTAGATTGTAAGCAAGAAATAGAGGACTGGAAACAACTCCAGAAACTTAACTGACTTGTGGAAAACTACTAGAAGGGCTAAGTGAAATTTGAACTGTGTAAACAGATTGTTGAGCAAAATATTTGTGAAACTCCAATTCTGGTGCATCTCTTCCAACTCAAAACCATCAACATTAAAAACATGTATCATCTACTTCTCAAAGAATTCTGTAGCAAGGAGAAATCTACTATGCAAAACTACTTTCTCTGTGCATTGTAAATTCTAAGTCATATGTGCATTAGGAATTTGGTCACAAACTTCCTGGTCCCCTAGAACATCGCTTTTTCAAGACTTCAGTAGCCTGTGTCAATCAAATGTTCCATTTCCCATACACTCCTCCCCCAAAGTATAGTAAGGAAATATTTTCATTTTAGGCACTGGGCTGTCTAATTGAAGTGTAAAACTGCCACAAATATATGTACTTAAATTAACAGTATCCATCTTACCATTTCTACCTGAGGAAAAATTGGTGGATTTTTCAGAAATCTGCTGTTTCAGCACTATTTCTGATTTGGTAAAACCTATTTTAAAGATGCTTAAAAAAAATTAGAAGAGTTCATTCAGAAGGTATTTAATTATATTTTTAAAAAGCACTCCCCACGAAAACAGAATAGAGACATGTGAGAAACAGTTTTATCAACAATATGCAAACAATTTCTAAAGGAAGGTGTATAACACACATACACTTCATTCATTTTTGTGCAGTCTGAACCCAGCACACTTTAAAAAGAGGAAGCTGCCCAGCCTCCCACGCCTCCAAAATGTCTAGCATTCCTGGCAGAGAAGGCTCTCCTTTGAACAGCCCAACTACCCAAAGCCAACGAGCACGTTCCCCATCCCAGGATTTAAATGAAGAGGGAAGAATGGAGTAACCAAAATGGACAGCCGATGCTGACAAAAACGGAGAAAAGATACATGACAGACGAGATATACGAGTGGTCACATGGAGACAGATGGAAAAAGGGGAAGGGGCGCTCGGCTCCTATCTTTAGCAGGTAAACACCCTGCCCTCAGAAAAGGTTTGAGACCAGTACCTTCTGAGGAAGACAGTAAAAAAATAAAATAAAATAAAGACACGAGGCTAGTCAGTCACTTAGGACTTCCCCTTGAAACGTCCCACTTCAGCTCAGCCGTCCAAAACAAATTAAAAAAAAAAATTTTAAGTGAAAACCGTCAAACCCCAACGCACGTCCACAACAGAACTGGGATAAACCACAGAGACTGAAGAAACCTCGAAAAGAAAGCCAAAAGGCAGAGACGAGGAGAATGCACCACGGAAAGACTAGAATATCTCGGGAATGAGAGCCCGGTCGGAGTGACAACTGCAGTCAGAGCCGGCAGGAGAAGGACGGGGATCAGAGGCAAGACCACAGACTCCGCAGTGGTCAAGAGCACGGATTCCGCAGCAAAGGCGCCTAAGTCCTGAGCTGCCGATCACTAGAGTGCGTGCTTGGGCAGGTTTTTAACCTCAGTTTTCCCTTGTGAAAAATGAGTTGACTAATCGTGGACCTGTCCTGAGCATTAAGAGTTAAAATGTGTAAAGTTCTTAGAACAGCAGGCGGTCAGTGGTACCGGCTATGTGTTGGCTTTTATTTTATGGTCAGCATCATCTGGTCTAGGCCACTGCTCGCGTCCTCCCCGCTCGGCCGCTCCGGCGTCCCAGGCGCGCCCCTCGCCCCGGTAGGACACTCCTCCCCGAGGACCCCGGCCCTGGCCGGCGGGCGCCGGTCCCCGGCGCAGCCCGCAGCCGCCTCCGCTCGGGGCCGCCCGGACCCTGGACGGCAACTTGCGGGCGCCCGCCGGGGGCGGCCCCACACTCACCGTGGCGCTCCATCCTACGTTCTGGATGCGGACGCCCACCCAACACTCACGGCCGCCGCCGCAGCCACCGAGGGCTGGAGCTCGCCGCCCCCATCCCCCACGGCCCGCGGACAACCGACCAAGCCGCCGCCGCAACTACCGCCACGACCGCGCCGGCCACAGCCGCCCCGCCCCGAGAGCCCAGCCCATTGGCCAGCGCTCGCGGGGGCGGGGCCTGGCGCGCGCGGCAGGTGGGGGCGGCTGCTCGCTTGCGCGCGGGTTGTCAGCTGCAAACGCCGCAGCCCAACACTATCCCCAAAGACGCCGGGATGTGTCGGCCGCCCTTGCGCTTGGAGCAGGGCAGGCCAAGCGACTTAGAGAAAATTATCCTGATGACTACATGCGGTTAATGGGGACTCTCAGATGAGCACTCTACATTTCTTCTAAGGTAATTCTTTGGCCGACGTTTTCCCTCTCTCTCCAACCCTCTTGGGGTGCGGGCCGGGGGCGGGGAGTCCACACACAGGTAAAGTGTGACACAGGCCTGGCCCAACATCTTTCCAGAAGAATGAGCTACCTCAAAACCAGCCAACTACTCTGCCTTTGTACCACTTAGGCCTATCTTAGTTTCTTCAACTGCACTCTGGAACTCACCTTGGAATGAGCAAAAAGCCTAAGATGGCATAATTAAGGAAAGCAGCAGAGGCTGTAAAGCACATACCTCCCATATCAGACTACTCACTGCAACAAACAATTTAATTTATCTCAGTGCTGGAACATTCAGAAAGAACTGAGGAGAAACGTGGGGGGCGGCATGAATAGTGCTGGGGGCAGAGAGAAAAATTATCACACACAGGAGAGAGAAAAAGAGCAGTGTGAAGAGGAAAAGGGGAAAGAAAATGGAATGCAGACATCGGGAGAGAGAAAAGTCAAGGGAAACAAACAGGTGAAGGCAGTAAGAGACCACAAGAAGGAAAAATAAAAGAGAGAAAGGAGAGACTACTCACTAGAGACAGAAAAAGGAAGCAAGCATGATAGAGCCAACAAGTAGGATGGTGACAGCAGGAGAAAACACTCATTGACAAAGAAAGAGAAGAGGGACACACCTCTCGTATCTTTGAACCTTACAGAGAAAACAACGTTGGGGAAATAAAACAAATTTGGCCCCTCAAGTACTACCTGGAAAAGATAAATACGAAAACACTCAGCTCCTTGGTTACTTTAGCTCCACAATGGATTTTTCAGACTCAACTTGCACAAATTTCCCCCTCAAATCCCAAACACAACAGTACCAAGGACATGCCACAAATAGTCAGGAAAACCAAACGTCCTTCTAACTGCGCTGAAAAAGAAAAATGCACCAAGGATTCTCACCATGGAAACCAATGATGCCTGAACTGAAGCAAACTTATACGAGGAGACAGAGGAGTCCCCAGGCCAAAAAGGGGCTGGAACAGTGCAACTATGATTTAATCATAACTAAGGTTTTTGGAAGGAAATTTGAGGAAGTCCCTGAACCTCAAACACCACCTTACGTCTATTTTAAAATTAATTATTTGCACTTATCCACCATTCCCCTTAATAAAGAGTATTGTGTTCCTGATTAAAACGAAACTGGCAACATCACTGACAAGTTCACACGAACAAGTTCCCAATGGAGAGAACCAGTCTGTGGGTGGAGGTGGTGGTGTGACAAAGACAGAGAGGAGCACACAGGAGGGAGAGAAAAGCTGGGAAAGAGGGAGAAAGAACGGTAGGAGAAGGAGAGAGAGAAACTGTAGAGGGAAGAGAAAGAGGGAAAAGAACAAAGACAACGGGGAAATGCAGAGGGAAGGCAAAAAAAAAAGGGAAAATGAGACAGATGAAGATAAGAAAGACAAACAGGTGATAAAGACAGAGAAAGAGAAAGACTACCCACTGATAGAGAAAAGGAAGAGGGTCACTTCTCACATGCAAACAGTTCTGAGGGAAATGAAGCCAATTAGGCCCCTAGCTTATTACCCAAAAAAGATAAATATGAGAACCTGAGGGTCCTTGATTATCAGGTTTCACATTATTCTTCAGACTTAATTTTTAAAAATTTACACATTAAGCTGTACCAATATAAAAGCACTACTAAAGACACCTAAAAACCAAACATTCCTTCAAACCCCACCAGAGAATGATGCACCATGGACACTTAGGAAACCACTGTTGACTCAAAACTGAAAGATATCAGTGGAAAAGAGGAAAGGATTCTGAGGGCCACGGAGGGTGGGGCCAAGCAACACTCAGAGAGCTCAAAGGAGCAAACCCTACCCCTCATATCTGCTTGGGTTATTCTTAACACCCTCCATGCCAGATCTACTTCTAAACCATTCCAAAACAGACAACTATTGTGCATAGGACCTGATACAAAATGAGTCTTCAATGAATGTCAGATGGTTAAATTATAAAGTTTTCTGAGGGAAAATCTGGTCTCGATCTCAATCTTTCTCTTACATCTCTTAAAAAATACAATATCTGCCATTCATTCAGAGGATGATGACATTTGGAAATATTTGGAAAACATGGTAGTTCACTTTTAATTTACAAAGGTTATTTTATTAATCCCCCTATTTGGATTTTATTTAAAGTAATTTTATATCACACAAATTTTAAGTATGAAAAGTACATTACTGCAATAATACCTTTCTGCAAGTCCAAAATTCTTGGTTTATAATAAAATTATAAAGTGTTTAAAACCATCAATGTATCTGTTATAGAAAGAAGTCCAATATCTAAGTTGTCCAACTTGCAGAAAAATGAAAGCAACATATAATTTTTTAAAAATTACTTGCCTTTTAACCATTTTATATTATTGCCTCTAGTATTTTTTCCTTCTCAAACGGAAATTCACACCCTCTATGATACTGCACTTGAGTCAGTCATTCTGTGCAGCCTCAACTTACATATTCCTAAAATCTTCATGTGTTCTCTCCAAAATATCTGTGATACCAGACTGAACAGATTAATGATCTTTCTATCTACAGTGGTGATATCATCAGTATCGTTAATTTTGCTAGATATGTGTCTCAATATTCTTTAAGTTGATTCTGTAGTGTAGGCAGCCTAGTTTTCATAGCAGAATATGAGTTTTAAAACATTTGACAATGTCTGGAGACATTTTTGGTTGTCATAATTGAGGTGGGGGATTCTACTGACATCTAGTGGGTAGAGAGAGGCCAAGGATACTGCTAAACATCCTACTTTCACAGGAAAGCTCTCTTTTTCTTTTTTTTTTTTTTTTTGAGACAGTCTCACTCTGTTGCCCTGGCTAGAGTGCCGTGGCGTCAGCCTAGCTCACAGCAACCTCAAACTCCTGGGCTCAAGGGATCCATCTGCCTCAGCCTCCTGAGTAGCTGGGACTACAGGCATGTGCCACCATGCCTGGCTAATTTTTTCTATATGTTTTTAGTTGTCCAACTAATTTCTTTTTATTTTTTTTTAGTAGAGACGGGGTCTCACTCTTGCTCAGGCTGGTCTCGAACTGCTGAGCTCAGAGGATCTGCCCGCCTCAGCCTCCCAGAGTGCTAGGATTACAGGCGTGAGCCACCACGCCCGGCCAGGAAAGCTCTAATTCTTAACAAAGAATTATCCAGCTCAAAAGGTCAACAGTGCCAAGCTTGAGACACCCTGTTCTAGATCCAACTACCACTTTATAAGCTCTAAGTTAGAGGAACATGTTAAATTATATCACAGGACACACCCAGCAAAATCTGATTGTGGGCCACTTTATAGGGTAAACAACATGATTTCTTCCACAAATAAATTGCAAGAAAAAAGATGAAAAGAAAAAATCTCTGAATTAAACAATCCTTAAAAGATATATCAAGTGCAGGAATAAACAGGACCAGACTTACCCTTCCATTGTAGCAAACAACTATAAAACTGGACAAAATATATATTGTTTTCAGACATTGGACTACACACAGTACAGGACTCTGACAGACAGGATCACAAACGAAGTAAGCCCTACAGTTGTCCCAACTTCCTGCCTAAAGGCATATACTAGACCATGGCACAGGAAGCAGGAAGCCAAGCAGAGTGTGGCATTCTTGCTAAGTTCAGGAGATAGGGATCATAGTTCCAGGAGAATGGCGTAGCTAGAATCCATAGGACAGAGTACTAGAGAGGAAGGATGTAGAAAAAGAAAGAGCTCCAGAAATTTGCATAGGGAATTCCTTAATTCTCTTGCTGAATACTAAGAGGCACATGTGCAGAGCAAAACTCCACAAGGTTGGGCAAAGAATTTCCAGGGAGCTGTAGCTGAACAATTCCCAGGTTTCCCACAGTGCTAAGAGAACTCTGAGTTCTCATCAGCCAGACAGAGACCTGCTAAACACTCCGGGGGAGATTCTAGAAGGGCATGCCTTATAATATATCTAAACTAACCCTAATAAAAAAATGTATTCTAGACCCACCCCAATGAAACTTCAAAACAAGCACATTTTGTAATTATCTTTAATGAGATAGGGTCTCACTCTATTGCTCAGGCTGGAGTGCAGCCTCCCACCTCAGCCTCCCAAGTGGCTGGGACTACAGGCATATGCCAACATACGTGGCTAATTTTTATTTCTTTTTGTAGAGATGGGGTCTCACTATGTTGCCCAGGCTGGTCTTTAACTCCTGGCTTCAAGCAATCCTCCCACTTAGGCCTCCCCAAGTGCTGGGATTACAGGAATGAGCCATCACACTTGGCCATTTTGTAATTTTTTTTTTTTAAAGATGATGTTTAAAACAAAAATAATGACAATGTGTTGTGGCATTTACAAGATATACAGAAATAAAATATATGACAATAGAATGGAGGAGGAAGGAAATCAAAGTACATAGTGCCATTCTTAAATTATAGGTGGAGTAGCATAGTATTATTTGAAGTTATACTATAAGTTAAAAATGTGTATCAAAATCTCCAGAGATACAGTTAATAAGCTAATAGTGGGCATAAATAGAATTTCAAAAACTTAATCCAAAAGAAGGCAAGAAGAAAAAGAAACAAATAACAGATGGGATGAACAGAAAACAAACAGCAAGGTGACAGACTTTAAACCCAATCATACTAATAATTACATTAAATCTAAATATTCTAATCACCCCAATAAAAAGGCAAAGATTCTAAGATTGAGTAAAAAAGTAAGATCCAACTATATATTGCCTATAAAAAAAGACTTGGCCAGGCGTGGTGACTCACACCTGTAATTCTAGCACTTTGGGAGGCCAACGTAGGAGGATGGCTTGAGGCCAACAGTTTGAGACCAGCCTGAGCAAGAGTAAGACTCTGTCTCTACGAAAAATAGAAAAATTAGCCAGGTGTGGTGGTACACGCCCATCATCTCAGCTACTTGGGAAGCTGAGGCAAAAGGATCAGTTGAGCCCAGGACTCTGAGCTATGATGATGCCACTGCACACTAGCCCTGTAGACAGAGTGAGACTCTGTCTCAAAACAAACAAACAAACAAAAAGCCAGACTTTAAATACAAAGACACAGATATATTGAAAGCAAAACAACAGAAAAAGATACACCATGCAACTACTAATCATAAGAAAGCTGAAGTGACTCTATTATGTAGGCATGAGGCAAGGAATTACCAAGGATAAAGAACAATATTTCATAATGATAAATGAGTCATTTCATCATAAAGATAAAACAATCCTAAAAGCATATGCATCTTAAAATAGAGGTTCAGAATATATGAGGCAAAATCTGACAGAAATGTATGGAAAAATAAGACAAATCCCCAATGACAGTTAAGATTTCAACAATCTTCTCTCAGTGATTGATAGAATCACAGAAAATCATTAAGGATATAGAAGACTTGAACACCACTATCGATTAACTTAACTTGATAGACATTTATAGAAAATTCCACCCAATGATGACAGAATATACATTATTTTCAAATGTACATGCAATATTCACTAAGATAGACCCCACATGTGGGACCATAAAACAAGTCCCAATAAACTTAAGAGGACTGAAATCATGCAGTGTATGTTCTCTGATCCCCCCCAAAATTAAATTGGAAATCAGTAACAGAAAGGTATCTGGGAAATTGCCAAGTATTTGTAAATTACAAAGCATACCTTTAAAATAATCCATGAGTCAAATTTCCACAAGAGAAATTTTAAAATATTTTCAACTAAATGAAAATAAAAACACATTTAAAAATGTAAAGATTATACAGTAAAAGTTTTGATTAGAGAAATATAGTTTTAGATGCTTTATTCAAAAAAAAGAAGGGTTTAAAATTAATGCTCTAAGCTTCCATTTTAAGAAGTTAGAAAACAAAGAGCAATGTAAGTCCAAAGAAAAAGGAACGAAATAACAATAAGAACAATGATATAGAAAACAGATAAGAGAGAAAATGCAATGTCACTAAAAGCTGATTCTTTGAAAAGATCAAGTACATTGATAAATATCTAGCTATACTGATCAAGAAATAAAGTGAGAAAACACAAATTACTAACATCATGAATGAAAGGGACATCAATACAGACCCTACAGATATGGAAAAATCCCTTGAAAGACACAAATGACTAAATCTGACATAAGAAACAGAAAATCATTATATGTATTAAAGGATTTAATTAATAACTAAAAACTTCCTCCAAAGAAAACTGTAAACCTAGATGGGCTTCACTGATAAAATCCATCGAACCAGATAAAATAATCCTACACAAACTCTCGGAAAATAGAGGAGACAGAACACTTCCCAACTCATTCTATGAGGCCAGCATTACCCTGATACCAAAAACAGACAAAGACATTACAAAAAAACTACAGAACAAATCCTTAAGACAATATCAGTAAGTCAAATCCGATAATACATAAAAAGAATAATTAATAAAAAGAATAATATGTCATGCCCCAGAAGTGTTTATTCCAGGAATGCAAGCTTAGTTTAACATTCACTAAAGAAAAACCATGTGATCATCTCAAAAGATGCAGAAAAAGTATCTGACAAAATTCCCTGCCCATTCTTGATTAAAACAGTCAGCAAAACAGGAATAGAAGAGAATTTCTTCAACCTGATAAAAGGCATCTATAAAAAACCTACAGCCAACATTATAGTTATTGGTGAAAGACAATGTTTTCCCCTTAAGATTAGTATCAATATTGTTACTGAAGGTCTTACAGAGTACACTAAGAGAAAGAAAGAAAATGCATTCAGATTGGAAAAGAAGCAAAACTCTTTATTCAGAGACAACATGTTTATACACAAAAAAAATCCTAAGAAACCTACAAATGAGCTACCACATCTAATAAATGAATAGAGCAAGGACACAGAATACAAACTCAATATACTATAATCAATTTTATTTGTATATACTAGCAACAAACAATTGAGCAATAAAATTTTTAAAACCAGTATCATTTATAATAGCATCAAAAAACAAGACATTTTTAGGAATACATTTAACAAAATTGGTGGAAGATTCTAAATAGGAAACTGTAAAACATTACTGCAAAAATTTAAAGATTTAAATAAATCAACAGGTGTACCACATTAAGGGACAGGAAGACTCAATATTCTTAAGACGTTACTATTTCTCAAATTGATCTCAAGCAATCCCAAATAAAATCCCTCCAGGATTTTTTGCAATTTATATTAAAATGTTAAATATATGAAATAGCCAAAATAATTTTTTTTTTTTTTTTTAGACAGAGTCTCACTGTGTTGCCTGGGCTAGAGTGCCATGGCGTCAGCCTAGCTCACAGCAACCTCAAACACTTGGGCTCAAGCGATCCTTCTGCCTCAGCCTCCTGAATAGCTGGGACTACAGGCATGCACCACCA
>NW_012153062.1:5157447-5216009 GCF_000956105.1 Propithecus coquereli | reverse complement strand
AAATTCTTGGTTTATAATAAAATTATAAAGTGTTTAAAACCATCAATGTATCTGTTATAGAAAGAAGTCCAATATCTTAAGTTGTCCAACTTGCAGAAAAATGAAAGCAACATATAATTTTTTAAAAATTACTTGCCTTTTAACCATTTTATATTATTGCCTCTAGTATTTTTTCCTTCTCAAACGGAAATTCACACCCTCTATGATACTGCACTTGAGTCAGTCATTCTGTGCAGCCTCAACTTACATATTCCTAAAATCTTCATGTGTTCTCTCCAAAATATCTGTGATACCAGACTGAACAGATTAATGATCTTTCTATCTACAGTGGTGATATCATCAGTATCGTTAATTTTGCTAGATATGTGTCTCAATATTCTTTAAGTTGATTCTGTAGTGTAGGCAGCCTAGTTTTCATAGCAGAATATGAGTTTTAAAACATTTGACAATGTCTGGAGACATTTTTGGTTGTCATAATTGAGGTGGGGGATTCTACTGACATCTAGTGGGTAGAGAGAGGCCAAGGATACTGCTAAACATCCTACTTTCACAGGAAAGCTCTCTTTTTCTTTTTTTTTTTTTTTTTGAGACAGTCTCACTCTGTTGCCCTGGCTAGAGTGCCGTGGCGTCAGCCTAGCTCACAGCAACCTCAAACTCCTGGGCTCAAGGGATCCATCTGCCTCAGCCTCCTGAGTAGCTGGGACTACAGGCATGTGCCACCATGCCTGGCTAATTTTTTCTATATGTTTTTAGTTGTCCAACTAATTTCTTTTTATTTTTTAGTAGAGATGGGGTCTCGCTCTTGCTCAGGCTGGTCTCGAACTCCTGAGCTCAAACGATCCACCCACCTTGGCCTCCCAGAGTGCTAGGATTACAGGTGTGAGCCACCACGCCTGGCCCCAAAACAATTTTTAAAAAGAACAAGGTTGAAAGATTTATACTGCTTGACTTCAAGATTTACTACAGAACTACAGGAGTCAAGACAGTGTGATAATGGTATAAGGAGAGGCATACAGATCAATAGACTAGAATAAAGTCCAGAAGTAAGCCTATATACAAGCATACCTCAAAGATAATGCTTGTTCGGGTCCAGACTACCACAATAAAGTGAATATCACAATAAAGCAAGTTACACAGATTTTATGGTTTCCCAGTGCATATAAAAAGTATGTTTACACTATACTATAGATTATTAAGGGTACAACTGTATTATATCTGAAAAAAATGTACATACTTAAGTAAAAAATACTTTATTGCTAAAAATGCTAACGATCATCTGAGCCTTCAGTGAATCATAATATTTTTGCCAGTGGAGGGTTTTGCCTCCATTTGATGGCAGCTGACTGATCACAGTGGTGGTTGCTGAATGTCAGGGTGGCTGTGGCAATTTCTTAAAATAAGACAGTAACAAAGTTTGCCACATTCATTGACTCTTTTTTTCAAGAAAGGTTTCTCTGTAGCATGTGATGCTGTTTGATAGCATATAACCCACAGTAGAGCTTTCAAAATTGGAGTCAATCCTCTCAAACCCTGCCACTGCTTTATCAACTAAGTATACTCAATATTCTAAATTCTTTGTTGTCATTTCAACAATGTTCATAGCATCTTTATCAGGAGTAGATTCCATCTCAAGAAACCACTTTCTCTGGTCATTTATAAGAAGCAAGTCCTCATCAGTTCAAGTTTTATCATGAGATTGCAGCAATGTGATGTGATGCAGTCACATCTTCAAGGATTCACTGTTAATTCTAATCTCTTGCTATTTCTACCCCATCTTCAGTGACTTCCTCCACTGATGTCTTGAACCATTCTAAGTCATCAAGAGGGCTGGAATCAACTTCCTCCAAACTCCTGTTTATGTTGATATCTTGACCTTCTATGAATCACAAATGTTCTTAATGATATAAAGAGTAGTGAATCCTTTCCAGAGGGTTTTCCATTTACTTTGCCTAGATCCATCAGAGGAATCACTATCTATGGCAGCTACAGCCTTATGAAATGTATTTCTTAAATAATACTTGAAAGTCGAAATCACTCCTTGATCCATGAGCTGCAGAATGGATGTTGTGTTAGCAAGCATAAAAACTTTAATCTCCCTATACATCTCCATCAGAATTCTTGGGTGACCAGATACATTGTCAACAAGCAGTAATATTTTGAAAGGAATTTTTTTTTCTGAACAGTAGGTCTCAACGATGGGCTTAAAATATTCAGTAAACAGTGCTATAAACCGATGTGCTGTCATCCAGGCTTTGTTGTTCCATTTACAGAACAACAGGCAGAAGAAATTTAGCATAATTCTTAAGAGCCCTAGGATTTTCAGAATGGTAAATGAGCATTGATTTCAACTTAAAGTCACCAGCACCATTAGCCCCTAACTAGAGAGTCAGCCTGTCCTTTGAAGCTTTAAAGCCAGGCATTGACTTCTCTCTAGCTAGGCAAGTCCTAGATGGCATCTTCTTCCAACAGAAGGCTGTTTCATCTGCACTGAAAATCTGAGGTTTACTGTAGCCACCTTCATCAATTATCTTAGCTAGATCTTCTGGATAAGCTGCTGCAACTTCTCCATCAGCACCTGCTGCTTCACCTTGCACTTTTGTGTTATGGAGACAGATTCTGTCCTTAAACCTCATGATTCAACCTCTGCTAGCCTCATACTTTCCTTCTGCAGCTTCCTCACCCCTCTGTCTTTTTAAAATTGGTAGGGCCTTGCTCTGGATTAGGTTTTGGATTAAGAGAATGTTGTAGCTGGTTTGATCTTCTATCCAGACCACTCAAACTCTCTCTGTATCAGCAATAAGGCTTTTTTACTTTCTTATCATTTGTGTGTTCACTGGAGGAGCACTTTTCATTCCTTCAAGAACTTTTCCTTTGCATTCACAAAATCGCTCGCTGTGTGGCACAAGAGGCCTACCTTTCAGTCTATCTTGGTTTTCAACATGCCTTCCTCACTAAGCTTAATCACTTCTAGCTTTTGATTTAAAGTGAGAGATGTGCAACTCTTTCACTTGAACACTTACAGTCCACTGTAAGGTTATTGATTGGCCCAATTTCAATATATTGCCGTGTTTCATGTAATAGGGAGTACCAAGGAGAGGGAGAGAGATAGGGGAACGGTTTGTTGGTGGAGCAATCAGAACACACATTGATCAATTAAGTTCGATGTCTTATATGGGAGTGGTTCATGGTGCCCCAAAACAATCACAATAGTAATGTCAAAGAGCACTGATCACAGATCACCGTAACAGACATAATAATAAAAAAGTTTGAAATACTGTAAGAGTTACTAAAATGTGATAGAGACATACTATTAGAAAAATGGTGCCAACAGACTTGCTCAATACAGGGCTGTCACAAACCTTCAATTTGTAAAATATGCAATATCTGCGAAGTGCAATTAAACAAAGCACAGATACATGAGGTATGGCTGTATATATCGTCAGCTGAATTTTGACAGAGGTGCCAAAGTAATTCAATCGGGGAAAATGTAGTCTTTTCAATAAATGGTGCTAAAATAACCTATCCATATGGGAGGGGGGAATGAACCTCTTTATTTCACAGCAAACTCTAAAATTAACTTGACATATACCATAAACCTAAACATATAACCTAAAACTATCAATCTTTGAATTCAGGACTCAGAAGGGGCTGCTGCCTGTTTTTATAAATAAAAGGCTTCTGTGGGACACAGCCATGTTTATGGTTTTGTTTTTTTTTTTGAGGCAGGGTCTTGCTTTGTTGCCCAGGCTGGAGTGCGGTGGCATAGCTCACTGCAACCTCCAATTCCTGGGCTCAAGTGATCCTCCTGCCTTAGCCTCCCAAGTAGCTGGGACATGCGCCACCATGCCCGGCTAATATTTTTTTAAATTTTTTGTAGAGACGGGATCTCACTATGTTGCCCAGGCTGTTCTCAAATTTCCAGCCACAAGCGATCCTCCCACCTCTGCCTCCCAAAGTGCTGGGATTACAGGCCTGGTGCCCAGACTATATATTGTCTATAACTGATTGTGAGCTACAAGAGCAGAGTAGTTGAGGCAGTGTGGCTTGGACGTCTAAAATATTTACTATCTGGTCCTTTAAGAAAAAGTTTGAAGATCCTTTTCTAAGAGAAAATATGGGAGAAAATCTAGGTAATGATTTCTCACACACAAAAAGCAAAAACCATAAAGGAAAACAATGGTGAACCAGACTTCAAAATGTTAAACTTCTGCTCTTTGAATGATAGTGTTGAGAAATGAAATGCAAGCCACAAAATGGGAAAAAATATCTCACAAAGGATTTATATCCAAATTATATCAAGAATTCTTACAAATCAATAATAAGCAACTCAATAAAATAATGATTAAAGTAGTGAACATACACGCCACAAAAGATACACAATTGGGCAATAAGCACAGGAAATAGTGCTCAACATCATTAGTACCAGGGAAATGCAAATTTAAACTACGGTGAGATAACCACTAAATAGCCACAAGAAATTTTAATTTTAGCAAGACTGAAATATTAAATGCTGGTGAAGACATAGAGCAAGTGTAATTATTATACAACATTTCTCTACAAGGTACATAATCACTTGGTAAACAGCCTAGCAGTTTCCTTTACAGGTAAACATATATTTAACATACATTCCAGCAATTCTTATGTACCCAAAAGAAATGTGGCTTAATTATTAGAGTAATAATAAAGACAAAGAATAAAGTACAAACCCTACACAAAAATCCTTATCATATGAAAATGTGCTCCTAACCTTCCTTTTAAACTCCCTTGTTTCTTTACACACAAATGTGCCTTTAAGTGTTGTGGCTCATCACCATGCTGGAGATCAGTGAGAAATTAAAAACAAACAAAATAGCCTGCAAAGCTTCAAAGCAGAAACACAAAAGCTGGATCAGGTAATATCTTTCGAACAGATTGAGCATATAAAATCTGAAAATCCAAAAATCCGAAATGCTTCAAAATCTAAAACTTTTTGAGTGCCAACATGATACTCAATGGAAATGCTCACTGGAGCATTTCAGATTTTGGATTTTCAGATGTGAAATTCTCAACTGATAATAATAATAAAAAAAGGTGAGGTTTGAGTAAGCACTTGAAATAGGTGAGGAAGTTAACTAAGTAGATATCTGGGGAAAGGGCAGCCTAGGAAAACCAGCAGTTCTGCCCAAAAGGGCCTTTCTACCTTAAGTGCTTATTAAAATCATTCTCTTACCTTCGAGCTCACACAAAACACTGCTTCTTCCAAGAAGCATTTTCATTTTTTCCACTGAAAATAAATCATCCCTCTACTTTCCCATAGGACATTCAACATACTTTTCTCAGGGAACCCATGATATTATGCTTTGGGCCCTATTTATTCAATATTATCTATTGCCACCAAATAAATGGAAAGGTTCTATAGGACTCTGTCTGGCACAGTGGGATCAGGCTAAATTTTCTGAGTGAATGCTGAATGAATCACCAATGGTACAAGAATGAAAATTCTTCCAAGGTGCCTTCCGGACATGAGCTTTGTTCAATGTAGTACTAATCCCCTGGGACCAACAGCAGTGGCTGTAAAAGCCCATGTTCCTAGTGGGCTTTTACAGTGGGGAAACTGAAAGTGCCGGGAGGTGGATTTTCTATTTTAGGAAAGTAGGGGGGGAGATGTAATGACAAGCCACCATACATTCCCTGAATAGTGCTTCCTTCATCTCAGCCAAAGTTATATTTCCTGCCAATTTGGGGACTGAAACATTTTCTACCCAGACCCACCTTACTTTCAAGTTCACTGTTAAACTCTTCTGAGAATCATGAGGAATGTACTGTAAAGCTAATGAACCTTAAGCATTAGGGCTCCTGACTTGCATGCACAGTTACTACAATATAGAAGCATTTCTACGTAGGCATTTCTGGCAAATTGTCTAAAGAAATAAGTGAAGAAAGAGACCTAAATCTCCAAGACCCCCATAATTTGCTGTGATTTCTATACTCATTTTAAATATTAACTTTCATATCTAATTTTGAATTTTTTTTTTTTTCAAAGAAAAGGAAATAAAAAGGTAAACGTAGAACAAAAGCTCCTTGGCTATTTTGGCTTCATTGCGGTCTTAACACCCCTCCCCCAAAAGATCCACCATTATAAAACACAGGATGTTAAAGATCCAAAAAACACAATGCAGAACTCCACCCTAGGTCTCTTAAGAGGGGTAGTGGTGAAAAAGTGAGATAAACATGTCAGAGAGGCTCAAAGACGAGGAGAGCCTTGGCTACTCTGTTTCAGCCAAAGCAAGGCCCTCCCCCGGAACTCGAGGTTTCTATCACAGACGGGGTCCAGGACACTTAGGGAAACAAACTCACAGGGATACGCTCTCCTGGCAGTAGCTGCCATCTCCCGGCTTGTCACTCAGTATTTTGCAAAACACACATTTGCCTTATGACTACGGCTGGGAAAAAGGTGGATGGGGTCGAGGGAAATGGGGAGTTAAGGGACAGTAACAAAGGGAGGATAGACAGGGGGTGGGAGTGGAGTGAGACGGGGTGACAGAGACGCACCAGAGGGGGCACATAGAGAGAAAGGGCAGGAGGCTGTTTTTGCACCTTTAGGTCTCCCTCCCCCAAAGTAACAAACAGTCAGGGCCTAGGTGAGGTGAAGAGTGATAAGAAAAAGTAAATAAGGAACACGGGATGTCTGCTGTTTTACTCAGCCTTTGCATTTGTCAGACTGAAAAATTCAGAAAACCTCACCAAACTTCCAAAAAAGATCCCCAGTGAGTTGGACGTGAAGACCCAGTGAACGCAACCAATGGGGGAGGGTAAAGGAGCCCCTGAATTCCGCAGTGAGGCGATCAGCGCCAATCACTAAAAAAGGGAGAGGGGCTGAGGGACGCTAGGGGGATCTGGAAGGGAAGGAAAGTCTACCCGACGAGCCTCTCCCGGGCAGCCCCCGCAGGGTCCAACTCCGAGCGCTCCCCAGGGTCCGCTGGGTTCTCACAGCGCCCGATCGCGTTCCCACCGCTCGTCCCCTCCGGCCTCCCAGGCGCGCCCCTCGCCCCGGTCGGACCCTCTCCGAGGACCAGGAGCCCCGAGGACCCCGGCCCTGGCCCGCGGGCACCAGTCCCCGGCGCAGCCCGCAGCCGCCTCCGCTCAGGGCCGCGGAGTAAGCCGCCCAGACCCTGGACGGCAACTTGCGGACGCCGCCGCGGGCGACCCCAGCCCTGGGCCGCAGCCCTACACTCACCGCGGCGCTCCATCCCGCGCTCCGGACGCGGACGGCCACCCAACGCTCACGGCCGCAGCCGCCGAGGGTTGGAGTTCGTCGCTCCCATCCCCCACGGCTCGCGGACACACCGCCAAGCAGCCGCCGCAACAACCGCCACGACCGCGCCGACCACGACGACCACGACCGCGCCGGTCTCGGCCGCCCCGCCTCCCTCCTCGTGCCGCCCGCCCACAGAGCCCAGCCCATTGGCCCGCGCTCGCGGGGGCGGGGCCCGGCGTCCCGCAGCAGGTGGGAACGACTGCTCGCTCTGGCGGGGGTTGTCAGCTGCGCCCCAGCCTGACACTGTCCCCAGAGTCGCGGGACATGTCGGCCGCCTTTGCGCTTGGAGCAGGGCAGGCGCAGCGACTTAGAGAAAAGTCACCTTTTGCACCCTCCAGCGGGGAGCAGGTCCTCCGTCCTTGTTTAATTGGACATTTTTCTTGTGGACACTATGAATTCCTTCCAATCAGGACTCTGGTCTTCAACTTGTTTTTTCCGCCTTCCTCCTCCACCCTCCTTCCTTTCAAAACAAAAATACATTTTGTGCTTAACTTTACAACTGTCCCACTCTCTTCTATTTTCAACTGATTGTCATTTTCAGCAAACTCAAAACATCAGCTATTATGCACAATACCTGGCACATGGTAGATGCTCAGTAAATGCTATTAATAGTTGACTGTGCCCCCTAACCATTCTATTTGCTTCTTATCATTAAATGTTCCTTGAGTAATGGGACTCATCAATACAGTGGGAGAAAGGAACAACCAAAATTTCAGCACTTACCTAAATGTTGGATCACACATCTTGTATGGGGGGAAAGCACAGTGTTTGTATTGAGTAGTCAGAGTATATGTTAGTAATACCCAAGAACATACCAAGAATATTCTTCCTGTCTTCTGTGCTGACACATAACAGGCACTCCATGAATATTAGCTGATAAATGGGTAAAATTATGGGAATGAAATTTGGAAAAGTCCCTCAAATTCACTCTCCATTTAAATCTTTTTCAAAGATTTGCCATATTCTTCACTCTTCCTCATTAGTCAGGAGGAATGTGATATTTGAAAACATTCTCAAAGGAAAATGGTAGTTCGTTTTTACAATAAATAAATATGATTTTTACCTGAGAAAGAATGGACATTAAAAATCTGCTATTTGGGTCAGGTGGCTGTGTTTGGCAATGAAACTAAGAAATAAAGGACAATACTTCCACGAAATCCTTGAATGATGTGCCAGCACATGCCCCGAATCCTCCTTGTAAGCCAACGTTTTTTTTTTTGTTTTTTTTTTTTAACAATAGATGATTCTCAGTTACAGTGGCTCATGATCATGGCTATGGAGGACAAAGAATAACAGACAAACAGATAGGAAATCAGAGATGTAACTGAATTAATAAACATATATGATGATATAGTATTTCTATTTTATAATTACAGGATATATTAACACATATCTACTCTGCCTATTGAAACGTTCTTCACTCCTTCCATGACAGAGGATACGACTTCTGCTCTGAAACCTTCCTGTTCTCCCCACTGAAAATCAATCATCCTATTCGAAATTATATGGTACATAGGATAGTATTCTTGTAGCACTTGTGGTTTTGGTGCCATGTTTATTTGATAGTGTTTATTTATACTAATTAGATTTAAAGTCCTATAGTACTACATTACTTAGGTCTGTGTCTGATACACAATGGGCCCTCACTGAGTATTCTCTGGAGGAAAACTGAGGGAATGATCAGTGGGTCCAAGAATAAAAATTCTTGTAGTTCTTTTTTTTATCATAAGCTGCACTCCACTTGGTTGTATCTAGTGGAAGCAAATGCAATGGCCACAAAAACCATATGCCTAAAACAAAGCTTGTGGCAGATATCCCATGCCAGAGGCGAAGGGGCTAATCAGAAGGTGCGTGTTCCATGTGGGCAGTGGAGGTGGGAACTTAGCCCCACAGGAGAGCACCGTGGACAGGTGCTCTTCACCTAAGCCGCACTCCAATGGCAGTCTGTCTAGGACGATCCAATATTGTCCACCAGGCATATCCTATTTTTATTCATTCCACAAATATTTATTGACTATCTCCAATGTGCCAGGCATTGTTCTAAGCACAGGGACCTTTAAATCCACTCTCAGATCCTCCTCAACTATGATTAATTCCTGTGAGAGGAAAAGAAATAATGGAAGCAGACAGGGGTGGCCCAAAGGTAGGTGGGCTCCCTGGACTGCTGCTGTCCTTGACCTCACTGCTCTGGCTTTTAGAACAACTAAGAGCCTGACAGGCCACAATGAGTATAAAGGCTCCAGATTCCAAGGTGTACAAAACTCACCAAGCAGGTTATTAATCCTGATTCCATGATGGTTGTAATTGAGAAACAAGGAATCAATTCAGACCACATGCTGGAAATAAAGGTGAAAGACATTGCAAACAGCCAAGAATTCTATGCTGTCATTAGAAGAGGAAACTGAGTAATACTGACAAAAATAAAGAAAAATTTGAGTATATCAATATAATATACTCATTTTATGTCCAGATTAAGGTATTACATTTCAAACCCAAGTTTTTTATGCATTTTAAACTTTCTTATAAGACTTTTGATGCCATAAACCCCTGTGCTTAAGCCACCATATACCAAAAGCCCTACTTAATGTCTTAACAACATCTGTGAGGAAATTCCTCTAATAATTAATGGTCAGTGAAAAAAATGGCCTTAAAAATGCAATTATTGATACTTCTGCAGATAAAGAGATGATGATGATAGAAATTATAACTAGCCATCTATAATTCACTCTGTGCTAGACACTGTTTTAATTATACCTCACATTTAGTAAATTATTTAGTCCTTACAACAACCCTGTGAGGTACTATTATCATAACCATTTTACAAACGAAAAACTGAGGCACAGAAGTTCAGTAAAGAATTTCTGCTGGATTTATAAAAATTAGCACCAGCATGAAGATAAGTTTGACCATACTCTTCTTTAAAAAAGATAGTAAGGAATCACTCCTCTTATTCTACCTCCGCCATTCTCTCCTTCTTGCTCTTTCTCAGGTACCCCAAGGTCCCTCTACCCTTAGCGCATTTGCCTCTTCTGTTAGCTCTGCCAGGGAATGGGCTTCCATTTATCTACGTGACTTGTTCCTTGTTGTCTTCTAGTCTCTCCTCAAATGATCCATATCAATGGTGTGTTCCCTGACCACTCCATAAAAACAGCATTCCCCCTTTTTGATGCTCCCTGTCTTCCTTACTTTGCTTTAATTTTTGCCATAGCACTTTTCCCTCTACTGACTTGATATAGAATTATTAGTCTATTTACATATTTTTTATTTCCCCTCACTAGTGTGGAAATGTAAGCTTCATGAAAAAATGAATTCTGCTTGCTTTGTTCACCATTATATCTCCAGCCCCTGGAAAAGTACTTGGACTTAATCAATAAATGAAAGATTTAAAGAAAATAACAATACATATACATTAGATTTATCTTTTGAAGGATTAGGTTGTTAGGATTTTGAAATTTTTAATCAGATAAGAGAACCATATTGCTTTGTTTGACAATGATTTTACTTTAGCTGTTTGTAACCAACACACGAACACATGCCAAGTTTAATTACTTCACCAAATCTTTATCTGAAAGAGCCATAAATAATCCTAGAATCTTAAATTATTTCCTTCCTTCTTTAAAGTGGAGAGGTGAACATTTTCTGCTATTGTTTTTCTTTCATCTATTCCACCAAATGCTAACTAGATAAGAAAGCAAATACAACTACCCTTAACCTGTGTATTCTCTTCTATGATCCACACAAAATCCCTATAAGATGATAAAATGAGATCTGTTTTTCCCAAAATAATTTCATAATTTTCAGAGTCAGAGGAATGTTACAGTTTATCTACTCCATTCTCCTTTATTTTATAAGGAAAGCCCAGCCCAGCTTTCCCAGGGATCATGGTCAGTTGTTGACCTAACTAGACTGGAATGAAGACCAGGACTCTTTCTATACTAACTGATAGATTGAAGTTTTAAAATCTCTGTAAGTCTACAAAATTAGATCAGAGCACCTACTTGAATCATTCTTAGTTTAATGAGTAATTATTTAAGCTATGCTAACATGTTTTTTTTTTTTTTGAGACAGGGTCTTGCTATGTTGCCCTGGCTAGAGTGCCATGGCATCAGCCTAGCTCACAGCAACCTCAAACTCCTGGGTTCAAGCAATCCTCCTGCCTCAGCCTCCTGAGTAGCTGGGACTACAGCACGACACCTAGCTAATTTTTTCTATTTTTAGTTGTCCGTCTAATTTCTTTCTATTTTTAGTAGAGACAAGGTCTCACTCTTGCTGAGGCTGGTCTCAAACTCCTGACCTCAAGTGATCATCCCGTCTTGGCCTCCCAGAGTGCTAGGATTATAGGCATGAGACCATGCCTGGCCCCTCAAAATGTTTAAATATGAAATTTGTTCTGCAAATTTACTCCTGTTATTTTGGAGGTATGATTTATTGTTACTAAAGAAAATAATGGCCCTAAAAAAAGGCATGGCTTAGCATGGAACCAATAAGGAGCTTGGTTTGCTCTTGAAATAGAAAGTTGTCCAGAGGCATTCTGAAGCACGCACACACACACACACACACACACACACACACACACACACACACACACACACACACACACACACACACACACGGCTTTTCTCTGGCTTTAGGAAGGAATAGAGCCCAATGGAAACATTACTAATCTCTTTCTTTATCTACCCACTGAACAAATATTACTGAATGCTTGGAGAAACAATACTACCACTAGTGACTTTAATGAGTGTTTATCTTTCTAACTACATATTTATATAGGGGTGATTTCCTGTGGCATGCTTGCCAGAGAATTGGGAAGTGACTGCTTGTAAAAGTTGAAAAATATTTGGTTTACAAACCTGTTTTTAAGTTCATTCAAAAGGACATTACATTTCATAGTATCAGAAGAACTATTATTATCCAACTGTTTAGATACCTAGAGTTAAATGACTTGTATTATGAAATTATCTCAATAGCTGACAATGTAACACTTATATTAGAAGAATGAAAATACAGAAAAAAGTACTATTGCGTTAATAATCCCGTAATATTGGTGTCTAGAATTGTCTACAGATACTTTTACTTCAAAGTCCTTCAAAAATATTGATTGATTGTCACTGATGGATTGACATCCTTTACCTTATCCTGCTTGATGACATATTTGGTTTAGGATGTTCATCAATGTAATTAAATTTTGTATGGGAGCTACATGGTACTAGACTATATGAGGTCACAGACATAACCATCTATCCTGCTAGCCAAAAAACTGATGAAATACCTGTTACATAACATCACTGAAACCATCAGCTTAGTATTTTCAGGGTGGAGAACAGAGGGAATAGCAACAAGGCATCAAGACAGCAAGCCGCCTTGCTTAGGAGTTAGCCTGAATTGGGCTACAAAGTGAAAAATGCTTTAGATCTCTTCTGTGAGTAGATGAAGACAATATCGCTTGACATTGCAACTTCTAGTAGCTTCCTTCTGGGTAATGACTAAGAATCAAGAGGGGAAAAAAGAGCTCCATTCAGGAAAAATGACTAAAAAATAAAACAAGCCTACCAAGAAACCAAATTCTAAGGAAATGAGTAGACCGGTAGACAGAGGTCTTATATAGACCTTGGAGTTGCTTAGAGACTCAAAAAATAGAGGCATAGGATGTGGGTCAAGGGACAGTGAATTCTAGAAGGACCCTTTGAAGATGTTTCACAGAGAACTGGCATTTTAATTCACGTAAGCTTTTCTTGAACGCCATCAAGTCAAATGGAGCTGCCGATGCCAATAGCAATGTTGTATTGGCCATCAGTACTTGGAGTGTTGTGGAAACGGAAGGGGCTAGGTGCTTTTGGTAGTGGGGGCAGGGCAGGACTGTGGGGAGCAGGAAAAAATAAGGGAGATAGAGATCACGGCATAGGGAAAATTTCTTAAGAACAAAGTAGACCACTGATTTATCTGTTATGGGCTTAATTGTGTCTTCCCAAATTTATATGTTGAAGTTCTAACCCCCCTTACCTCAGAATGTGATTGCATTTGGAGATAGGGCCTTTAAAATGATACTTAAGTTAAAATGAGGTCATTAGTGCCCCTAATCCAATGGTAATGTCGTTATAGGAAGAGATTAGGACACAGACATACACAGAGGGAAAACCATGTGGAGACACAGGGAGAAGATGGCCATCTATCTACAAGCTGAGAGAGGCCTCCATAGAAACTAGCCATGCTGACACCTTGATCTTGGACTTCTAGCCTCCAGAATTGTGAGAAAACAAATTTCTGTTGTTTAAGGCCACCCACACTGAGGTACTGTGTTATGGTAGCCCTAGCAAACTAACACACAAGGGAATACCATTTAAATTCTAAGAATTAAATAACAGCATTGACAGGTTCTAGTTGGATCTAAGACCACCCTCTTCCCTACCCTGTAAAAATATTAAGTCCAACTGTGGCTGAAAGTTGGCATTATCAAACCTTTAAGTGGGGCATTTCTTCTTCCCAATATTCACAAGTCAGGATGAGTCAATATCACTCCTACTCTGGGGTGTGGCCCAGGATGCGACATCATATCCCTTGTAATATTATCATTAAAATAAGAAGGCAGGATGTTTACAAGCTTGGTGTTCTGTAAGCAAAGTATTTTCAGTGGGAGGAGGTTGAATAGTTTCTGCTCAGAGCTGAAAGGATGCCCTGGTCTCTTCATTTGTATCCAACACAGGAAGACTTGGTGTGGCAGTTGTAAGGATACTATTGCTGCCACTGCAATTGGTATTGGTGGCCAGTTAATAATAATAATTCTATCACAGTGCTTGGTTCATAATATGTGCTCAATAAGCACTAATTTACTTTTCTACTTGCTTTGATTCTATAGTACTTCTCAGTACTACATACTCTGCCACATACATTATCTTAATTTATCTTCAAAATAGGTCTGTGAAATATGAATTATTGTTATCATCCTTATTCAGATAATAAGAGAACTGTATCACAAGGTGGGTGAACTATTTACTCAAAGTTATACAACAAGTTAATAGCTGAAATTGAGCTCGAACCAGGGTCACCTGTCTCCTCAGGCAGGAGTCTTTCCAATACACCCACCAGCTCTAGATAGTTCTTTTCCACTCTGTAAGTTTCAAGTAATACACTTTAATTAAGGAATGACATTTTCTGTATCCATCAAACATTCTCGGTAATAAAGAGTTTTGATATTTATTGTAAAGAGTATACCTACCCCACAAATATTGCATGAATAAACATTTTGCACATACAAATGGGCAGATTAGAAGAATGCTCCCAGGACCCCTTCATAGGTTACTTCTCCTACTACTGCCCTTGGGTCAGAATTTCTAAAGAGTGAGTGCCTGGAAGATACTTTCTTTTACATAATTACAGAGTTCCAACTTAAACAATACCCAGAAATAGATTGAACAGTACTAATTTTTACAAATTTTATGGTTTATTTTTTATTTTACTTTGAATATGTATGTGTATGTATGTGGGGAAGCAACATTGTTTCTACAGGAATACATCTTTTAGATTCTTTATGCTAGATTTACAAACAGACTTTGGAATGTAATCCATTCATTAGATGGGAACTCCTTGAAAATTAAGACTTTTCAAAGAATTGGTTTATGTTCCTCTCAAACCAATCCTTCTATGATTCAGAAGGCACTTCGAGAACCTTGCAATGTCTCTGAATGATTATTACGACTCATGTAGCATTATCCCAATGATATATGCCCTATAGGAGCAGAGAAGGACTAGTTAATCAGACATTGGATGATGACAGAGTGCTGTGACATTGCATAGGTGGTGCTATCCTATCGGAGATCCTATCAGAACCCCTGATAGCACCTGAATGAAGTCCAGCCTATCCATTGATTTGATAACTCACTCCATACCTTTTCCTTCTTAGAGAAGGAAGAAAATGATAGAGGTTCTGATTAGACATGTTGGATTCTGCTAATGGAGGACCAAATATTAGGTGTGATATAAGAAAGTGTTAAAATAGAGGGTGAAAACTCAAAACACTAGACAAACAAAGAGACAAGACCCCTGCAGGATGCATCCATTCCTTCTTAGCTGCAGATCACTGGGGTCATGGGTAAGGTGACTGACCGCACATCCCAATTTGCCCTGGGCAATCTCAGTTAACACTGATTGTTCAGGTATAATTATTAATAGAACTTCTCACTCTCACAAGTGTGCCAATTTGTACACTACGGTAAATGGGCACTTCAGTCATAGGAGAATTCAGGCTTAGTATTGCCTGGTCTTTCAGTTTTTTAAAGCAGAAATGTGAATTTTTATAGAACGTCTCTGGATTTCTAACAAGAAATTAGAAATTTTAAAACAAGAAATTTCAAATTTTAAAAATTGTCCAGGCCAAATAAAACTCATGAGGGGTAGAATCTGGCTGGGTAGCTACCAGTTTGCAACCTCTAAAATTAAAAACTATAGCTGATACTAAAGCGCTCTTTGCTTTGCCTTTTCAGAGAACTTGGCTCTCACGTGGCTGAAAAGAAAGTGTGCTAGGGAGAGCCTTCTGCTCTAGGAAGTTCAGTGGTAATCAGGGTAGGGTCCAGGAGACAATAGGCCTGATATGGGCAGTTTAGGCCTCTTGTTCTAGGCCTTAGTAATGATTATAGCTAGCACTTTCCATGTACTAAGGGCATTACATAGATTATCTCATTTATTCTTTACAACAGTCTATGAGGAAGATATTATTATCTTCATTGTTCCAATGAGGAAACTGAGACTTAAAGAGACTAATTAGTTTGAACAAAGTCACCTCACTAATAAATGGCAAAACTAGGATCTGAACTCATGTCAGACTTGACTCCAAAGCTCACACCTTTACCCTCTGTGTCTGTTGTCTCCCCACTATAGAGAGATCAACTCAACTTTTTCTTTCTCTTGGGGCAGTTTTCATTTGAATGGATCCTTTTTGAACTCTTGTCACTATGGAAAAATCATAAAGTCTTGGCTCTGGGTCTGTAAGAAGATATTTTCTTGTTTTTAGTATTTAGATCAGAGGCCCAGTGGTTCAGTCCAAATCTCTAGAAATGTGTGTGGGCGGGGGAGGGCATGGGGGTTTAGAGTCCAAATCCCAGTTAGTCATAATCAGTCTTCATGGACTAGGTGTCTGTTCCTCCTGCCTAGATCCCTTGGGACTCTGTGCTGGTGACAGGCAGCTGGTCAAAGATTTGAGGTTTCACAATCCCAGTCATCTTTGTGACCTGTATCCATTTTAGACATATAAGTAATGAATACACCTCATCCAAAGAGACTAGGAAAAGCACAGATTTTTTTCCATTATTATTAATAATTTGACCAAAGATTTAGAAAATTTCAATATGTTGTAGTGGATTGAATAATGTCCCCCCAAAATTCATGTCTACGCAGAACTTCAGAGGATGTAACCTCATTTGGAAATAGGGTCTTTGCAGATGTAATTAGTTCAAATAAGGTCATACTGGATCAGGTGGGGCCTTAATGGGATGGCTGGTGTCCTCATAAGAAGAGAAAACAGAGAGACAAAGGGAAAATGGCCATATAAAGACAGAGATAGAAATTGGAATGATGCAGCTATAAGCCAAGAACACCAAGAATTGTCAGTAACCATCAGAAGCTAGGAAGAGACAAGGAAGGATCCTTCTTTAGGGATTTCAGAGGGAGCATGGTCCTGCCTACACCTTGATTTTGGACTTTTAGCCTCCAGAACTGTGATAGATTCAATTTCTGATGTTTTAAGAAAACCAAATTTGTAGTAATTTGTTAAAGCAGCCACAGGAAACCAATACACATGTTAAGAAAAAAAAATTAAATACGGAAATGCTCTTTCAAGATGGAATAGCGATCTGTTTGGGATGTTTAAATTCAAAGTTCCCAAATCGAAAGTTCAGCAAGTATTTCCTGACCCACTGTTAGCTAAAGAATAAACTCTTCAGAGAGGAAAAGTTTCTTCTCTATATGATGCAAAAGTATCTATGGGATTTTCTATAGAGGAGCAGAGGCATCCAGCGTGTTGATTCAACATGGCTCAGTTCTGAACTAATCCTGACCAAAACTTGCTTGTGTTAAGAAGTCCATATGAATCTACGGCCATTTGTCATGACATTCCAAGCCGGAAATCTGTTATGCATGGGGTGAGCCATGGGCATTCAAGTGTGCATTATGTGATAGCCTTTTCCCATTCTCTGCCATGTTTGCCCTATATATCTGACTGGCTTCTGACTAAGTTTCCCTTCTGGGACTATGTAATTCTGACAATCTCACCAGCTTCCATTTCTCTAAGGGCAGAGCCTTACCTTACTCTAACCTTTGGCCAGGGCTCTGCCTCAAATTGGATGGACTCTCTGAATTCAAGAGATATCTCTTATATTTTCAATTCCTAGAATGCCCATAGCCCCTTCCGAGGAAAGCTGGCCACAGGCTTCTACATCCTGACCTCAGCTAATTCAACCAAAGTTGGGTACACTTACTTACTTTCCAAGGACAGTCTATTTGTAGTGTTCTGTGTTCTGTGACATAATCTGGCAAGGGAGCTCTACTTAATGAGGAACAGTAGTCAATAGCACCAATAGAAACTTCTGTCTCAGAGTTTAAGTAGAAGGCTTTTGGGGGGCCCCTGCAGTTGGTAGTAGATATAGAGGTTGGAAAGACTCACAAAGAAAAGCCCACAGAGGAAGAAACCATGTGGTAGCAGAGGCCATGAGACAGAAAGAAGAAAAATAAAGGAAGTCGGCTGGAAGTGGCAGGAACAGCAGAAACAGAGAGCAAGAACAGCTGAGTCATCATAAAAGTGGCAGAGCATTAGAGTCAGGGCAGCTGATGCCGGTGCTCCTGCAGGATAAGCCAAACTGCACTGTGTTCTAAAGCAGCTTCTAGTTTGTAAATGATGTTCTGGTCTCTGTGAGGCACAGCTGTGCAGCCATTGAGTGTTTCCTGACTTCCTTACATCCTCCTGTATCCCTGTAACACCACACCCCCATTAACTAAGGTAAATGTGTTTCTGTTCTTTAAACTTAAAAAATCAGGCCATGAAACCACCATCTACTACTACTGAATTCCATCAGATTGAATTTCTTGGATACCATCCAGTGATCCTGAGTATCCTTGCCCCTCCTAGCCATTGACATGTGGACCGTTCCATACTATTGCTCTGCTAGTCCTTTTTATCCCCAGCTCTGCTGCTGCAACTTGCCCAGCTGACAGGCTCCAGAAACTTTGGCATGCTTTGTAAATCAAGGCAAATGGGTTATGATAACACTGATCCCATTAACATCATTTCACCTCCATGATCGAATATGATGAAGCGATAAAAGCTTATTTGTGTTTATTGCAACAAGTTTGGGTCTCATTTGGCTTTACTGTGTTATGCCTACAAGTCAAGTATAGGTGCATCTCAATGGAATTATAGAAAACGGAATTAAAGAAGATTTTATAGTTTGGAAGTAAAAGATTTGAGATCTTGTGTGTCTGTCTTTTTTTTTTTTTTTCTGCAATCAGAAACAATGGTGCTGGCCAGGAGCGGTGGCTCACGCCTGTAATCCTGGCTCTCTGGGAGGCCAAGGCGGGCCGATTGTTTGAGCTCAGGAGTTTGAAACCAGCCTGAGCAAGAGCAAGACCCCGTCTCTACTAAAAATAGAAAGAAATTAATCGGACAACTAAAAATATATAGAAAAAATTAGCCGGGCATGGTGGCGCATGCCTGTAGTCCCAGCTACTCGGGAGGCTGAGGTAGTAGGATGTCTTGAGCCCAGGAGTTTGAGGTTGCTGTGAGCTAGGCTGATGCCACGGCACTCTAGCCCAGGCAACACAGTGAGACTCTATCTCAAAAAAAAAAAGAAAAAAGAAACAACAGTGCTCTAAAGAAGTTAGAAGTTCATGAAGACTATGTGTGCATAATTTTGCATAATTTTAATATCACATGAAGCAGAATCCCTCAATGTAATAAATTCCATCCCCTTCCCTATTTCCCCTTGGGTTTTACACATATGTTTATATTTTCTGTTTATAATAACACAGACACATTTTGGAAAATTGGTGAGAATTCTAAAATATCTGTAATAGCACTACCCAAGATAGTGATTATTAATGCCTTGTTATTCCTCCTTTCAGTCTATGTTTTTTCCTGTGTGGATATATTTAAATTTTTTCACAAAATTGAAATTATTCCATATATATAATATCACTGTTTGTTTTGTCATTTTCCACTTGGTGTTTTATAATATAAATATTTTCCCATGCCATTTAGTATTCTTCAAAAGCATGATTTAGTGTGGCCTCATAATAGTTCATTTTCCAGAAGTTCCTAACTTTGGCCAGTTCATTTCTCTACCATTGAGTGTTTGTATTGTTCCAGATTTTCCCTGGGTGTAAATAACACTATGATGAGCTTCCTTGCACATAAAGCCAAGTTCACTTCAATCCTATTTCCCCAGTTTAGATCCCTGGAAGTGGAGGTTTTTGGCCAAAGCCTGGGTATATTTTTATAGCTCTTCCTACATAATGCCAAACTGGTCTCCAGAAAGAACATAACCATTCCCAATCTTGGCAGTAGCATATTAGAGTGGTCATCTCACTACGGCGGCCCTTGGTTTCTTTCTTCCATAATTTAGCATAATTCTCATTGAACCTCAGGAGTTCTTACTGGCTCCTCTCTGAGTCCTGTGTTAGATTCTGTGTTGATCCTCATCTCATCTTCACTGTTCATAGTTGGTACCCAGCCATCCAAAGCCTGCACTTTCCATCCCAAGATCAAGAAGAGTCCAGTTGGGAAGAACATCAATAACCCTCGCCCTACTAGTCAGTGGAAGTCTGGGAATGGTCTTTGGTTCACAGGTTAAAACCTAAGACCCAGGTTCTTCATTGCCTTTGGGCAGTGGTTCTCCCTAAGTGTACATGAATGTCCGTCTAAGGCTCCCTTCCACTTGCTTCTCGTGGGCTCTTGAGTTCACTCAGGGGAGTCCCACTCTATACTCTGTCATCAAGCTGGTATCTGCTTTCCTGCGCCACCTTTGCCTGACCCATTTCCTGGAGTGGGGTCATCTCTTGCTCTTCTCCACTCCCTATTAGATAGCCTTCCCTAGAAGGTTTAGCTTTACATCTCACAGTCCTCCATCCCACCCCACCCTGCTCTCTGCCAGAGGCCACTGAGGCCATTCCCTTATGCTGTTCTCCTATGTTAGTTGTCCCTTTGACCTTGACATTTATGAAATGGAGCTGTATTTTTCATGCCTTTGCTTGCTCTTTGTCTGTTATTGCCACCCTTTCCTTTGTGTTGCCTCTTTTACCCTAGCTTTGCCCCTGACTCTTGAGACTCCCTCTCACTTTGGCTTAAGGCTTCTTCTCTGTCCCCCACATACCCTGGCCTGTGTGCTACAAGTCCAGTGAGAAACTAACACTTCAAGGTTTTGCTTTGGGATATTAAGGGAGTGTGCTAAATGTGCAGAGAAGGGCTGTGGCAATTTTCCAGTTTTATCTTTAAAAAACCCATTCCATTCCCCAGACATCTTCCCCTTCCCTGCCCTACTTCCATTTGGTCCTGCCAGACTCCCATTTGTTTAAGCCCTTTCTCTGGCTTTGGCATCTTGGTTGAGCTGCCCTCTGGCCTTTGGCCCACCATGTGATATCCCAGTTCCCTGCTTGGCTGTCTCCTCCTGCCTTGGCATTGCTGGCCTGGTCTGGCTTCCCTGTGAGCTGTATCCATAAGCTGCCCTGGCAGGCATGACCTGGCATTCCTGAGGCTCTGCCTCCTCCCTGGCTCTGGCCCTGCTCCAGAAGCTATGCAGACAGGATATTTTAACCCCTCCACTTTCAGTTTTCTCTTGAGAAGGTAAGGTCTAATACTTGAATATGGGCAGCCTAGGCTCCTTTCCAGCAAACCCTTTCCAGGGACATCCCTGGGAAGGAATGTGGAGAATAGGGGCAGCCACTCAGATATGAAGAAACTCTAAAAAACAAACCATTAGTTATCACCTGGAAAGCCCTTATCATCTCTCTATATGGTGTTCTACAAGGCTAGTGGCTATTTCATCAGAGGGAATGGAGGGCATCAAAACCAAGGGGGTGAGGAGATGTCTCTTAGTCCATGGAGGCCAAAGTCCAAAATCCCACGAGAGTCTGGTGCCTCTTTACTCTAGCGGCTGTTATAGACTTGGCATAGAACCAGGCATGTGGATGTAGGAAGACTGGGAAGAAACACCGCTCTTGTTTTTGGCCTATTTTACGAGTCAACAGGGCAAGGCACATGGTGGTATTCTTTCTGGCCAAGCTGCTTTTGATTAAAAGAAACTGAAACCTACTAAAAGTTCAAGCAATTGGAAAGAGAGAAAGGGCTGGCAATTCCAGGGTAAAACTAGCAGGGAAGTAGACAATGACAGGAAAATTGACTGCCATGTCCAGGGCAGTGAGTCACTGAGGCTCAAAAACCAGGCAACGAATGAACACTGGTCACTGTCATTCTGCTCCTTCTGTGGCATGCTTATTCTGAGCTTCCTTCTGGCTACAAAAAGACTATGAACTCCTGGAGTCCATGCTACTCCAGAAACTACTCTCAACCAAGTCAATATTCTTTCACCTCCAAACTATGTTGGGGAGTTATCAGAGCTTTGAATGGGATTCTGAGTCTCTCTTCTTGATAGAGAGGGACTAACTTTTCTGAATATTGTGCTCACTGTGCTAACCTAAGAGTTGACACTACCTCCTTGCCTCTCTCTTCTCTTCTCCTCCACTTTTCTCTCCTCCCCACTTCACGAACTGAGCCCCTGAGTGCTATGGTCTTTGCTTCTTTTCACCTGCATTGTGGTGGGGCCCAGGGTGTGGAATGCAGAGAAAGGCTGAGAGGACTAACTCATTCCCATAACTCTGGTTCTAAACAGAATCCATCAGGTGGAGTACCTGTTAGCCTACCCTTAGCCTACCCTATTCATTGTAACTCACCTCTTAGTATTTATAGCCTCCCCAGCACTGGAGTTTCCCATCCTAAGCTTCCTGAGTCAAACTTTCTGGTTACCCTCAAGTTCCAGAGACACATATACAAATCAATTATTTGTAACCAATAATCATTAGCTCTTATAGGAAGCATGCCCATTGGCATTCTTTAAGCTTTACAACTGTAGACATTATGCAAATGAGGAAACCAGGGTTCATAGAGGTGAAGTGACTTGCCCAAGGTCACATGAGTTAGTTGTAGAGCCAGGACAAGAACTCAGATCTTCTGCCCTCAATCCAGGGATCTTTTCATTGTGTTGTCATGGCTTCCTCAGGATTTTGTTCATCTTTGGCTTATGTAACATTATAAGTCAAAATTACCCCCATAGCTTAGAAATAGGCCAGTTGCTTCATTAGCATTTTCTTTCTGGCTTTCTATAAAACAGCTTCAAAATACTAGGGACTGCTAAAGTAGAGAACTGTGGCATCACAGGGCCATCTCAGATCCTGGAGCAGAGTAGAGTACCTGTTAGCCTACCCTGACTAAATTCATGGTAACTCACCTCTTAGTATTTATAGCCTCCCCAGCACTGGAGTTTCCCATCCTAAGCTTCCTGAATCAAACTTGCTGGTTGTCCTCAAGTTCCAGAGACACATATACAAATCAATTATGTGTAACAAGCAATCATTAGCTCATAGAGGAAGCACACCCATTGGCATACCTCAGGACACTTCAGGACATTGGTCTGGGCAAGGACTTGTTGAGTAATACCTCCTAAGCACAGGCAACGAAAGCAAAACTGGACAAATGGGATCACATCAAACTAAAAAACTTCTGCACAGCAAAGGAAACAGTCAAAAAAGTAAAGAGACAACCCATAGAATGGGCGAAAATATTTGCAAACTACCCACCTGACAAGGGATTAATAACTAGAATATATAAGGAGCTTCAACAACTTAATAGGAACAAAGCAAATAATCCTATTTAAAAATGGGCAAAAGACATTTCTCAAAAGAAGACATACAAATAGCCAAAAGGCATATGAAAAATTGCTCAGCATCATTTGTCATCAGGGAAATGCAAATCAAAACTACAATGAAATATCATCTCACTCCAGTTTAAATGGCTTTTATCAAAAAGACAGGCAATAATGAATGCTGGCAAGGATGTGGAGAAACAGGAACCCTCATACACTGTTGGTGGAAATGTAAATTAGTGCAACCACTATGGAGAACAGTATAGAGGGTCCCCAAGAAATTAAAAATAGAACTACCACATGACCCAGTAATCCCATTGCTGGGTATACATCCAAAGGAGGGGAGTTCAGTATATCAAAAAGATATCTGCACTTCCATGTTTATTGCAGCACTATTCACAATAGTCAGGATTTGGAATCAACCTAAGTGTCCATCAACAAATGAATGGATAAGGAAATTGTTGTACATATACACAATGAAATATTACATGGCCACAAAAAAAGAATGAGATCCTACCATTTGCAACAACATGGATGGAACTGGAGAACATTATGTTAAGTGAAATAAACTAAGCACGGAAAGACAACTCTTGCATGTTCTCACTCATATATGGGAGCTAATTATTAAAAATAATTGATCTCATGGAGACAGAGAGTTGAATGATGGTTACTAGAGCCTGGGAAGGGTGGCAGGGAAGGCGAGATAAAGTGGGGATGGCTAATGGGTACAAAAATATAGGTAGATAGGATGAACAATATTTGATAGCACAACAAAGTGACTATAATCAATAATAAGTTAGGGTATACATTAAAATAACTAAAAGAGTGCAACTGGAATGTTCCTAACACAAAGAAATGATAAATGTCTGAGGTGATGGATATCCCAATTACTCTGATTTGATTAATTCACATTGTATGCCTGTATAAAAATATGACATGTACCCTATAAAAATATACAACTATTATGTCCCCATAATAATTAAAAATTTTAAAAAAGAAAAAAAAAAGATGTGGTTTACAGCTTTGGTGTCCAAAGCCTACAGTGTCATAAGTCTTGAATATGGCTTATGGCCATGAATATTCTTGAGTGACCTATGTTAAGTTCTGGGATCAGGTAAAAGTGCAATGTGGGCCGGGCGGGGTGGCTCATGCCTGTTATCCTACCATTCTGGGAAGCCAAGGCAGGAGGATTTCATGAGGCCAGGGATTTGAGACCACCCTGGGTAATAGTGAGATTCCTGTCTCTACAAAAAATAAAAATATTAGCCAAGTGTGGTTCTGCATGCCTGTAGTTCCAGCCACTTGGGAGGCTGACGCAGGAGGATTACTTGAGCCCAGGAGTTTGTGTTTGCAGTGACTTATGATAATGCCACTGCATCTAGTCTGGGCAACAGAGTGAGAATTTGTCTCAAAAAAAAAAACAAAAGAAGTGCAATGTAATCGTCAAATTCTATTTACATTTTCCCTCTTGCTCTTGTGAAAATTTAGCTCACTTACATTTTATCTTCCATGGTATACACAAACGTAATAGTAAAATATCGTGGAGAGGTGGTATAGCATAAAGAGTGAAGTAGTGGGTTCTGATGCCAAACAAATCTGGTATCATAGTCTGAATTGACTACTTGCTAACTGTGTGACCTTGAGTAAATTATATAATCTTTCTAAGGCAGTTTTCTCACTCACAAAATGAGCATTATTTAAAATCATTATATGAAATAATCCATGAAAAAGGCTTAACACTGGGCATGCCTAATAGCCCACGCCCTCCCAATAATGATTTTTTTATTATTGCATTCTTTCGGACTCCCTCAGTCTTCACTATATAGTAGGAGACCTTGAATGCTCAGGCTGCTAGATGAAATAACTACATTTTTTTGCAATATTAGTAGTGCTAACATTTATTCTGTTACCTTTTCTCTCTTTCTGTAGCTTTCTTAATTATTTTTACACTGTAGAAGCTTCAGCTAAACATAAGCTTCTTCTAACAAACAGAAAAGAACAATTTAAATTTCATTAGTCATAGTTCTATTTTTAATATGTTTATTTTTAAAATTAATTATGCCTATCTTAATTCAGATATTCATTTTGAATATAACCATTGAAACTCTTAGTTTACTTAAAGTATTTGTATTACATGGCAAGACCAATAGATAATTTTTGATACACTGATTTCAAAGATATACACTTTACTAACTCCCTGCCTTTCTTTAAGGTTTGTTTGAACCTCATCTTCTTAATGGGGCTTATTCTAATCATCCTTTTTAATTCTGCAAGCTTCTACCTTCTCCTACACCTATTATTCCCCTGCCCCAGACAGCCACCCTCCCCCGCTGCTACCATACACATCCCCCCAAACACACATTGACACTCTGAACCACCTTATTCTGCTCAATTTTTTTTCACAGCACTTATTATCATCTAATATATTATATAATTTTATTAAGTTTATTGTGTATTTCCACATGGGCAAAGGTTTTTGCTTCTCTCTCTCTCTCTCTCGTATTAATATTTCCAAGTTCCTAAAATAATGCCAGGGGCATAGTATGTGTTCAGTAAATACAGTAAGTATTGGTTGAATATTTGTTGAATGAATACACTGACATATTTATTAAAATAAATCTACTTAAATATCAAATGATTATCTTCTATAGTGTAAGTATAGACAAATCCCTGGGCCATTAACTTCTATTTGTCTTTTCATATGTTCCTGCTAAACCAAACTAGACTTTAGTAATGTCTATTTATATATGTGTGTGTCTATATGTACACATGTATATACATATGTAATATGCATATAAATGCACATAAAGACACATATGTAAAAATGTTATATTTTTTCATGATACAACAACTTTTAAGTCTCTCAACAGAGTATAATTTTTTTCCTTTTTTCTATTTTGAGACAATGTTTATTTCTAAAGAAACAGATATTTCATCACATATCCCACAGAGCAATGAATGCCCTGAGGTGAAAGTTCATAAAAAGTTCCTTTTCAAAACTCCCAGAGTTGAGTTCAGTTTTGGCCCAGGCTCAGTTAGATGACTGAATCATTGCCCTGGTACTTGAATATGGGGTATCATTTTAGAGCAAAGCTCAGAAGAAATCTGTTTTTATGTAAATTAAACTTGTTAGTTACTGCTTAGCCCTGACAGGGTGGTTTGATTCAATTATTCGTGAGCACTCATTTAATTAACTTATTCACTTCCCATTCTTTGTCAGGCATTGTGCTAGGTCCTGGTTATATATGATGAAAGGACAAAGTTCCTTCCTTTAAGGGATCTAATCTGGGGGAAGTAACAGAGGAGTAAAAAAGGCAATCATAACACAGCATAAATGCCTCATTACAGCTGACAACAGGGTGCTAAAGGAACGCAGCAGTTAGGATATATTCACAGTCTCTAAGTCAGCCAGACCACCTTTAGGCAATCAGGTTTTCAGGATTAGACCAACCCTTTTATCTGCTCTGAGATGGCAATTGCTTGTGGCCAGGAGCAGAGGGAGCAAAATATATACTAATCATTACTATTATTATATTTTTTATAATAAAAATGATGGTGAGGAAAAGGCAGTTTATGTAACAAGAAATACTCATAACTAAAGTAATGTAAATTAAAATAATAATGCAGTAGATTCATTCAACTATTGAGCACCTACAGTGTACCAAGCACTGTTATAGGTGCTGGGGATACAGCAGGGACTAAAACTGACATAGTCTTGGTTCTCAAAGAGCTTATATTCCATCTGGAGAGACATAAAACAAACAAATGAATAAATAATAGGTAAGCATGAGCTTATAATTAGAGTCCTGGTTGAAGCCACTAGGCCCATGGATCCAGATGGGGGTCATTTTCCTAGTCCCCAATTGTATAATTGAGATCAACATACATGAAAATTGGAGAAAATGAAGGCGATGGGCAAAAATATCACCGTTTTGCTCTAGGCTATGTTTACTATCCTACCCTTTGTCATTATATACTGTGAAGAAGAGAGCTGGACCATCTGAACTTCCCTCAGAACGTTATTACATTGACAGCTTCATGCTGATCAGGCACCAAAATAAGAAGTTCTTCTGATGCTAGAGACCTTGGTCAGATACATGCACTATAGAATATGAAGATTCAGGGATCTGCTATTTCGATAAAGTTTCTGGGGTCCACTTGTCAGGGTGTGCTGGGATATGCCTCCAAAGTAAGAGACACATTACTGCATCTTACGTTCTCTACCTTAATAGGAAGCGCAGAGCCTAATAAGCCTTTCAGGTTTTGGAAGCAACACATTTTACACCTAGGAATATTGTGCCACTCATACACTGACATCATAGAAAGCTACCAGCTTTGAGTGGGGCCCAGAGAAGAAAAAGGCTCTACAGCAGCTCCAACACAAGCAGCCCCACTGCTTGAGCCATAGTTCTGGCAGATCTATGATGGTGGAAGTGTCAGTAGCAGAAAGTGGAGTTTATGGTAAGTCCCAGAGAACCACAACGCAGGACCCCGGAGTTCTGGGGCGTAGTCATGCCATCTGCAGCTAAACATTGTGCACCTTTTAAGAAATAGCTCTTGATGTGTAACTGTGCCCTGGTACACATGGAATGTGTGAATATGGGACACCAAGGTATCCAAAACTGCCCACTATGAGCTGGGTTATTTTGGACCTGCTGAGTCATAAAGTCAGACAGCAATAGTCCATTAAAAGATGAAACTTGTACATCCAGGATACAGCCCAAACAGCATGAGAAAGCCAAGTAAACTTTATGAGCAGGCAGCCCAGACACGCATGTCACCAACTACAGTTGCACCAGCATCTCTCCCTCAGCTGTCATCTATGCCCTATAGAGGTCCCTGTATGATCCCTGTATGGTCCCTTCTGCTTGAACAGAAGAAAAATGCCTGAGCTTGGGTTATGGATGGACCAGTGTGGCATGTGGGAGTGAGTCAAAAACAGACAGCAGCTACATTATTGCTGCCCTCAGGGATGGACTTGAAAGAGAGTAAAGAAAGTGAATCTTCCCAATGGGCAAAGCTGCAAGCAGTGTACCTGAATATCTACTTTGTGAAGAAGGAGAGAGAAGTGGTCCAAGATATGTACTAAGAAAATGTATTAGTTACTTATTGCTGTGTTACAAATTACTTTAAAACGTAGCAGCTTAGAACAACACATATCTCATAGTTCCTGTGGATTAGATATCCAGGTGTGGCTTAGCTACATTCTCCAGCTCAGGTGCTCTCACAAGGCTATAACCAAAATGTCGGCCAAACTGGAGTCATTTCCAGGCTCAACTGAGGCGGGATCTACAACCAAGCTCATTCATGTGGTGGTTAATAGGACTCAGTTTCTCACAATATGTTAGACTGAGGGCCTCATTTCCTTGCTGCCTATTCGCCAGAGGCCTCCCTCATTTCCTTGCCACGTGGGTGTCTCTATAAAACTGCTTACAACACGGCAGCTGGCATCTACAAGAGTGAGCAAGTCAGAGAATAAAAAAGGGTAAGCAAAATGGAACCAGATTCTTTTTGTAGCTAATCTCAGAATTGATATCCCATTATTATTTTTCTTTCAAGCGAATACTTTTTAATGTGTTTTAAAATTTTTTTTACAAATATACTGAAGAATCATGTATTGCTGCCAGCATTGGACACAATCCTGGGCCACAAGTCCGCACACTTCTTTGTAACTGATCCTGCAATGGCAGAACCTTTCCTCTTGCCTTTATTGACCACTATGACTCCTGCTTTATCTTTTAAATAAAGAAATATACCATCTTTTCTCCAGTATGACTTTCGTTGTTGAATTACCACTGCTGGATATACTTACTTTTTGAGCTCTGGTTTGCTTTTCTTGACTGTGGCCATCGCCATGTCACCCACATGAGCAGTAGGCAGTGGGAAGTCTGTTTAGCCATTCTGTGATCCCTTCATGGAGATGATATACAGATTTTTGGCTCCTATATTGTCAGCACCATTGATCATAGCTCCTACCAGAAGACCCAGGGAAATCTGGAATTTTGCACCAGAGGACCCATCCCATCCTCCCTTCAACATCTTGAACCAGAAAAGGACAGAAAAGGCAATATCCCATTATTTTTTCTGTGTTCTATTTATTAGAAGTAAGTTACTAGGTTCAGCCCACACTCAAGGATAGGGGATTATATAAGGGCATAAATACTAGTAGGTGGAAATCATTGGGAGCTGTCTTACAAACTACCTACCACAACGCAGTTCCTGGGCAATGACCAGTAGCAGTGGCCCATTAGAGCATTGGAGTGGCCTACTGAAGATGCAGCTGAAGGGCCAGTTTTGTGGCAGTACCCTACAGGAAGAAATGGCATCCTTCAGGACACAGTAATTTTTGAAGACCTCTTACGAGACTATATCCCCTCTAGGAAGAAAGGATGAAAGCTGGAGTAGTCTCACTTACCATTACTTCCAATGACTCATCCTGGTAATTCTGGATTCTATAGGATTGGAAGTTCTGGTCCCCAAAGGTAGTGCTCTCTTGCCAGGGGACTGACCAAGGAGTCCCGTTGAATTACAAGGTATAGCTCCCACCTGGACACTTTAGAAATCTTGTATCCGGAGACCAGCAGGCAAGAAGTATAATCACCATCATGACAGGAGTAATTGATCATGATCAGCAAGACAGATAGGGCTGCTTTTACACAATGGGGACAGGGATGAACCCAGGTTATCTACTTGGGCACCTCTCAGTAATCCCTTATGCAATGGTAACTGTGAATGGGCATAGACAGCAATCCTGGCTAGGAAGGGTATGAATACCGAGGGCTCAGACCCCTCAGAGATGACGGTTTGCATTAAACCACCAGGAGAGCCACCAATGCCTGCTTAAGGGAAGGTGAAGGTGTTGAGTGTGAGGAAGATTCAGAATGGACAGTACAGGAAGGAGAGGGTGAGTACCAGTTTGGCTCTAAGACCGACTACAGAGATGAGACCATAGTTTTTCCCACTAACTACCTTTTTCTAAGATTCTCTTCAGGAAGAGAGGACTGAGGGAACTAACTATGGAGGCGCTGCCCCTTGAACTTGTGTGGAGAAGTGGCTCTGTAAGGAAAGATCCACTGTGGTGACCATGGAGGTGTTTGCTCAGATATCCCTTCGAGAGAATTGGATGCAAGGACGTAGTCAGCCAACAGCCTCTAGCTGCTGTGCCTTTGGGTCCATCCAAGCATTCACTCCAAGGCCACAGTCCACCCAGGCTGGTCCCAGCCAACGACTGACATGGGGAGTACTAGAGCTGGGCCATTTGTGCCCAACACGAGACTCCTCTGATGGACAATCTTGGCTCTGGAGCTCTGCACTGGCCTGGCTGAGACTTCCGCAGAGTTGCACTGTAGTCCAAAGTTCCTTTTATACAATTCTCTTTCCACTTCTCTCCTTTCATGATGTCAGACCTGCATCACAGTCTGAAGGCTCTTCCTGCCTACTCCTGCTCCCTTTCCCCTATGTCCTTTATGGGCCATGCCCCCAGTAAATTTCATGCAGTTTAAATCCTTGGTGACTGCTTCTTAGAGGACCTGAACTGACATACAGAAGTAAGCACATACCTTGCAGTTGAGGGTAAAATTCCGGAAGAATTATCTTAAATCTAGAAAGATTCTAAATCAACATGTGAGTATCCCAATCATACAAAACCAACTGCAGTTCAATTTTCATAGCATGGATTTATACTTTAACAAAAACTATAAATTCCTGTTGCTATGGGCAGCTAGACACTGTGCCCAAGCAGATAATTCCCCTGATGGACAGATAAGTACTTAAAAGAGTCAAGGAAGGGGTTGCCTTCTGCTGTAAATTCCTGTGAGACAGAGTCTTGATCAGTGCCAAGACTTTGGAAATCTTGAATACTAAAGGAAAAACTGAAATTCCATTCAAGCTCCATGATCAGAAAGAGAAACTTATAAATAAAATGTTAGATGAGTCAGAATGCTGTCCTCCTTTGCATGAGCTACAATCCACTGTGTAGGACATTTTTTTTGATTAAAGGGCTTAAGCAATTTATTTTAACAAGAGTGATCAGTAGGCTTTCCAACAATGAGGGTTGCAAGTTTAGCAAAAGATACCCTTGGAAATTCTTGGCTTGGTCTCTTTTTTATCTTCAGACCTTTCTTGATACAAAAAAACCATTTGATATTTTTAGTGCTCTCTCACATCCCAATCCACCCCCTGCATTTTTAGAAGAAATTTAATAGAACTGCTGCAGGTGTTTGGTTTCGGAGGCAATGGAATAATATGTAAGATAGATACCAAATGAGAGGATAAATGCATGTGAAGTTAAGACCTGCTTCTGTCTATCATGACTGAAGCTAGTACAAAACAAACATCTCACATCACAGCATGTTTATTAAACATCCAAAAGAGAGAATTAGAGAGTTTTTTAGAGTCTTTGTTCTGAGGAATTGAGTAGTTTAATCACCAAATACTGATTGAAACCAAAGTTCTTTGAAACATCAATGCCTCCATTAAGGCTAGGGAATGCTCTAGTTTGATTTTAATTAAAAACTTAAAAAACAGATGAAGAGTAGTATAATAAGGACAAGAAGAAATATAGGAATTTTTTTAAAGTTATAAAAATAACAGTTAATAATTACTGAACACCTACTATGGGCAGGCTTATAGGGATTATCTCATTTATTCCAAACAAGAACCCTCTAAGATAGGGTGCCATTTTTATCCCCACTATCCAAATGAGAAAATTGAGATTTAGAGAGGCTAAGCACTGTGCCCGATGTGTCACACAGTCAGGTCTGTGTGATTCTAGGGCGGGAGTTGGCAAACCCTCTGGAAAGAGCCAGATGTAAATATTTTCAGCATTGTGGGCCGTACAGTCTCTGTGTCTTCATTGCAGCTGCTCCACTCTGCCATTGTGTCATGAAAACAATTAGAAATGATAATGTAAATGAATGGGCATGACTGTGTTCCAATAAGAATTTACAAAAACAGGACAGCTAGATTTGTTGGGTGGGCCTAACTGCCGTGAATGTTTCTTGTTCCTAAGTGCGACAGTGTTTTAAATTATAAAGCACGTAGGTTGCTTTTCAAAGTAAATGTATTTGGGCCAGGTATGGTGGCTCACACCTGTAATCCCAGCACTTTGGGAAGCCAAGGCAGGAGGATCACTTGAGGCCAGGAGTCCAAGACCAGTCTCAACAACACAGTGAGACCCTGTCTTTATATTAAAAAAAAAAAAACAAACAAAAAACAGGAAAATTAGCCGGGCACAGTGGCACATGCATGTAGTCCTACTTACTTGGAAGGCTGAGGCAGGAGTATTGCTTGAGCCCAGGGGTTAGAGATTGCAGTGAGCTGTGATGACTATACTGCACTCTAACCTGGGCAACAGAGCAAGACCCTGTCCTTCCTCGTCTCCCCAAAAAAGACAAACAACAAAGTAAATGTATTTGGAATCCTACAGAGGAAATTCTAACCAAATTGAAACTAATTAAGCTACAAAACTCATTCATTCAGCAAATACTAGTTCAGTGCTAATTACTGGGATATTGGCAATGCAGTAATAATAGATACCTTAATGGAGTTTACTGTGGGGAAAAAGACAAGTAAACAGACAATTATTGTTTCCATACACAGGGACAAGTGTCGTATGATAAGGTAGTGATTGGGATACAAGGGAACATAGAGAAAGGGCAACTGATCTGGCCTGGGTGATCAGGGGACCTCTGGCAGAACAGGCCAATGGGTCAGTGCCAACTGTCTGCTCCTACCACTCAGGTCCCCTTTCCAGGAGCAAAGGTTATTTGAATAACAGCCGGGGCACAGCTTCAGCTTGCTGTCCAGCTCCGTGGCTTCAAGCTCAGGCTCTTTACAGTGCAAATATCTCATGCACTATGGCCTGGCAATGTCACCTGGTCTGTTCAAAGAAATTGCCAGTTTGTTTTTAAAGGCCTCAGTTTCTCTGACTTTGCCTTGAATCCTGACCCTTTCTAAGAAGCCACAGTGCTCATTCTCACTGTCATCTACTCACCCAAAGAACAGCACGTGCTGCAGCTGGCTGAGCAGGGATTGGTCTACCAGCGATTCTGAAACCTGGCTGTCTGTGAGCCACTTACTTGAAATAGCATTCTGGGACTCCGATCCAAGTGATTTAGAAAGTATTTGTTAAGTGCGTGAGAATCCAACTTTTTTACAATCTCCACAAGTGTTTCTGATGTGCACGAACCATGTTTGGAAACTGACAGGAGAATTTCTAAAGTTGCATTTAACCTTTCTAGCCAGCTGTTTATTGCCATGACTACACTTACAAACATCTTACCAAGAAGGAAGGAAAAATCAAAATGATTTTGGGGATGTTTACCATGGTTTCTACCTTCCCATCACTACCATATAAAGGCCATAGTTTGTTTGAGGCTGTTGTGAGAGTCAACTTTATTTCCCTAATATGCTGAAGAATGGTCAGGAGTTCCTCTTTGTTAGGTACCAGAACAAAAATGTGAATCTTGGATGGATCATGCCTGCATGCTTATTTCAGGCATGCTCTACACAGTAAAAGAGCAGCACTTGTGTATAAATCAAGCCTAGCAAAATACAAACAAGCTTCTTCCAGGTTAGAGACAGGCAGAGGTTGACAGTCTTCCTAGCCCCAGCACTGGTTTAAACTAATGTCCAGTAGGGTCATTGAGTGCCAGTTGGCAAAAGTTATAAGCAATGGAAGGCAAAGCGTAAGGAGAAGGAACATACAAGAGAGGTGTGTTAGGAAGAAATAAGAAAGAGAAGATATGTTGGAGTGGTAGAAAGTCTCCTATTTCCTGATTCTGCTTTAAAAATTAGATCAATTATTGCATTTTGGGTTCTTTGGTACTCCAAAGACCTAGGATTCTCAGCTTCTGTCCCAAATCAGGGCATCACTTCCTTTTTTGTAAAATTCGTCATTGTGCTCCTGGGCATTGTAAAGGGCTAGCTAACTTTACCTAATAATTATGACTTAAATGTCTTAGCACTAACCAACCAGTGGGTTTAATTACCATCGCTAGGTCCCCAAAATTGTTCCTGAGGCCTTTATGGGTAGGGACAATGAATGCAGGCATGCTTTCCCCCGGTCTGGACACAGCAGGAGCTGTCCCCAACAGTACGTCAGGTTCAGAGCAGAGTGCACTTTTGAATCTTCCTTCGGAATGTGTTTTTATTCTAACATTTGAATATGGATGTTTCTAATTCTGGGAATTCAAATGGACTTTAAATATAATAATGTTGCTATTCTGGGGAGATCTTGCTCCCAGGAAATTGGATAGCAGGCCAATTTCTCATTCTTAAAGATGAGTTAAATATGCAGAGGGAGGGAGTCATGCCACAAAGAAACCGAAAGACAGATTTGTCATGGGTTTGTGTAATCAACATTTGGCTGTACTGAATGAGACAGTTCAGGCCTTGTTTTTCCTCAGATCATGCTCTCCTACGTTACTGCTCAAGGTGAAAGCAAATGCCTGTTTTGACTAGCATTTTAAACATATCGTAAGTGGTCATTTTTGGAAGTACCAATTATTTTTGTAGGCATGGATCGGATTCAGCATTTTATTCTATCTTGTGTTTTGGGGGTCGTTTGCATGTGTGTGTGTGTGTGTGTGTGTGTGTCTTAGTATGGAAGAGAAAAAGTAGAGGATTATACTATCCAAGTCTGCCTGGGAAGCAGAAGGACCATAGTTGTAGGAAATGAAACAGTTAATATTTTAATTTTCCTCTTTCCCTTTCTCTGCAATTCTCTCCTCCTTACCCACCCAGGTAAATTTTCCACAATGGGATTGGCCTGACATGGTGGTGGGAGAAAGAAAGGGAAAAGGACAAGCTGGTGATTTGCTTTTCCCTAAGACCCCCACTGAAGAAAGGCAGACTGATGAGAGCTCTTCTGCATCAATTGCTGACAGGTCCCGCCAAGTGTAGCTTCTGAGCGGAAAACAATTCAAGCCCTCAGGAGCAAAGTGGTTACGTAGTTTTGAAAAAATAAACACATTGTGGTAACTTCAGATTGTCTGCAAATTTTTTCTTTTTAAGAGACAGGGTCTTACTCTGTTACCTAGACTGGAATACAGTGGCATGATGATAGCTCACTGCAACCTCAAACACCTGGGCTCAAGCGACCCTCCCACCTCAGCCTCCCAAGTTGCTAGGACTACAGGTGTGTACTACCATGCCCTGATAATTTATTTTTATTTCGTAGAGACAAGGTCTCACTATGTTGCCTAGGCTGGTCTCAAACTGCTGGCCTCAAGTGATCCTCCTGCCTTGGGCTCCCAAAGTGCTGGGATTATAGATCTGAGCCACTACACCTGGCCCAGATACATTTACTTTGAAAAGCAACCTATGTGCTTTACAATTTAAACCACTGTCCTACCTAGGAATGAGAAACATTCACAGTGGTTAGGAACACATGCCAAATGTGCACACTGATAACATACCCAATCCTAATTCTACTACTTGCACAAAGCCGCCAGATTATTTAGGATTCATTTAAACATAAACACACACACACACACACACACACACACACACACACACACACACATATACACACATACTCTCTTTCTCTCTCTCTCTATCTCTTTCTCACATACGGTGTTTTTGTGCAGTGTAGGAACTTCTGCCTCCTTAAAGGGGAGGCACTGAAAACAGCCATTGAACTTTGCACTAATAAAAGGTAAGAACTAGAGGGATCTTTGAAAACCTTGTTCAAACCTTTTCTTTTATAGAGAAGAAAAAAGCCCAGAGATGTTCAGTGATTTCCCCAAGGTTACACAGCAAATACCTGGCAAATCAAAGATTAAAATCCACACCTGGTGCACGTGTGTACATGTGTGTTTCTCACCACATCTAGGGAAGAAATGTCTGAAACTCATTAAAAAATTAACCTAATGGAGGTTGAAATTGAGGGTGTCTTAATTAGTTATTAAATTTATTAAACCAAACTCTTTGCTGAGGACCCTCAGGGCACATTTGCATTAAAATATTTTAAGCCATATAAACCCCCATTTTAATTACTAAGTATGTGTGCCAGCCTGGAAAGATGGGTTTGGGACCAACCCAACTGTCAATAAATACAAGCAAATGCTTAGCACCTCCAAGAATTAGGCCTGCCTGCCTGGGACAACTCCTGCTGCTGCTTTGGTTTATCGTGGGCTTTAGGGGAAGTGAAGGGATGAAGACTATATTCAAGCTTATTGGATAAATGGACAAATATGAATCTCAGTGACCATAAGGAAAAACGCTAATTTCTGATGCATAGGAGAATAAGCTGGTAATAATATTGATCAATTTACACTTGTAAAGAATCAAAGTAGTGACTTACAACTTGTTATTAATCCAGCTAACATTCATACGGGTGTTGGACGACAGTGTCCTATTTTCTAGCTTCTTTGATCCTTTTGGCCAGATTTACTATTTCTCACGGTATCCTTTCGTCCATTAACACAGTAGTTCTCAAGAAGCAGCTGTGAGGATCCTCCAGATGGTTAATCTCTAGCAGTAATAGTATTTCTGTACAGATTAGCGGGCAGCTGCTTATAGCATGAAGCAATGCTTTACTCGCCGTGCAGTTTCATGCGTCTTTGTGCTGGATCCTCTGCCTGGAATGCCCTGCCTCTCTTCTCTGACTTCTCTGATGAGCTTCTACTTCAAACACTAGATTTAAATGTCATCTCCTCTATAAGGTTTTTCCTGACCCAAAAGAGGGGATACTAATTTCTCCTTCTACTATGTTCTATTGCATTTAGCATGTAATCTCTATTATAGCACTTTTAAGATCATGTCAAAATCATAATTTAACTTTTTATCTTTCAAAGTAGAATTGAGATCCATGAGGACAATGGCTGCATCTTTTCCACTTCTGTGGCCACAGTGGGTGGCCTGAATAGGCCTTTAGTCCATGTTGGCCGAACACATACCATTGTTTCATTATTCTGTGACTCACTAAATAAGTGTATTCATAGATTCTCTTCTCTGGTTTAAATTTCTATCTTGATTCTTGGGCCCCACCTCCATCTGCATTCCCACCCCAATGCCCTGAGGAATCTCTTAAGGGGTTTGACATGGGCTTTCACTATATCTATAGTCTTTCCCTCGGGTTTTTCTTTCCATTCATTCTGTTGGGACTTTGGTAAGAATTGCTCTTTTAGGCCAAGGATTTCTTTTCCTAATCTGGTTCCAACTTTGCCTCATAGCATCTTACCACTACCTTCAACCATACATCCCGGCCATAGCCAGCTATTACATACCATTCATCAAATTTCCCTTGCACTTCATAGTTCCTGGCCTTTGCAAAAATTTGGCCCTCATTCATTTATTCATTCATACATGCATGCATTTCACATATACATTCAATAAATAATTATTGAGCACCTACCATGTGTCAGGCACTGTTATTTACTGTGTTCTTCCAGGATCACTCTTCTCCTTTAGAAATTCTATTCATCTGATCTCTCCTAGTTAGACATAATTCTTCCTTCTCCTTCCACTTCTTAGCACTTCTGTACTGTGGTGGGTATTTTATCTTATTTTATTTTATTTTTTGAGACAGAGTCTCACTTTGTTGCTTGGACTAGAGTGCCGTGGCTTCAGCCTAGCTCACAGTAACCTCAAATTTCTGGGCTTAAGTGATCCTCCTGCCTCAGCCTCCTGAGTAGCTGGGACTACAGGTGCATACCACCATGCCTGGCTAATTTTTTCTATTTTTAGTAGAGAGAGGGTCTCACTCTTGCTCGGGCTGGTCTCAAACTCCTGATCTCAAGCCATCCTCCTACCTCGGCCTCCCAGAATGCTAGGATTATAGGCGGGAGCCTCTGTGCCCGGCCAGTTTTTTTTGTTTTAATTGTTAATTTATTTTTATTGTATTTTGTTTGATGATTAGTTTTTTGGTTTAGCTTTCATAACCAGCTGATGAGGAGCGCTTAGAGGACAGGAGATGGTCTGCAACATTGTGTCTCCCGCCCACCCTGCCACAGCCTTTTGCAGGTGGCAGTGCTACAGAAAAGTTTCCTGAATTGAAAAGTGGGTGAACCCTTAAGGAACCTGTAGAGGAAGATGGAAAGATTGGAGGCTTCTAGGGTTCTCACTTGTACCCTCTTGCTAATCTCTTCCACAGGCCACTTGAGCTAGCCATAATGAGCATGGTAGACTCATGGAATTCACCATTGAGTACAGAAATTTAATGCCACTGAATTGTATACTTACAAATGGTTAAAACGATAATACTGTGTCATGCATATTTTATCACAGGAAAAAAGGAGTACAGAAATATTTTGCCCAGGAGTTAGGGAAATCAAAAATAAAAGAAGATAACTTAGGGCCGCTAGCAGGAAGAGAGGTTGCTTTAGGAAGGAGAGAAAGAATTTCTAGAGCCTATCCTGATTCTTTCCTGTAAACTTAAATCCAATCTCAAACTATTATATGGCCCATTCCTCCTCTGTAACTGGGAGCATGGGATGGATTTGTCAAATTATGTCACAGATGGAATAATGGCAGAGAATATAAGCAGAGAAGATAGATGTCCTTCCTTCCGCCCTCCTGGGCCACTTCCTCCATCAATCTTAAATCTCTAAGAGTCAATGCCCAACAATGAATAATAACTTCTGGTGACAAAAAACCATTTCGACCCTTTCAAGGGTTAATTATATCTCCACAGATGACAACTGTGCTCTGTTATGATTATTCGATATAGAAACAATTATAATATTGCTCTTCGAGATATAAAAACAGTGGAATATTTGTGTCTTGTAGTGTACCGGCACACATGCACCTTAGTACCACACACACACTCCTATACACACATAACGTGTACCTTCACATATGCATTTGTAAAATATTCACGCAGATACATGTGCACGCACATTTAAACTCCCTTTCTAAAACCAGGATCAGTAATTTTCTGAGATTACACTAAATCCCTGTGTTTGCTGAACATGACAGCGTGATAGGAAAGGAATGGGGGCCCTTGTGCTATCATATCTCACTGGGCAAGCACAAGACAGAAGGTGCACTAGAGGCTGCTCTTTCTGGGAACAGCCCAGCACTTAAAGCTAACCTTGAGATCAACACCGTCACGGAGATTAGTTACAGGACTTCATGGCAGGGCATCACAGAACTTCAGAAACATATCAAAAGCATTTGTCATTCTGGTGACAGGAAATAAACTGAAAGAATTTAGAGAATTGTAATCACACATAAGAGTGTTATCATGGGGGACGAGAATTTGAATTACGTGCACACAGACTTCTCATTTTAAATGAGTTCCTCCAGCAGGTACTGCTTACAAACACTCAAGGTAAAGGGGGTTCTGGATAAAATCAGCGAGGGACCAGCTACACACAGTCGGACAAATACTATACTGTGTAAACAGTAGGATGGGGTGCAGCCAGGGTGGGTGAAAATTCTGAGTGATAAGTGCAGCTTTGGCAGCATTTCTGGGGATGCTCCCCCCAGCCCCCGTGGATGTGATAGTTTAGCTCTGTCATTATGCTGGACATACAATCACTGAGGCCTCTGCACAGAACATTCTCTGTCCATAGATTTGTACTCCTCAGCATCTATGAAGGCATGGTGTAGGTATGAGGCGGGCAGTGCAGAGTGGTGGTGGGAAGAGCCATGGTTCTGACCAGATCTCTCTAATTGCCGAAATTATCCTAGCCCCAGGTGTAGCCCTTTTACCAAGGGGCGAGCACAAGATAGCCCATAGCCCAGCAATTCTGTGCTTCCTGAAGTTGGCAGATTATCAGAATCACCAAGAAACTTTTAAATAATGCAGATTCCTTGGCCCTTCCACTCAGAGTGTGATTCAGTAGGTCTGGGATGGAGCCCAGAATCTTTTTTTAAAAAAAGTTTCATGGTGGTTCTGTAATTCAATAAGTTTGGGAACTACTGATCTGAGTGATGGTTCATTTTTGCCCATGGTTGGTAAAAATGAAAGAAGAGAAAGAGGAGGGAATGGGATTTGAGGGTCCCTACCATCTCTTAGGATCTCTTGCCCTCTTCTCTGCTGTGTGGATGTCCATGGGGCTGAGGTTTTCTACTAGATGATGAGAGGGGAAGCCTGGCAGTTTGGAGAACTATGAACTGCTTCATGCTATGGAAGAACCAAGAATGGGCCATGTGTAAACTGATTAAGACAATTTTCCTCTCTGTGTGTGGTTTGTCTCCAGGCAAAAATTAGGACTTTAGATCTGAGTGAATCTAAATTACTCAATTCTAGTTCAAATCAGTATTTCTCCTTCCATGAGTAAGGAAGGATGTACTCCTTTCCCTTTACGTACATGATCTTTCTCTCACTTTTCTCTCCTTTGACAGTCTTGGCACTAGTATTTAGAGCTTTATAAATACATACCAAGTTAAAACGTTTAGCAAAGGCCGGGCGCGGTGGCTCATGCCTGTGATCCTAGCACTCTGGGAGGCCAAGGCAGGCGGATTGTTTGAGCTCAGGAGTTCGAAACCAGCCTGAACAAGAGCGAGACCCCGTCTCTACTAAATAATAGAAAGAAATTAATCGGACAACTAAAATTATATAGAAAAAATTATCCGGGCATGGTGGCACATGCCTGTAGTCCCAGCTGCTCGGGAGGCCGAGGCAGAAGGATTGCTTGAGCCCAGGAGTTTGAGGTTGCTGTGAGCTAGGCTGAAGCCATGGCACTCACTCTAGCCCGGGCAACAAAAGCGAGACTCTGTGTCAAAAAAAAAAAAAAAAAAAAGTTTAACAAAGACACAGTAACTTTTTTATAAGTTTAAGAAAAGAGTGCATAAAAGCATTTTTCTAAACCCCAATGCCAACCCTGTAAGGTTTTTTTTAATCACTATTGAACATATTTTAATGAGATTATAAACATGGAGGCTCTCTGTTTTTATACCAAATGTCTGGCCATTAGTTTGAATGGCAACCTGGGTACCATTGCTTTCTATCTTTCACACCTTGCACAATCAGCAAGCTTATTCTACACAAGATGACATTGCTGAGGGATAACCTGGTTGCCATGCACACATGGTTCGCCGGCTGAGTGGTTTAGAGAAGTCTTGGAAGGTGCCACCCTTGTGACTCCCAAGCATCACTCCTGTCCCTCACTTCAAAGGAGATTGCTTAAGAGGTTAAATTGGAAGATATATAATATACTTCAAAGTCTTACTTTGGAATGCCCCCAATTGCTTAATTATTTTTCTGAAATCATATTTGATAACTCACATGGTTACTAAATATTTAAAAGAATAGAATCGATTACCTCATGGAAAGAATTTTCCATTCTCTACATACAGAATTTCTTTGAGTCATTCTAGGAAGAGTAATGAAAAAGCAATAAGTTATTATTACCCTTAGTTTTCAAAGGATGAATCCAGAGGAAATATCACCAGGGTTTGTATAACTCTGGACCTATATGCCAAAGTCATACAACCATGCTCTTTGCCTTGACATAATTTGATAGAAAATGCTACAGAAATTTAACAAGCAAATAGGGCGTTTTAGAAATAAATATTGCTTAAAATGTAACTATAAACTTAGAAAATCAGTGGCTACTGTGAAATGATAACATGAAGTCCTAATTCCATCTCCAAACATCCTTATCAGTACCAAGAAATTCTCAGAATGGAGAACAGTGCTAGTTTCTAATGATGCCAATAAGTATGAAACATAGTCCTGTACTCAGTTGCTTCCAATCTTGTTTGGAAAACAGATCTTGAACATGAAAAAGGAATAATAAATCATAGAATTTTTGTCTAACAATTTTCTTCATAGGTTATCTTGATTCTGGCAAAAAGTTGAGAGGCAGAAATGAAAAAAAAAAAAAATCAAGCCAGGGCTGGAAACATAATTCAGACAGTTTAAGCGGGTCTTCAAAGAAAAAACTTAAAGGAAGAGAAAACTAATTTACTGTATTCTTAAGTGTCTAGAGAGCTTTACTTATAGTAATTTCTTATTCTGAATATCAGGATTTTTAAACTTTTAAGTGAATTAAAACTGAAAGAGCTACCATTTCCTAATAGACTACAATGTGCCAAACACTTTACATACATTATTTTGCATCCTTACCTCAGTCGTGAATGCAGAGATTATTATTATCATTTTATAAATGAATGGACTTGGTCATATAGTGTGGTAGATGATATTACCCTTATTTGCCTTTCTCTGTGTAAATCCAGACATGGTCATATGACTTACTGTAGTCAATGAAATGTCAGCAGAAATGATGTGTCACTTCTCGGCAGAAGCTTTAAGAGCCAATGGGTGGGTGGCTATGCTTTCTCTCTGCCACGAAACCAGCAATATTTCACATGGAAGCAGCCTGTTCCTGGAATGAAGACTTTGTGGAGCACAGCCTCGTTCAGCCCATGATGCACATGTAGCATGAATGAGAAACACAGCTGGGATGTGGTGAACCACTGATACTTTGAGATTATTTAATAATCTCAATAAAACCTAGCCTATCCTGACTGAAGCACACAGTAAGTGGCAAAACTAGGATTCAAACCTAAGTCTGTTTAATTTCCAAGCCTTGGGCTTATAAGAAAGGCGGTGGCACAGAGTGGGTACTCCATAATCGTTTGTTGAAGGAAGGAATGCATGGTTATTGCCCAGAATTGAACGCAATACTCCAAATGTGACTTGATCCACGTAAGAATCATTGGGAATACAAATTCTCTTTTTACACTGAACATCTGTTAATGAGGCTTAGAATGCATTAGCTTTTTTTTTTATAAAACATACTTATTTCTTTAACAAAAAAATATTATCATCTACCTAACATGCACAAAGCGAAGAGTGAGGTGTCATGGGTGATACAAAGATAAAAGAAATCAATGTTTTCCAGCTATTCAAAATTTCATGAGTGACAGTCACATATTCACAACAAGTTGTGTCAGAAGGCAATGTCACAAGGGTCAGGGAAAGTGTCTTTTTGAATGTAGACTGAGTATGGAACTAGGCAGTCATGAGTTTTAGTCATTCATTCCACAAATATATGTTGAGTATCAACAATGAGTTGGGTGCTATGTTCATCTCTGCAGACACAGATTAAAAAATATGTAATCCCTGATCTCGAAGATCTCACAAAGTAGTGAAAGAAACAGTTTAGTTAATAGGGAATTGCGATAGAGCATGATAAGAGCTACAATAAAGTTAAAGTCAGGAAGCTATGGATATATGGAGGAAGAACATGGGATCAGTCTAGAAGAGTCAAGGAAGGCATTCTTGTGGAAGTGAGCTTTAAGTTGATTGCTAACAGATGAATGAGTTTGCAGATGAGGAAGGGGAGGGAATGTATTGGTGGAGAGAAGGAGAAGCACATTCAAGCCCCAGGGAACAGCTGGTGAAAAGAACAGTCCACAAAGATGGGCAAATTAGAATCATAGAGATTGGTTAGAAGGCTGTTGTACCATTCTCAGCAAGAAATAATGAGAACAGAAGAAATAGAGAGGATGAACAGATTTCAGAACTATTGAGAAAGAAATAGAATCAATAAAGGCTTGAAGATCAAATGAATGGGTGAGAAAGAATTGGTATGGTAGGAGTGAAAGGTGATTTCTGAAAATTGGGTTCTAGTGACTAGGAAAGTAGAAAATGGGGCTATTCAATAAAGAAGGAGGATTTGGAAAGAGTGTAAGGTGGATAATACTAATCATTTACTTTGAAACATGTTGAGTTGTGGGTATTGGTCAGACATACAATTGAAAGGCTCAGCAATTAGATATATTGATTTAGAACTTAGGAGTAAAATTTGACCCCTAGACTTAGGGACCATCAGGGTATAGGTTGTTTATGCTAGTGTCCATTGGTAGTGGATAAGAACACCTAGATGAGATGAGAAAAAGGCTAAATGAGAAGAGCTTTAAATGAGAAGAAGATGAGAAGAGGGAAAAGGGTGGAACCCTGGGAGATACCAACTTTTAAGAGATAAGTGGAGGCTGAGAGATAATATTGTTCTGGAAGGCAAGGCCAGAAGAGTTTCCAGAAAAAAAATAGACGACAATGTCAAATGCCTTTGAGAGGCCAAATAAGTCAAAGGCTGAAAATTCAATTATTTTGAGAAATTAAGAATGTATTGCTAACTGTCACAAAAGTGCATTCAATGGACAGTACGAGACAAAGAGATTCGAGTGAATTAAGGCGAGAGACGAGGCAAGAGAGGTAAAATGGCAAGTGTAGACCCCCTCCAGTACTGTTGGCGCTTGAAATTGTATTGTTGAGGGGAAAGATGTTGACGAGGGACAACTAGAAGAATCAAAGTTCAAGTTGAGATCTTAAAAGAATAGTGAAACCAATATGTACAAATGTCTGTGTCTCTTCGTCAACATTAGGTATAGGTTAGAGACAGTTGGATTGACCCAGGATTGGGATTTTTCCAGGTGGGTATACAGAAGAATGAGGGGGAATGGAATTGAATATTAAGCAAAAGAAAGCCTGAAAAGATGGAGCTTTGTTTTTAAACTGCCTGGAGAAGGAAATGAGAACAAGAGAAAACAGATACTGGGGTCGGGTAGAGGAGCCAAGCGGCTTAGTGCCTTTGATGCAATTAAAAACATGCATTGATAAAGAAGATTGCATTCAGATACTGTAGTTCAAGATTTCAGAGATGGAACAATTCCAAGTGATAGCAAGATCTAGGAAGTAATCAAGAGCATAGGCTAGGAAAAAGTAGATAGGAAAAGATTAAGGATTTGTGAAGCTAGGATACCTGAGCACGTTTATATGTTGAAGCAAAGAATTCATTAGAGAGGGAGAATGTATCAGTCAGTAGGAAACAGATGAAATACCTTTCGTAATTCTAAGGTGGCATTCTAACTTCACATAAGATGAAATATTTTAATTCCACATTAGGATAATTAGAGGAGGGAACTAGTTACAATGTAGAGAACCCACAAGGGATTGTAGAGTACCCTGGGGCAAGAAACAGTGGACTAACCAGGTGCAGTGGCTCATTCCTGTAATCCTAGCATTCTGGGAGGCCGGGGCAGGAGGATAGCTTGAGGTCAGGAGTTTGAGACCAGCCTGAGCAAAAGTGAGACCCCATCTCTACTAAAAATAGAAAAAAAAATCAGCCAGATGTCATGATGTGCGCCTCAGCTGAGGAGTTTGAGGTTGCTGTGAGCTAGGCTGATGTCAAGGCACTCTAGTCCAAGTGACAGAGCAAGACTCTGTCTCAAAAAAAAAAAAAAAGGAAGAAAAGAAAAGAAACAGTGGACCGATTACCTTAGATTTAAGAGGAGGAGGATAGGGAGAAATTACAGAATTCAGAGGAGAGAACTATCTTGAGAGGACAATGACTTTGGTCAAAAGGAACAGCCAATCCAAGAAGAGTTTGCTGGGAAGAAGTCACAGAAGTAAATACACTAGTCTCCCCTTATCTGCGGTTTTGCTTTCCAAGGTTTCAGTTACCCATGGTCAACTAAGTTCTCAAAATATTAAATGGAAAATTTCAGAAATAAGCAAGTCATAGTTTTAAATCGTGTGCCATTCAGAGTAGAGTGATGAAATCTCCCACCATCCTACACAGGACATGGATCTTTCCTTTGTCCAGCATATCCCTGCTATATCCACTCCTTGCCCATTAATCACTTAGTAGCCATCTCCATTATCAAATCTACTATGGCAATATCTCAGTGCTTGTGTTCAAATAATCTTTATTTTATTCAGTAATGACCATGAAGTGCAAGAGGAGTGCTGGCATATTGTTATAATGATGCTATTTTATTATCAGTTATTGTTGTTAATCTCTTACCATGCCTAATTTATAAATTAGACTTTATCATAGGTATGTATGTATAGAAAAAACCAGAGTGTATATATAGGGTTTGGTACTATCCTTGGTTTCAGGCATCTACTGGGTGTCTTGGGACATATCCTCACATAAGGAAGGACTATTGTACTCCTATCTCACTCTCCTCCCTCTCTCGGATCCCCTGCTGGGACTCCCCATCAGCCAAATCCCACCAGAAAGTAGAGGGCAAAGAAGCCTACCGATATAGTTCATAAAGACTCCAGCCTCCCCCAGCACAAAGCAGGGTAGAGAACGATAAACAGTGGCTCTGGAGAGGCAAACAGAGAGCTATCCGGCCTAGGGAGGTGGGCGATACAGGCCAGAGAAGGGCAAATTCACGGTGCAGATTTCCGACAAGTTGGGATGGAATGAAATCCAAGTCTCAGATAGATGAATGAGGCTTAAATAGGAAAGATAACTCCATTATTATGAGAGAAGTAATAGAAAATGCAGATAGCTTTATGGATTCCATTTTGTCTGTGAAGCAGAGGACATCTATTGAGATGCAAGGGATGAGGGATAAAAGTGGTGAAAGTTTTGAGAACAATGGAAAATATTTGATATTATCATCAGAGAACATAAGAGAAAGTTGATCAGAGAAATGCAGTGGAATTGCTCTTTGCAGGAGGGTCCATTTGGTATAATCATGAATTTAGTGTGGACTCAATCAACCTTTCCATGATTGTTCTCTAATGTTGTTTAACAACTCATGTTCAGGTATGAGGAAAGCAGATGGTTAGGCTCCATGGATTGAATTTTGCCAAACAGAGGCAAGGGAGTTTTTGAAATGATGGACCATGAGTCTAAGCTGCAGAGGGAGGAAAGTAAAGGCAGAAGAGAACTATCAGATGGATATGGAGAAAGTGGAGTTGATGGTAGACTGGGTGCCCCAATAAGGAATAGTAGAACAAACAAGCTAGAAAGATGACACGTTGTAGAAAACAGGATACTTGAATTAGTGATTTTAGAAGTTGCATTAGTATGTGTTCTTTCAGTTGCAAGTAACAGAAACTAAACTCAAACTAGCTTAAACTGAAAAGGAGTTTATTGGTTCATAAAACCCAGAGGTCCAATGGATCCATGGGCTGGAGGATACTATCAGGGCTCTCTTTTGCCATATCTAGGGTTTCTTAACTCTCTCTTGCAGCAGACAGGCTTTCTCCATATAGCTCTATATGAAAGGATAAAGATGGCTGCTGGCAGCTAAAAGCCCATCTCATGGTAGATGATGATCCTTTAGGAAGAGAGACTCTCCCAGCATCCATAGATCAAATTTCCTAGAAGGCTGTGACTGTTCTTGCTTGGATCTCAGCCCATCCCTTGATCCAATCACCATGGATGGGGGATGATCTACCTTGATTAGCCAGACCTGGTTTGTATGGCCACCTGTAGAGGAGAGAGGGTGTAGAGGAGAGAGCAGCATTGTAACTGGTAGGTTTTCCAGTGTCAAAAGTGGTGAGCGAGAAGATGTTTTCCCAAACAAAACAGGGGTGTTGAGAAGACAGCAGTAGTAGATGCCCATTGCAGAGGTGAAACAATATGTTAAGTATGGCAGCAGCATGTGAAATCTCATTCAGACTCTCAAAAAGACTGCTTTGTATGACAAGAAACTTCTAACAAGTTTCTTTGAAGGTCTCAGTACTTTTTTGTGACACATACTACTCAATTCTTAAAATTCCATATAATGGCTACTGAGAGTTACAACTGTCGCTTCTTGAGCAATTATATGGGCTGGGCGCTGTTTCACATCCATAATATTATTTGATCTTCATGACAACCCCTAGGAAATACTGAACTAAACATTAGTTGCCTCTCTACTATCCATTCCCTTTCTTTTTTCCTAGTAGTGCCCAGATTTTCTTTGCAGAAGTAGGGGATCTCACATTCTTAGCAACAGATAGTTCCTGGGTGGGTTAAGCTAACACAGTCACCCATCTTTGTGGTCTCAATAAATGGTGCAAAGCTGGATACGTGATGCAACCTTTCTAGTCAGGGATTGGGGGCTTTTGTGGGAATGCTGGGACATAGACTCTCTCTTCCTCTGAGTTGTGTAGTATGTGGATGGGAGGCCTGGAATGGCTTCAACTATGAGAAGAGCTTGTCTGAGGATGCAATGACCACACAGAAAAGGGCAGAGCTGAGTGAATGTTAGAGACGTTGAACTTGGAGCTCAGATAACAAAAAACCTCTGAATCAAGTCAGTCTGGGGCAGCCTTACCTCCAAACTTCAGTTACATGAGCCAATAAAGCCCCATCTCTGGGAAAACTATCTATTTTCTCTGAGTCTTCATTTCATTTTTAAAAAGAATTTTGCTGGCTTATTGTGAGAGTTAAATGAAATAATATATGGCCTGGAAAATATTGATGCTCTAATAGTTCTTGTTCTAGTAGATCGTGGCACTGTACCATCCTAAATACACTTTCATGGGAATAATCAGTATATAGCTCTTTTTAACTTATGCATGTATACTTTAGAAAGATTTATACTGTATAAATATAAAGAAGCAAATTTATTTTTTAAAATAACATGCATTTTTCTAATGAAAAATTATACCCATTGTAGAAAATGTAAATGGTTTATATCACTTATCAAGCATTGAGTCTTTGGTCAATAGCAAAATTGTTCATTATTTATTATTCCCTGGGAAAATTGGCTTAACTTTGACCATTTTCAACTTATATTACCTATTTCAGTAGCATCAGACATGATAAAGATAAAGATTCCTTGTACTAAAGCAGTCTCTCAGTCTCTCTCTGTTTCTTTCTCACATTCTTTCCTTAGATTTGTGTTTATTCGTGTCTATAGCATCTACACAAAACAAGTTAGGCGTGATCCTTAAAAATTGTTTTTGCTTTTGTTTAGTGTTTTTTGCCTACAAATATTCATAAAAACACCAAAGAGCAATGAGATAAATTTCTGTTTTGGTGGTTAAGAGCCTATGATGCTATTTGTCACAAAAATAGAACAATGAAGAAGTAGAAGAGTAAGTACATAAATAATGAGTTCGTTTATACGGTATCACGTGTTTAGTTATGACAATAAACTTGTAAGAACAAAACAGATAATATGAAAAGAAAACATTAAAAAACTTAGAAAGTAATAATAATCTATAATCACAATGCTACTCAGCTATGCCACATCCTCGGCTTTGATTTGGATGTAACACAAGTGTTTTAAATCGCATTGGGTGGAGGCCCTGGCAGGAAGGAAGCATCGGATATTGCTGGAACATATCTTTGTTTGAGCAACAGCTAATGAGAAAGGTCACCATTATGCTTTGCTTTCAAACACTGGGTCTGTTTTGAAATTAGTACTGAATATTTCATCACAAATGCTGGTTTATAATGATTGAGGTACACAATCCTGAAGTATTAACGTTTCTTTCTCCCAAGGGGAGAATAAAAACCGAAGTTTATATTCTCACCACTATTTTGATCAGAGTATGTCAATAAAAGATAAAATGACTTCCTATTTATGGGCTCTGGGATTCCTGGTTATTTACAAAATTCCAATAGTAAATTTAAAGGAAACTTAGCCTTCTAATTTTTTCTCCTGCAGTTTTAGTGTTGTTTGTACTCTTGTTAAACTCGTTGCTGGTGTTTGAGATGCAAGGCTTTTTGGACTTTGTTTCTTAACATTTATTACATTTGTTTAGTGGATCAACTGAATGGCATTGAGATCCTAAGAAAGAGCTTAAGTTTTTTTATACAAAGTGTTTGCTGACAAATGCAATACGTTTCAGAAGACCTCCTCCCAGGAAGGGTGACTTATATTGAGAACAGTAATAGCAGACATTTCTGCTATGGTATTTTTTTTGGTGGGGGGAGGATAGAAATCTATTAAATATCTCAGTTTATATTTTTGGTTTTCCCTGTTGGCTAGGCTGTTGTATTCCCATGTCCGTAGCACATTCCACTGTGGGAGCCTGGACTCTCAGAATAAACTTTGGGAAAGGCTGGGTCCACCCTCGGGGGATAAGGGAGCCAGAGGGAGGGGGAGGGTAAAGGAAAAGGGAAGGGGACGGCTGTCTTCCTGTGTTTGGATGACCTTTCCTTATGTTTATCTGGAGGGACTGGCAGCCACGCTATGTTTGGTGTCAGTCTGCCATGTTGCCCCATGTGATCTCTTTCTTAGCTTTATGTGAATAGAGGTCCTTTGCCTCTGCTGGGAGGCCTAGATTTAACTCTCTGAGTTAAAAAAAAAAAAAGTGCTAGTCTGCTAGGCATTAGGGCCTAGAGAAAGAAGCCTTATTAAACATAAGCATATGCCTGTATCCAACAGATTCCCTAAGGGAAAGACCTAGGTGTCTCTTGGTGCCATTTGAGGAAGGACCCACCTGCTTCTGCCCTCCTGCTGAGAGCTGAGCTGGAAACTGTCTTCCTTTCCTGGAATCTTCATCATTTGGCATAATCCCCCCCACCTGTGGATATTCCATAACTATTTCTTGAATGAGTCAGTGAATGAATGAATAAATGAGCAGAGTCATCAAGAGGAAACTGAGCTACCTTGTAGCTAGGGCTGTAGGGTCCCTTCAATACTTAATTTATTTGCCAGTCTGTGCTCTAAGGGCCCTGAGTAGCTCCACTTCAAAGAAACCAGTTTCAAGCCTCCCGGTGTCACATTCCTAATGGGTGAATCACTTGTTTCTTATGGGTTGGTGAGACCAGCTCCTCTGGTTTCCACTCTCTTTTCATTTCGGTGCTGACCTCTCACTGGGACTGGCCTTTGCTTAAATGTTATTTCCCCTGAGAAGATATCCCTTAATCCTCCTACTCTCCTTCATCTAAATTAGATCCTTCCAACATACCTGTTATTAAACTCTTCTCATTTTCTTCTTAGCACTTAACACAATTTCTAATTATATTCACTTGTGTGATAATGCATCCTATGTCTGCTTTCTGCACTAGATTACCAACTCCCAGAGGATAGGAGACCATCTTTATTTTCTCATCACTGTGTTTTTAGCATCTGGCACAGTACCTGACATATAGTATGCACTCAGCAAGTATCTGTTAAATGAATGGATGAACAGATTAATGAATAAATTATATTTGGAAGCAGAATTCATACTAGGTTACTGAGTGGGGTTGGGGGTAAAGGTCAGAGTCCAAAAGTCCTATCCAATCAGAACTTGGACTCATTCATGAGTTTGAGATTCTGAAAGAAGATGAAGTGGTTAGCAGATAAGTAACACTGTACATTTTACTTTTGGAAGCCAGCTAGCACTCTGGTCTTCTGGGATTACAAAATAACAACTTCTACCTTCTCAGTAATAGCATTACTCTTGGTCACCAGGAATCCAAGCCTCAGAAGGACTCGACTTTTCCTTTTTCCTCACACCACACTGCTTCATAATACTTCTTGTTAGCTTTTTTCTTTCCACTCCCATGAAGAACTTTTGATCTAGTATATTAGGTTTCTTTCTCTTGTGTGTTTCAAACCCTCAACTCCAATTAGCTTAAAAGCAAAAACCAGAAATGTATTGCATCATGCTGTTGGCCAGTTGATGGGGACAGTTGACTTCAGACATGTCTCGATCCAGGGGCTCAGATGTTGCTCGGGACTCCACCTCTCTCATCATCTCCCTGCTAGTGATTAAAATAGACACCTACAACCCCTGCTCACAACTTCCTCATAGCCCCAGAGAGAACTCTGATTGCATGTGACCATTCCTGAACTGTCACTGCTGGGGGGATGGGGCACAAGACTCTGACTGGCCTGGCCTGGATAACATGCTCACCCTGGTGATTCTTGTATTGGGAGTGGGGGGTGCAATGACAAAAAGAGTCCCTCAAGGAAAAGAGGAATTTTGTTTCCAGGATGAGCTGAGAAAGTGATGCTAGATAATCAAAAACAATAGAATGCCTTCCTGCAACAGCCGCCCTGTGCCAGGTGCAGTGGTAGGCCCTCACATGAGTCAGGATGTGAAGGGGAATGAGGATGCTCCATGGAATCACATTGCTTCGCCTCAACTCTTAGCTCTTTCTCGTACTAGCTGTGTTATTTTGGACAAAGTAACCTAAGTTCAATTGCCTCATGATAAAACAGTGATGTAAGACATTCAATGGAGTATTACTGAGCCTTAAAAAGGGAGGATATTCTGGCATATGCTATAATATGGATGAAACTTGAGGGCATTATGCTAAGAGAAATAAGCCAGTCACAAAAGGACAAATAATGTATGATTCTATTTACATGAAGTACCTAGAGTCATCAAATTCAAAGAGACAGAAAGTCAAAAGGTAGTGCCAGGGCTTAGGAGTAGGGGGTGGTAGTTACTGTTTAATGGGTACAGAGTCTCAGTTTTGCAAGATGAAAAGAGTTCTGGAGATGAATGGTGGCGATGGTTGTACAACAATTGTGAATGTACTTACCACTGAACTGCACCATTAAAAATGGTTAAAACGGTAAATTTTTATGTTATACACATTTTACCATAGTCAAAAAAAAAAACAGTGATGTAAGGGTTAAATAAGACCATAAGCATGAAGTACTTAGTGCAGTATGAGCACATAGTAAGTGCTCATAAATGTGAATTGTTATTATTCTCATAATAACTCTAGAGATTTTATTATCTCTACATTTGCAGCTGATTAAATGGAAACTTGGAGGTTAAGTAACTGGTCCAAGCCCACTCAGCTTGAAAGTGGCAGAGCCAGATTCAAACCCAGTCCTCGCCCTTAAGCCCCTGCTATTTTCTATTATCCACGTTACTTCCGAGCACACGGCTTGCTAACTACCACTGCCTAATATTTTTAAATGCTGCTTTGATTACGTTAAGCTCCTGCCTAACAAAACCTAAGGGATGTACCTCTGGCGTAAAGCGCAAAGGCCCCTTCCAGGTATAACTGTCTCTGCAGGCTAGCCTCAATTACTTTTCTAGCCCCATCTTGATGCCAAGGCCCTGCTTCACCCTGCCTTGTGTTCTCTACGCTCATGGCATGTGCTGGTTATCCTGCTGGGACAATGTTGAAACTCTCACCACATTTCGATGCTCAGCTCAAGACCCAGCTCCTGCAGAAATCTCACCTAACTAGGAGAGAGATACGGTCACTTCCTCCTCTTCACCACTATAGTGTTTATTATTTGCTGGCAATGCATAATGTATTGCTCAGATAAAAGTTATTACTTTAGTTGTTCGTGTCTTACCTCCACAGCAGACTATCTGCTCATGGAGAGCAGGGACTGTGTGTGTCACTTCAAGTTTCCCTCAGTGTTTTGCATTGAGTAGCGACTTGATAACAACTTCTTAAGGATGCCGATGCAGGAAATATGATTAATGATGACTAGTTCACACAGTGCCACATGATTTGTATTGAAAAAAAGCATGTATTACTTTCTTTCTTGTTAGAAAAGATACTGAACTTCTCCTTGTACGTTTAGGTCAGTTCAGGACATAATGCGTCCTAATCAGCATGGAAATGAAGATTGAGCCTGGTTAAGAAACAGATCTGCTGGTACGCCTGTGAGAGGTAGATGTCTCTCACCGCTTAAATTCAGAGAAACAGAAGCAGGCAAAAGTATTTATGGAGTAGCCAGAGATGAGGCAGTGGTTGTTTTAGAATATCTCAAAAAATATAAAAGATTATTTCAGATTCTGAAAATAATGCCTTCTATTCAAATACTTCAGTCTCTACATAAGTACTTGAAATGTTAATTATGTTGCCTTTAAGTCCATAAACCTTTTTAAGTGACACTGTCCCTCACCTCCAGCCCCTGCTCAAAGGCTGGTCATCTGTGGACCATGATCTGCAGAAGTTCCTCAGGAAGAGAATCAAGGGTGCTGGACGCAGGCAGCCAGAGCTGATATCCAGCAGGATGCGCTGGTGTGCCAGTTTTGAGTGGCCATGGGATTTGCTCTGATTGGTCGGTTTCTGTTCTTCAAATACGTTGACTATTACCTCTGGGTGGAGGGAACAGCACTGGAAGTGCAGACAGTTCTGTGTGATAGGAGCACAAAGCACCAATGGGAGAATGACAGAAGATGTGGCAGGAAAAACACAGGTAAGGACAAGAATGTCAAGGAATTTAGGTCAACCATTTCATTTGGGCAGATGAGCCGTAGAAAGGCATGAAGCAGAGAAGTACTATTAATATAGTGGCTATGTATTGTTGAAGGGTGGGAGAGACTATTTAATAGGCTTTTATGATGGACGAGGTGAGACATGGTGAAGACTTGAACCAAGAACTTGGCAATGACAATAGATAGGAGGGGATGGCTGTAAGAGATATATTTTTAGGTACAATGGACCGGATTTATGATTGGATGGAGAGAGTGGGAGTAGAGGTGTCAAGAGGAGTCAGAATCTGGAAGGTGAATAGTCTAATTGGTGGTAGGTGCTGCAAATACATTGATGTTTCGTGTTCATTTTCACTGTGTTACCTCAAAGTTCAGGGAATAAGTTGTGGTTGATCATATATAAGATACATGAGCAGAACAGTTGAATGTGATGTTGCTGGCAGCTCTTGGAAAATGCAGTCACCCGACCTGACCACATTTTTGAGAGTCTAGACTGGAACAACTCATTCAGAATTACATGGCTCCAGCTTGCCAAGCCTGAAGGAAACATAGGCTGACAGGAACTATGAAAAGAGCAGCCAGATGCCTCTGGATGAGACCATTTCATAACCAATTTGCAGGAAACCATTTCTGTTTCCTTGTGGTAGTTGAGCCCTGGGTATCACTGGGATTGCTACAGCTTCTTTGAGTCTTTCCTCACCTAGTAGGCAGTCAGGCTAAGAGAGCTACACCAGGAACTGGGAGCATCTTGCGCCTAGGAATCCCCAGAGCAAAGACTGAGTTATTTCCCCACATTGGAGCAGAGAATCACCCTGCTAAAGCCTGGTTATACTGGGGGCGGGGTGGGGGGAGAGGAGGGGGGAATGCAAAAAGACTGGCATATGATATCCATGGATTTACCCTCATGACTATCTTCTTTAATAGTTCTTTAGCTCGCTTGCCTATATAAAGAAAAGCATAATAAACCAAGAGACAATTTGAAACATTAGTACGCTGTTATGTTTCATCTAAATTTTAGGTCTTCAATTTTCTAACTTGGGATTTTATTTCAAATGATATCTCTTTAAAGATGGCAGCAATTTCTTCTCTCAATGAGGACTGAGACTATGGTATCTTTACAGTTTTAAAAATAAACTGTGCTTTCGACCTGCAAAGAAATATTCAGATGTCATAACCTGAAAATAACCTCTGAATTTTCCCACACTCTAACAAATCCCTAAACTGCCAAATGAATGTGTACTAACATTTCCAGATTTCCCTGGGAACACATTTGAGAATGCCTAGTTACAAAGAAAGAAAATGTTAGGGGAAAATATACACACTCAAAAGATGGGGTTTACACCAAAAGTGCTCTCCTGTCACAAAGAAAGTATCTCAAATGTAACATGACAAAAAATACATATCCACAAGATAAATTATTATATTATTCAATACAAAGCTCAGTTGTAATTTGGCTTTCTTGCCCACAAGTTAACACTTTCATCTTATGAAGATGTATAAAACAAACAAGTTGCACCTTTCTTCATTTATACGTATATGTTCTTATTTGATCAATGAAAAACACAATTATTTCTACTGTTTTAACTGAAAGGATGACAAAGAAATAAAAATATCTTCCTTTTTTTTTTCTTTTGCCCCTTTTTCCCTGTGTTATGCTTGTCTTACCAAACCCAATCCCAGTGTGAGTCCAACCAAATCATTCTTCATGCCAGTTCCTGAATAGCTGAGCATTGATGAAGAAAATCACCCAAACTGCAGATTAATGCTATTATAAAAACCTGGTTGCCTCCTTCTTTGTGGGACAATCTGATAAACTAGCTCTTTTACTCTCCACAACAACTGTTTCATACCTTTACTCTCTTCAAACATCTGACAATCTCCTCTTTACCTTGTTCTAAATATATGACTTTGGATAATATGTCATACAGAAAATATAAGCAAATCATGACCAAATCATGACTCCAATGTAATTTTATAATGGAATATAAAGTGATTATAAACATTGTCAAGAAAAGTAAATACATAAGAAAATCAAGAAAATGAGAAAAACAAGAACAGGGGTAATATTGCCACACCAGTTATTAATATCAAATAAGCTATAGAGCTGCCAAGATTAAATAATGTGGAATTATTGCTGGAATAAATAATACATCAATGGCACAGACCAGAGACCACATATAAAAGTAAAATAAGGTAAAGGTAACATTTCACAACAATGAGAAAGAATAGAATATGTAATAAATGGTGTTGAAAAATTGGCTATCCATTGGGGAAAAAATAAAGTTATATTTCCACTTCTCGCCAATTGAAAAAAAAATTGAATAGATTTTAAAAGTTATGTGTTAAATATAAAACAGGATTGTAAAAGCACTAAATGGAAATATAGGAGAGTGGTTATAATTTTCATAATGAGAAAGGCTTTACAAAGCAAGATGAAACCCATAAAGCACGACATAACCCATAAAGCTAGACTTTGTTTCTGTGCAGTTCCATCAGCAAAGCACTGGTGCTCCTGTAATAGCAGTCATGAGTTGTACTCAAGGGTTAACATTGCTCTTTCTGTCTTCTTTATGTATCTTTGTATCTTTAATGGACTACAGAGGGCCTGGCACAAAGTACGTGCTCCAGGTTTATCGATTTGACTAAACTCAAATTATTTTGATTATGGTAGAATCCTGGGTGGGGGCACTTGGGGGGAATTGACTTAAGTAATCAATACTTAATAATACCCAAGTGATAATAATCCTTCTTCATTTATAAAATGTTTTCACATAGCTTATTTGATAATCCTCCACCTCTCCTCAAAAAATCCCCCAAAACACTAGAAATAGGCAAAGAAGATGGTAGTAGTAGGGTTTGCAATTTACCCCCTTTCCCCATTCCTGCTTCACTAGAGATATTAAGTGTGTTTCCCCAAAGTCTGGGACTGGGTCTCTTTCAGTTAGGTCACGCTGCCTCTAATTAAAATTTGGTACAAAAAGCCAAGTGGGGCATCTAGAGATTATATTCCTCAATTCTGTGGAAACACACAGTGTCTGGAAAAATAGGATTAAAAATGAAAGTCTGAGTTCTACCCTCTTTTTCTACAAAGAGATGGTATCTAATACCCACTATAAACACCCAAGCAAAGCCATGCCATCATTTTTCTTTGTTTTTGTTTCTGTCAGAGGGGGTTAATCCTCTTGATCTCACCTTTTATCCACCATTGCTGCAGAAGCCTGTGTTGAGCCACTTTCAAAGGTGCACCCTGACATGACCTTGCCTTGTCTTGCACCTTCTCCTTGTCACTTCCACCCCTCTGGGGGCTTCGGGTGGTGTCCACTTGGCACTCATATGTATGTAGCCCCGAAGAGAGGAGGAGTCAATGCCCATGGGCCACTCCTGATCCGTGGGGATGGGAAGCTTTGGGTGAAAGCTCAGTCCCCTGGGTGGACAGTTCTGAGACCCATTTCATAAGGCTCCTCAGAAGGTCGCATGGGATCAAGCACCAGCTGCTTGATCACATTACCACACATTACCACATGTACAACAGGGGGTCATTGGCTCAGGCTCTGACTTGGGGCAGCCCAGACACAAACTGGGGCAAACCATTTCCTTTTAAAGGAGGGGTATTACTATACAAAAATATTTTCTAACCTTTGTTTCATACTTTCAGGTATCCCTATTTCATCATCACAACAAACTTATGAGAGAGATAGCACTATTTTCATTTGATAGATGAGGAGACTGAGACTCAAAGAAGTTAAATAACTTCACCAGGGTCACAACAGCTAGAGGGTGGTGGAACCAGGACTCAGCAAAGGTCCACTGAGCAGGGAGCTCAGTGCTCTCTCTGCTATAACGCAGCTGCCTCCTATCAAAATATTTGCAGAGGGCTTTGATCTCAGCGCCTAGCACTCTGGAAAGTGCGCTTCCTCACTTATCAGCCCTCTGCCGTAACACTCACAGATGTTCCAAACACGTCCACGCTTTTTCCAGCCTCAGATACACCATGCATAGATGATCTTTTTTGTTGTTGTGAATGGTACCAAGGAAGAGAGCAGTGGCTGGAGAGGGGAATGTGGGATGAGCAGGAGATGAGCGGCAGGTCAGCGAGCGAAGCTTCGTCTGTATTTACAGCTGCTCCCCATCTCTCGCATCGCTGCATAAGCTCCTCCTCCTGTCAGATCAGCGGTGGCACTGGATTCTCATAGGAGTGTGAACCCTACTGTAAACTGCACATGCGAGGGACCTAGGTTGTGCGCTCCTCATGAGAATCTAATGCCTGATGATCTGAGGTGCAGCTGAGGTGGTGATGCTAGTGCTGGGGAGAAGCTGCAAATACAGATTATCCTTAGCAGAAAGGTCTGACAGCACAAAGACCATAATAAATCACTTGCTTGCAGACTAATATCGAAACCTTATCAGTGAGCGGCAAGTGACAATTAAGCTGCATTGGTGGCAGGCTTTATAGTGGCAAGTGAGCATCTTACTTCAATTGTACAGCTGCATCTAGTGACAAGCTTAAGTCAGAATCCAACACTTAAGCCGGGCGCGGTGGCTCACGCCTGTAATCCTAGCACTCTGGGAGGCCGAGGCGGGCGGATTGTTTGAGCTCAGG
>NW_012153062.1:5107954-5157272 GCF_000956105.1 Propithecus coquereli | reverse complement strand
AAAAAAAAAAAAGAAAGAAAGAAAATACCAAGAGTCCTACTTAAATTACAGCTTCATTGCAACAGGTGATTCACATTCTCCAAGCCCGCTTTGTATAACATGTGGTGACCGGCTATCCACAAAGCCATGAAAACTTCAAAATGCTTTGACCCATGAAGACCAAGCACCTTACATTAAAAGACAAGCCTTTGGAGTTTTTCAAAAGAAAAAAATGTAAACATGAGGAACAGAAACAATTATTAAAGGCCACCACTTCATCAAATGTGTCTGCACTGAGAACATCATGCTTAGTGGCTAACCACATCGCTAAAGCTAAGAAGCCCTTTACTATTGGTGAAGAGTTGATCCTGCCTGCTGCTAAGGACATTTGCTGTGAACTTTTAGGGGAGGCCGCAGTTCAAAAGGTGGCACATGTTCCTCTTTCAGCTAGCACTATAACTAGACAAATTGATGAAATAGCAGAAGATATTGAGGCACGATTGTTAGAGAGGATTAATGAGTCACCATGGTATGCAATCCAGGTTAACTGATGTCGACAACAAGGCAGCAATACTTGTTTCTGTGTGATATATTTTCAGGAGGATGTGCATGAGGATATTTTATGTATACTTTTGTTACCAACCAACACCACAGCTGTAGACCTATTCAAGTCTCTGGATGATTACATATCAGGAAAACTGAACTGGTCATTTTGTGTCAGTGTATGCACAGACAGAGCGGCTGCCATGACTGGACGGCTTTCTGGTTTCACTACTCAGATAGAGGAGTCGCTTCTGAATGTGAGTCTACGCACTGTGTTATCCATAAAGAAATGCTGGCTAGCCAAAAAATGTCACCTGAACTAAACGTTTTGCAGGATATAATTAAAATTATCGACCACATTAAAGTACATGCCTTTGACTCACATCTGTTTGAACAACTCTGTGAAGAGATGGACGCAGAGCACACGTCTTCTCTTATACATAGAAGTTAGATGCTTTCTAAAGGTAGATCATGGGCCAGAGTTTTTGAGTTATGAGAGCCACTCCAGAGATTTCTTTTAGAAAAACAGTTACCACTGGCAGCACATTTCAGTGACACAGAATGGGTCACAAAACTTGGTTACTTGTGTGACATATTCAACCTGATCAACCAACTCAATCTGTCACTTCAGGGGAGAATGACAACTCTGTTCAAGTTGGCAAAGTGTCTGTATTCAAAACCAAACTGGCATTATGGGGCCGATGGGTGAACATTGGGATTTTTGATATGTTTCAAACATTAGCAGAGATTTTGAAAGAGACAGAGCCAGGGCCTTCTTTCTCCCAGCTGGTGCATGATCACCTATCTTAGCTTGCAAAAGAGTTTGAGCATTGCTTCCCAACCACAAAAGACTCCTGAATTGGGGAGGAAGGGATCTGTGATCCATTTGTGAATAAGCCAGGTGAATCGACTTTGTCCATGTTAGAAGAGGTTCAACTGCTTGAGATCACAAATGACAGTGGCCTTAGAAGTCCTCAAAAGTATGCTTGAGACAACTTCAAATCTCCATACATTCTCGATTAAAGTCAAGGCAGAATATTCTGAGATTGCCACAAAAGCACTGAAAAGCCTGCTTCCATTTCCAACATTCTATCATTGTGAAGCAGGGTTTTCTGCAGTGACAGCAATCAAAACGAGATTACAGAGTAGACTGGACATAAGCAACACACTTTGAGTGTCACTGTCTCCCATCACCCCCAGATGGGATCGTCTAGTTGCAGAAAACAAGCTCAGGTCTCCCACTGATTCTGCATTATGGTGAGTTGTATAATTACTTCATTACATATTACAATGTAATAATAATAGAAATAAAGTGCACGATAAATGTAATGTGCTTGAATCATCCCCAAACCATCTCCTCCTTCTCCTCCTCTGTGGAAAAATTGTCTTCTGTGAAACCAGTCCCTGGTGCCAGAAAGGTTGGGGACTGCTGACCTAGAAGACAGGGAGGGACAGATGATGCAGGAGAGAAAGAGGTAAGAGGTGATGGGTCCCAAAGTAGAAGAGACTGGCTTTTGAAGTAGTAAGAGTCAATTCCTCTGTTATATAACTAGAGGGCAGAAGAAGAAACTCCTATAGATAAGTTCAGGTCTCTAAGTAAGTTGAGATCTCCCTTATTCAAAAATACAAACCAGAAAGATTTTCCTCCCATTCTACACTGGACACTCCATGAAGGCAGGGGCATGTCTGGTTTGTCCACTGCTGTAGCCCAGTACTGACCTTGTAGAAGGCCCTCAATAAACATCTGGGGTTGCTGAATAAATAGATATAAATAAATACATATTGCCCTTCACCACTAAAAATTTCTGACTAAATGATCAAGAATTTGATGAAAATGTCATTAAGTAAGAATTTTAGTAAGAGTTCAAACGACCCACAGATAAATCACTCCTCCAATCCTTGTTATTTAATATGAGTAAATACACACATAAGGTCTAAAGAAAACCACTGCCCAGGTATGGGGTGGTGGAATCCTCACCTGGCAGCAGTACCTGAGCAAAAAAGACACAGGTGTTGTAGTAGACAAAGAGCTCAAGGTGAGTTAGCAGGGGAAGGGAAACACTGAAAAGGAAGGAAACCCTTAGCTTCCTGTACCAGTTGAGGGAGGTGTCTGTGGCCAGGGAAGGTAGCCACTACCTACCTGAGGTTATTCAGTAGTGCCACCCTTTCTTTCAAAGGAATATGCTGGAACATACGCAATAGAAAGCAAACATGTTGTTTATAAATATACTTGAAATATTCTCATACGAGGACCACTGAAGGAACTGAGTATGTTTAATCACAGCAAAAAGATGCAAGAGGGCTGTAATAATGATTTTCAAATATGTGAAAGACTATAATCTTTCTAGCACATTCCCTTTAAAACCTCAAAGTCAACCATTCCTTTAATGTCATCTAAGTCTTCAATTGATGGATCCTACCTCCTTTTCACTATCTCACTTCCCTCGTTGAGCTCAGATTTCATAGTCCAACATGGTAATCAATTCCTTGCTTATACCCTAACATTTCTCACTCTCTCTCACCCATTGGTGCTTTCCTCAGGGCTAAAGTGGGGTCAAAGGCCCAGGCATGGGAAGGGCAGTCTTCCAGGGTGTAAGATCTCATTTCAACTCATGACTATTTAGGGGAAACTTCCTGCCCCATGCCTGCTATTTTCTTCCATGTGGGGACATGAACTAGTGTGACACTCCTGGCTTCCTTCTATTCTCCCATTTGCCCTTCCCTACTCCACCCCCACCATATGGAATGACATACCTCATTGGTGACTTTCGGAGGAGAAACTCACCTGCACCAGGTGGAAATACCTTCCTTGCTTCTCTTCTCTTGGCAATGAGCTGCCTACAGGGAGTCACTCATTTTCTGCCCTTTCTCCTCCATGCTGTAAGTTTCAGACAAGGCCCCCTTGGAGAGGTCTGGGAGGGGTCACTGAAACTTGGGCCTGTGTGGGTAGGCCTGTTTAATTCTAGGGTTCAGTATATGGTAGCTCATTTCATTCTCAAATCTAAGCCACATTTTCTAACTATTTCCCTCCCTTCTCACAGAAGCTTGCTGACTTCAAGGAACCTTGATTTCCTTCTGTTCATGGAGGACAGAGGCAAAGTTCCCATGGAATCAACCTTTTCTTCTCTTTCTCTCTGTCCTCTGTACTCACCTACCAGTCTGTCCCTGGAGAAAATGTGCCCTCAAGTAAAGGCTAAGACTGCATCTATGCACCAGGGACTTCGTTAAGTGCAACACAAATGTTTGATAGAGCAAATAAAATAATAGATGCTATTATGTTTTAAAGGAGACTACATTTGAGGGGTGGGAGCAATGCGGGGCCTGAAATTTGGTGCTTTAATTTTTTAAAAAATATTTTATTGATACATATTAGATGTACTTATTTTTGGCATACATGTGATAATTTGATAAATCCATATAATCAAATCAGGATAATTTGATTACCTCAAGATATCTATCACCTAAAATATTTATCTCTTCTTTATGTTGGGAGCATTCAAATTATTCTCTTCTAGCTATTTTGAAATGTATTATGTTATTAAGTATGAAATGTCCAATTTCCTTAAGAACTAAGTTTGACAGTTGATATCTCTGACATTTCACTTTGACACTTCTTGTTTTATTTTTATTGTGAAGGTACATCCTCACTCTTTCAAATGCATGGTTTGGCTTGTGATTATCTTTCAAATTTTTTTTAGAGCAATTTTTGTGAAACCACAGATAAGTAAAAAATTGGGATTATTTTCTAATATGAGTTCCATTGTGGAACCAATGCAGTGCAGACAGCTCAAAATATCAATGAAGTATTTGGGAAGGATGTGGCTAATGAACACACAGTACATCGATGGTTTGAGAAGTTCCATTCCAGCAATTTTAATCTTGAAAATAAGCCACGTGGACAACCTGAGACCAAGCTAGATAATGATGAGCTGAAAGCTGTAGTGGAAGTAAATCCATCTCAAACTACATGTGAATTATCAGCAAGGTTTGATGTTACTATTCCAACAATTTTGGACCATTTGAAATAAATGGGCAAGGTAAAGAAGCTGGATAGATGAGTATCACATGAATTAAACGAGCGTCAGAAGAGAAATCCTCTTGAAACTTGCCTTCCTTTACTGTCATGACATAAAGGCAAACCATTTCTACACTGTATTGTCACATGTGATGAAAAATGGATTCTTTTTGACAATCATAAGTGTTTAGCACAATGGTTGGATAAAGATGAAGTGCTGAAACACAGTCCAAAACCGAATATTCATCCAAAAAAGCTAGTGATGTCTGTTTGGTGGTCCACAGCTGGTATTATCCACTACAGCTTCATGAAACCTGGTCAGTCGATTACAGCAGATGTCTACTGCAACCAACTGGATGAAATGATGAGGATGCTTGCAATTTAGCAGCTGAGATTGGTCAAAAGAAACAGACCAATCCTCTTGCAAGACAACACTCGACCATGTGTCACACAAATAATGCTGCTTAAACTTCAGAAGCTGGACTTGGAAACTCTCTGTCATCCACTGTATTCACCAGAACTTGCACCAACTGACTACCACTTCTTCCAGGCTTTGGACCACTTCTTGCAAGGAAAAATATTAAATTGTCAATAAGCTGTGGAAAACACCTTTCACGATTTCATGGCCACTCGCTCTCCAGGTTTGTTCGCTGCTGGCATAAACAAGCTACCGTTAAGATAGCTTAGGCACATAATTTGATTAATTGTACTGCTTCTTGTTTGAGATATAATAAACTAAACTTTTGATTTGAGATCAGACATTTCATATTTAATGACCTAATACAATTGATTAATGTTAACTGTAAGTCACCCTACTTATCTGTCGAATACCAGGTCTTATTTCTTCCATCTAAGTGTACATTTGTACCCATTAATCAAACTCTCTTCATCCCCCTGCCCACTGCCTTAATCTTAAAGACCCAACAATAACATAAAATCTTCAGTGACCTCAAAGTCTTCCTGCTGCCTGGCAATCCTAGCTGATTTCTCCGTCAACTCACTCTCCCATTCTCCTAAAGAGACGATTTCACCGATTCTTTCCCCTCCTCAAGCCTCCTTGCTTTCAACTGCTGGGCTTGCTTCTTATTTTACTGAGAAAATAAAAGCAAGATGAGAACTTCCACATATGTACCACAAAGTCTGTCAAATGTGTGCATCTGTGTCCTCATACGCTGCCTTCTCTCCTATCCCAAGGCTCCTTCTGTTACCATGTCCCTGCCCAAGGCCAACACCCATCTGTGCCCTGATCTCTTTTCCTTCCCCCATGCAAGGGCCTTGCTCTTGCGGTTGTCCCTGCTTCTGCATTATCAATTTATCTCTCTATACTGGATTATTCAGATAAACTAGCAAATGTACTATGATATCTCTCACCCTTAACAAATAAACAACATCTTCCTCTCACTCCATATCCCCTTTCAGCTACTGCCTCATTTTTCTGATTCTCATTATGACAAAAATTCCTTTAAAAATTTGCTATACTTTCAGTCTGCACCTCCTCTTCACTCATTTTCTCTTGAATACACTCCAGTCAGACTTCCCTCCCCATCATTCCATCTTCCCCCACTCCATTTGTCCTGATAACCAATAAACCCCATGTTGCCAAATCCAGTGACCAGTTCTTACTTGGCTTACTAGCATTGTACAGATCTCATCCCGTCCTCCTCCTCCTTCTATTTTAAGTAAAGATTTTTCTTTTTTAAGTAAAGATTTTAGTATTATTATTATTTTTCTAGCAGTTTTAGGTTTACAACAAGCACTTGCTTCATCAGTTTCTAAGGTGTCATTCTCTCTAGGTGCTTCAGGTCAAGCGATCCTCCTGCCTCAGCCTTCTAAGTAGCTGGGACTACAGGTTCTTGCCACCATACCTGTTTAAGTTTTTTAGTATTATTATTATTTTTCTAGCAGTTTTAGGTTTACAACAAGCACTTGCTTCATCAGTTTCTAAGGTGTCATTCTCTCTAGGTGCTTCAGCCTCAGCGGCTGCTCCTTCTCAGTCTCCTTTGCTGGATGCTGCAGCTTCCTGAATCCTACATGGGAGAGTGCCTAGGGCTTAGTCCTCAGTCCTCATCCATTCTCCATCCATACGTCATTTGGTCTGTGTCTTTATGGACCATCTAGATGCTGAGAGTCATAAAATTAAAATTCCAGCCTGGGACTCTTCCCTGAACCCCCAACAGACTCCAACCACCTTCTCAACGTATCCTCCTGGAGGTCTAATGAGCACGTGGAAGCTCATATGTCAAAACTTGAGCTCCTGATCTTTGCCCCTAAACCTGCAGACTTTCCCATCTCAGTAAATGACAGCTTCACTTTTCTAGTTGCTCTGGATGAATCTCACTTCCCATCTTCCTGCTGTTCCTTGCCCCAGGGCCTTTGAATGCTATCTAAAAGCTCCTGCCCTAGTCATCCATCCAAATGGCTTGCTTCTTCACTTCATTAGGGCCTCTTCCACAATGGCTTATATCAGAGATAACTCCCTTGATCATCTAATATAAGAAACAAGCCCCCCTCTTTTCTCCATGATCACCCCATGCTTTATTTTTCTTCATAGCACTTCTTCCTTCTTGATATTACCCTTCTTATGTTTCAGGTATATTTCCCCACTGAAAGGTAAGTGTATGAGGGCAGAGAGTTTAAACATCTCGTTTACTGCTCTCATCTCTAACATGTAAAACAGTGCCTGGTACGTAGTGGGCAATCAGTTTAAGAATAAACTCCCAGAGTGTCTAAGTTACTCAAAAGTACAAGGCTGCCTCAGAAAGCTGCTCGTCGGTATTGTTGAGTAGGGCGAGCAGCGGGCATCTGGGGAGCATGTTTTCCTCTCTCTCCTCCCTTGCTTAGGAGGCACCACTGAGCTGGCTCGGTCCTCCACTCCTCTCACCACCAAGCAGACCCCTCTGCTGGCTTCTCTTCCTCTTATCGGTCTTTTAAACCAGTGTAAGTGTTACCTGACACTGTTTTTTACTTTCCTCTCTTTTACTATTCTCTCTAAATGCCTGTTAATCATTATCTTTAGATGATACCAATAGTATGAGAAATATTAGCAAAAATGCTAGAAGGAATATTAAAAAATCAAAACACATTTTGCACTGCATTTTGGCGAAGACTCCTGATTTTGATTCAGAAGACCTGGATTTGAGCCCAGCTCTGCCACTTACCAATTTTGTGTCTGGGGGCAAGACTCCTAACTTCTCTAGGCTTCTGTTTCTTCATTTATAAAATGAGGATAATGATATTTACCTTACATACATTATCTTAATGTATAAGGTTTGAATGATGTACGTGTGGATAGGTTTTATAAAACATAACCTGATCTATAAACAGAGATTCTATTATGATAGACTATAAAAAAGGAGTCACTAAACCATTGCCTACAGGGAATAATAATTAATATGAGGAATCATCTTTTTGTTTCTATGTACTTGTAGGGAGAAAGTTGTACTTGTAGGCCCATGATTTTTTCTTAGGCCTTCTATCAACACCCAATCAAATCAATAATGCACTTTAACTGCCCACAGGCCTAGGATTATACTCTCAAATAATCTAAAAATATGCAGTCAAGAGAATTGAGCCAAAATACTTCTTTTGCCGAAATCAACCTGGCCTCCATTTCAGTCCTAGAAGTTAACAGTCCCTGAATCTTCATTGACTTCGTGTACACCAGCCCTGTCTCTTTGCTGACGGTAGCTGGAATCTGGCTGAATCAGCCCCCAGTAAAGGGGGCTCATTTGGGGTTTCAGGCAGGCATATCAGCACATTCCTGTATAAGACAGGGGAAGTTTCAACAGATTCCAGGCTAAGTGTTTCTTTTAGCTGCCGATCAGACAAGGAGCCAATCTTAGTTTCATTTTGTTTGTTTGTTTGTTGTTGTTTCTTGTTTGTTCCCCCCCCCCATGACACAGAAGTGTGCACTTTGAGGGAAAAAAAATTCTGTCTGTTTTACGGTTGATTCGATGAGAAGTCAAGGTAGTTATTAAAAGTGGGAAATATTTTATGTTGCTCAGCTGAGATTTTAACAGCTCTTGTCTAATCGTTAACATACAAACCTCCCTAACCAGAATATTTGTGGGGGATGACTTCTTAACAGGATCTAAAATCAACCCTTTCCCAAAGGCCTGTTAAAAATTATACATTTGGAATTTTGTCCTAGTCTGACTTGGCTGCTGAATTCCCTTTTAATATTTCCTGGGGGGTGGGGAAAAGATAAATATCCTATTCCATTTAATCTAGTTTTTATTTTAAATCTGGTGTTAGATTTGAGTACTTACTGAAGATAGGGTGCCTATGCCAGTTTGCCTGGGATTGAGGGGTTTCCTGGGACATGGGACTTTCTATGATTTGGTAAACCGAGTTGAGTTGATCATCCTAGAAGAAAAACCCTAGTCCAAATCACTCACAGGTGATTTGGAAACTCAGGACAGGCGAGGAAACTGAGGCCAGCAAGGCGAAAGAATTTGCCCCAATATTACATAGTTACCTAACACTGACTGGACTACTGGGACCAGGACCCAAATCTTCTGAGTCTTAGTTCAGGGCTCCACTAACTCACTGTCTTTTCCATAACAGTGAAATATAGGTTCAGCCATGAGGAAGAACTTAAGTTTGATTAAGTAGGTATTTGACTGCTTTGTTTAATTCACACGTGAGAAAAGGAAAGCATAATCTAAGTACATTCCGATCAGTGATCCTAGGAATGCAAATGTTCTAAAGCAATGTAAAAATAATGCCCACTGTTCACCCACGTGCATAGCAGCATTATCCACGATAGCTAAAATGTGAAAGCAATCCAAATGTCTATTGGTGGATGAATGGATAAGTGAAGTGTGGTATATACATCCAACGGAATATTATTCAGCCTTAAGAAGGAAGGAAATTCTGACCTATGCTACAAGGCAAATTCTGAGGACATCATACTAAGTGAAATAAGCCAATTGCAAAAAGACAAATACTGTGTGATCCCGCTTACATGAGGTCATCTATCAGTGCATACTTACAAATCCAAGATGCAAGTACTGCTCAGATTATTTGACTACTCTCGGAAATCAAAATCCTAAAGACAGAAAGTAGAATGGCGGTTGCCATCAGCTGGGGGAGGGATGAATGGGGGTTAGAGTTTCAGACCTGCCAGATGAAAAGAGTTCTGGAGATGGGCGGTGGTGGTGGTTGCACAGTGATATGAATGTACTTAATAGTACTGAACTGTACACTTAAAAATGGTTAAGACAGTGAACGTAACGTTATGTCTATTTTATCACAATTTTTAAATGGAAAAATAAAATAATAACCACAGATAGCTCATCTATTCCACGGGTGCAGTGCTTCTGTTACAGAGGTCTGCAAAGTGCTTTGCAGCCGTTTATTAGCTTTGGGATGTTTTGTCAAATCAAACCACATTCTTTAGATAAGGGGTATGGTTTGCTTTGATATTCAATGACCTTTTCGTTAGCTAGGGCATAGAAATTCCAGATGTGCAACACCCCCGACATCCAGCCGGGAGCTCAATGCCTGGCACATAGTAAATGTTCCATAAACATTTTTCAAATAAATAAATAACAGCAAAAGCTAATGTTTATTTTGAACATTTACTCAGAAGTGGGTTTACCTTGAAGCTGATGAAGCTTAAGCTTCAGGACCTCTCACTTTAACAAGCCTTTCCCAGACCTTGGCGGAGTTCGGGATAAGGGGAGGGTTTAGCAATGTGTTACATAGTTATATATTCATATAAAACTTGTAAAAGTAAGATTTATCTTCTTTTTATTAAAGAGGGCTTCCAGGGCAGGGTACAGTGGCTCATGCCTATAATTCCAACACTTTTGGAAGCCACGGTGGGAGAATCACTTGAGGCTGGGAGTTCAAGACCAGCCTCGGCAACATAGGGAGAACCTGTCCTACAAAAAATTAAAGAATTAGCCAGGTGTGTGCCTGTAGTCACAGCTACCTGGGAGGGAGGCAGAAGGATCACTTGAGCCCTGGAATTTCAGGTTACAGTGAGCTATGATCGTGCAACTGCATTCCAGCCTGGGTGACAGAGAAAGACCTTGCCTCAAAAATTAAAAAAAAAAAGAAGGCTTCCAAAAATCATGTAATCTTCAGGTCCCACAAAACCTGAAACTGTCCCTGTACTTACTGCCTTTCTAAGTACCCTACTAATTGTTTTCCATGGTTACCTCATATAATCCTCACAACCCTGTGAGATGGGTGATATTGTCACCTCCACTTCTGAGATGAGGAAACTGTAACTCCACCCCACCAGGGAGTGACATGCAAGAATTTGCACTCTGGCATCTGAGGCCAACTCTACAACTCCACTGAACACTAAGCGTGGCCAAACTTAACTGTAGTTCATGTTAAATTAGGTGTGTGCTGAGTAAATACTGTAATTTCACTTGATGTAACTGTAATAACAACAATAATGATGGCTAGTCTTTTAAAAATAACCTATGATTTGGGGAAAACATTTATTATACAGGTTTTTCCTGTCTCTACCCCCATTTAGTATTTTTGTTTGGTAGATGGAAGGAATTTAGGAAAGAGTGGGGAATGAAAAGAGGAAGGCTGAAGAGGGAGAGAAAGGAGCAGAGATGTCATTCTATGTTAAGGGAGATTCTCTTCCCCACCTCCCTAATTTTTTTTTCTTTCTTTGTGAAGGGTGTGCTTGGTGCTTTGTCTCTTGGGAAGCTCCACGTCAGTTTTATTTATTACTGGTATCTGCTCTGACCCCCTAGACTTCTTCACTCTAGAGTCCCTATTTCTTGTCCAAAGCTCGAAGTCAAAGGGCAGAAAGGAATCTTTCCTGTAAACATCCTCTGGGCCACTCCCGGAAAAGGTGACCAGCAAACCCGGCTTCCTGTCTTTATTCTGACTCTTGGAGCAAATAATATAATTTTCTATTCCTCTAAGACTTCTTGGGACCAATAGGAGAACAAAACTGTAAATGTCACAGGATTGAAATCGTCCTCCTGTTGAGGATGCTGCTCTCTTCAGGTTCAGGTTCCCGGGCTTAGAAAACGCAACCACAGCTGGGGCTGCTACCGAGATGCTGGGCATGCACACTGCACCTGTCCCATGGGGACTGCTGCCAACTGACTCCCACCTCCCACAGGCAGACTCTACCCATGTTTCTGTCCCTCCACCCGAAATTTTCTGTCTTGATCTCTCTATTTCTGACTGCAGTGAAATTATCACCCAGCTGGCTGGACCTTAGGGTCATTCTGCTGACCCCTCCTTCCCCTAAGATCCCATTAATCCTCAAGTACCATGGGTTTTCCTTCCTGTTCATGCCCAAACTCATTTTCTGTTTTCCATTTTCTTTGCAGATACTTTGTTCTAGGCCCTGCTCATCTTGGGTCTGGGACATTACAATTGCTTCCTGGCTGGGTTCCCTGCCTTCTAGAAGTGGATTTGTCATTTAGCTAATAAATCTTAAGCTCCAGGATGCCTTGCTTGCATACAAAGACCCTTTTCAAGGGCTCGTACTTAATTTTGTATTTGGGACTTTATATTCTTGATCTGCCACACCCCCTATTCATTTTGCCCTCTGCTGCCAGATTAATCCTTTTTAAAAATAGATTTTAATTTTTTGAGCAGGTTTAGGTTCACAGCAAAATTGAGCAGAAAGTACAGAGAGTTCCTGTGTTCTCTTGCCCACCCCCCGACATTCACAACTCCCCCACCATCAGCATCCTGCACCACCTGTACCAGAGTGGTACATTTGCTACGATCAATGAACCTATGTTGACACATCATCATCACCCAAAGTCCACGGTTAACATTAAGATTAACCTTTTAAATATAATTCTCTTTCATTTCACTTTTCTGCTTTAAAACTGCCCATTCAAATGCTGCCCATATCCCTATAGTCTATATGTCCTTACTTGGATAGTCAAGGCTCTCCGTGATTTGCCCCAATTTTACTTTTCAAACTTACTTCCCCATAATCACCTATTCACACTCTCCACAGAGGGTGCTATTCACTGGCTTCCCAGCAGGCTGTCCCCACTGCCGTGTCCATGGCATTGCTGCACCATCTCTACAGAGTTTGATTAAATTCAACTCCACAAAGATATGCCAAGACAATCTAGAATATCCATCTGCCTCCAGCCTAACCCTGAAAATCCTACCCAGCCCCTTCCTGGCTGCAATCTTGCTTGCCTCAATAGCAGCAGTTTCTAATTTGGGAGTTTTAAATGGACCAGCAAGATTTTTAAAAATAATAATAAAGTACAATATAGGATTGTCAATTTTTTATTCTACCAAATAAGAACTTAAAAAAAATTACCACCATCACATTATTTGATTAAAGACATTTTAACACTCAAAAAAGCATGATCTCAAAATAACGGTCTGGTCTTTAAATGTAATTCATTTAGCTTTAGGAAAAAAACCAGGCTATTTTTCTTTATCGTGTGACTGTCTGAGCTAGAGAAAACTACTCAGACTGGCATTTGGAAGCCATTCTATAGCACTTCTGGTCTCCACCACCTGTTGAGCACTTAATCACAAGCTGCCTTGGGGCATATTTTATGTTGTTGACTCTTTATTTAACTTCTTGTGCACATATGTCATTTCCTCAACTAGAAGGGAAGCTTTATAAGAAACCTGTAAAAGGACTGCACCCTTAGCTCTCCAGCAAGGGCATGCACATAGAAGATGTTCGATAAATATTTGTTGAATGAATGAATCAGCCTTCTCTAAGCCTGTGGTAACAGATAAATCTCCTCTTAATGGGGTATGAGCGCTCCATCCCGAGGCAATTTCTTTCAACTGACTTTTTAAAAAGACTTAACTGGTACAAATTGCTTTGCTTTTGAGTGAAACCTGAAAATTTTTTTTAAAAATGTGATATGAAACGTAAACAGTTTCTTCCTTAAGGCAATAGCAAGCCCCAGCAAGGAGAATCAAGACACAAACACATCTTTTATAGCCTTTCATTTAATTGATCCCAGTTATTTTGGGCTTTGTTGGTAGACATGCACACAGTGTGTGCTTCTGGCTTGACTTGACTTGATAGGGTGGTTGGCTTTCCTCTGCGGATCTCACAGAAGCCGAAAGCCTCCATAATACCCATATTGTTTCTTTCCCTCCATCTGGGTAACTTGGGAAGGGAAGGGAAGAAGCTTAACATCTTCCTGGCCAAGCCTTGGTTTTAGATTCTGGAGTTGATATAGAGCGATTCAGAAAAGTGTCTTTTGGATTTAAAACATTGTTTTCACTTGGCATCCAGAGTTATCTTCCAAAAATATAAATGAGATAAGGCCACATCATTGCCTAAAACATTCATTGACTTGCAGTTCAATTCCATTTAATAGCTATTGATTAAAGACCTAGGATATGCCAATCCCTGTTCTAGATGCTGGGGATGTTTCCGTAAACAAAACAGACAGAAATTCCTGTCTTCCTGAAGCTTATGCACTACTGGGGTGGGGGCGAGGGTGGGGTAGGGGGCACAAACAAGAAACATAGTAAATAACATATCAGTGATATTTTAAAAGGTGATAGATGTGATAGAAACTAGTTGGAGCAAGGGGGATGTTACAATTTAGACTGGGTGTTCGGGAGAGGCTTCATCGAGAAGGCGGCTGGAGCAGACTTGAGGGAGTGAAGGGTGTGACCAGGAGGCTCTCTGGGAGAAGAGGAGGTGCTTTACCACAGCATGAGCCACCCAGGCGCTCCGTCACCTCACCTCACTAGCCAGCCCTCCCTCTCCCTCTCCAGCCACGGGCCATCCCTCCCCACCTCGGGCTTGCACATCCTGTTTCATCAACTCAGTCCCGTATTTTCCTTCCCTGTCTCTTGACCAACTCTTCATCCTTCAGTTCAATCTGAATGCTATCTCCTCAGGTGGGATTTTTTTGCCCCTCCCCTAATCCATTAGTGCCCTCCCACAATTATACTTACAACCCTCCCTTCGGATACTCAATAAATACTGTGGGAATGAATGGACAAACAAAAGGGCTTGAAAGGGGTGAGCTCATTGAGGACAGGGATTCTGACTTGCTCATTTATTCCCAGTGCTGGACACATCGTTGCATGTATTTGATAGACTTTATATTCATAAATAAGCTTCATTATCAAAGGTGGAGAGAAGGATCATGTTATGGCTTGCTTAAGCATAATAACACTATAAACAAGATGAAAGAAAGGGGTATGAAGCATTCAGTTGTGTTATGGGGAACGAGTTCCCTTTCTGCTTCACTTTTTCAGCACAGGAATCTTTCCCTCCAGATGGAGGCCTTGGTTTCAGCCCTTGGCCCAGGGGGGCTTTTTTCAGAAACGTTTCTCACCCAGTGAAATGTCATGTAGTACCTTCATGTCTGAGATCAGTATGTCCTTCAGTTTCCTCTGTACCTCAGTCACATTAATAAAAAAAATAGCTTTGTCCTGACGGTTTATTAATCAAGGTGTCATTGTATATTAAATTCTGAATTATCTGGGGTAATTAAAACATCCTAAATTTTACCCCAAATTATTTGTATTTTTGGGAATATCTCCTGATGGGGTTCAGGCCAAGCTACCCCAAAATATGGTATTTTGACCTTTGAGAAAACCACAGAAGCAGGAAGGTCACGCTCATCTTCCCCTCAACCTTCTTCCCAGAAGCATAAAACCTTCCTTCCAGAGGTGCCCACCCTATACCTGGAGGAAAAGTACATCCCTGTCTCTGAAGACACTGGGACACAGAAAAGAATCTGAACAAAGAGGCTTTGCTAAGTTCCCCCCAGTTTATTGCCATTAGATCACACCCCCTTTGTCTAATCATACTTCTCCACAACTATCCACTTACTCATCAAACTTAGCATAAAGATACACAGGTTTCCCTCTTTCTTTGGATCTTGATTTCCGAAGACTCCTGTGTCATGTAAACTTATATTAATTAAATTTGTATGCTTTTCTTTTATTAACCTGTCTTTTGTTATAGATGTTTCACCTAGAGTGATGGGTGAGAAAATAAATTTTTCCTCCCCTATACTCCAAAGATATATTTGTATTGCTATTTGCTCAGGAAGTACCATAAGAATGATTTTATTAATGCAGTGTATCCATTTAATCTCCACCTGATTTTGAAATGCATTTTAGGTAACTTATAAAGTTTTGTAATATAACTGAAACAAAATAAATAAATGAGAGCAAAGAGAAAAATATGAGCACAACAGTAAAGTGAAGAAATAAAACCACTACACAGAAATTCCAACCAGAAGGACTCTAGCAATTAGTAAACAGGGACCACAAATTTGGCTCTGAACAATGAAGAAGACAGACTAGTCATAGGATTCACAATGTTTTATAAGATACATACCTGGGGACTCAGGAGCCTTGAGACCTGAAAGAAATTTGGATCCTCAAAAGGGCCACTGAAATCACAAATAACATTTCAAACAAATGCTTTTCCATAGCTGTTCCTTATGGTGTCACTCAGGGAGCCTTAGCTTAGGGTCTAATGCCAAAATGAAGTCTTCTAAAACTCGGTTTTCCAAGAGGACAAAATGATGCAGTTCAAATATGAAGTTCTTTAATTATCCGACTTGATCCAGGGATAAAGTTTAAAATATCTAAAAGAAACGACGGACTGCATCCCTCCCTAAATGTTGTTTTCTCCAATCAAGCTTCTATAAGGATCAAGCAGTAGAAGAGTCAAGGATAGATTGGCAGGTGCCCAACATGTTGAAACTTTATATTTCTGATTAGAGGAAGATCTATACCTACAAGCTTGGCATCCCCTTGTGAAAGTGAAGGTTCCTAACCAGGCCAGGTACTTGCATAGACCTACCTCTGTAAAGAGGCAGATTAAAGATCCCAGCCAGATTTCCTTCAGAAAACAGTCCACATTTGCTCTAAAAGGACAACAAATGGACAGCCAAGGAAGGCCCCGCGGAGCGTCCACGGTGAGCAGCATAAATCACAACACTCCCACAAACTTAACATACATTCCGCCATTAAATGTAAATTTAGTTTTCTATTATGCTGTTTTGGTCTTTTCATTGTATGCCTCTCCACCCAGTTAAAGTAGATAGTTGAGAATTGACTGTTAAAAAATGAACTCAACCTGCAGAGAAAAACTCATTTGGGATGAATGACTGAAGCCCTAGGCTGTTGGCTTTGAGTTTAATTTGGATCCTTCCCAATCCAGTCCTCTGTAGGTCACGTCATATAGCTTCCTCAATCAGCAGGATGATTTTGTTTTTTAGAAAATATGTACACTTGGTAGGCTGTCAAAGTGAGTTGTACTTAAGGTATGTGTTATTCAGAGGGAGAAAATATTTTCAGCACTGCTTGAAGTCTCTATACCTGACAATGTATTAAGAATTCCACACAGTAATCTTATTGTTTTAGCTGTTGCTTTTACCATTACTCATGCAATGTGACTGGAAAAAAACTAATAATGACTCCCCCCACCCCCCACCCCCACTATTTTGTGTGTGTGAATTTTTTAAAAACTTTTGGTTTGGGATGAATGCATTGAACAATCCACCATCTGGTGTACAAATATTTTTATAGACACGAATCCAAATACCACAAAATCACTGCCATGGCTCAGGTTATGGAGTCTTTTTCTCAGGCAGACTTTTTATTAAATGTGATTATTCTTGTACTATGAGAATCTCGGCAGGAGCATTAAGATTTAGCCTTGAGAAGAAAACTTACTGTGTTGACCAATATAAAAAAAAAAAAAGATGGAAAGAAGAACTCCCCCTGGAGCTAAATTCAAGGGGAAAAAAAAAAAAGAAGTTTCGTTTTTGCTTTTTGTTGACATGCTAAGCAGTATATAAACTGAATCAGTGACACCTCCTGTTACATTCCTGTTCTAACCGTGGCTGGTAGAAGACGATAAGGTACCAGCAAGCTCTACAGGAGTCAAATTTCAGTCCTGTCAGGTGTAATCAGAACCCCTGGTCTTAAAACAAAGGTCTCCACTCCACCTCCTCAGTCAGAGGACACTTCACCACCCAGCCCGAGGCACTAACAGGAAAAAAAAGGATCAATTTTGCAAAGACAAAATAAAACAAAATAGCAACAGGGAACTTGTGTGATACCTCCCTCTCTTTATACCCTGGGATCAATGCGAAGCAGTCTGTATTTAATATCGGATTCCCTCCCTCCACCAGTGTATTATAACAATGGCAATAGATTTTAGAAATCATGGATTGTGGTTTTAGAAAGTTAAGATTCCACTCTTAACCCAATGTAAAGAAAATTGATGAGTCTGTGCATTATGATAGGGTTCCTAGGTCAGAACTTGTTGTGAAGACACAAGGGTCTTTCCCCACAAGGGTGGAAAGGGCATTTTTTCTGAAGAAAATAGATAATACATTTGTTCAAAATTTCACCCCAACTTTTAGAGCAGAGAGAAAATTGCTCTTGTCGGTGAATGCGCCACACAGAGTAAATTAGAATTTTTATTGCTGGATTCCCTTGCAAAGTTAAAAAATCAGGGTAAACAGAACCAAAAGGCTGTAGTGCTCTGGACAGTAGAATGATCACATATTCTTGAGCTTCCAGCTTTGCTAGTGGAACTAATCGGAATGCCCATGCAAAAATAATCACAGAACTCAGCGTGTCCATAGTTCTTTGCTGGTAAAACTGTCCTAAAATCATTGAGCTTTGATGTAGCTGCCTTGGGAGAAATGGGAGAAGTAACACTTCCACTTCAGCAATCAGCAAACTAATGTAAGTGCAAATGAAGCAGCCGAGCCAGGGTCACTGAAAGTCAGTGGTGAGCTGGACGGAGGTAGGTCAGAAAGAGCTGAGGAAGTGTAGACGCTGGTGATAAGGCGATAACTTGAGGAAATTAAAACTCTGTAGTGTGGGAAAAGAACAATTAGCCAAGACAGAGAGGCAGGAAGGAATACAGAATGAATTACAATCAGAGGAAACTCGCCAGCAACAAAAGAGAAGAACTGGAGGGGCGGGGTGAGAGGAGTCGGGAGAAGTGACTTAGGAATGCTGGCTTTCTCTAGGGTTTTTTGCAGCCTTATTGTTGGGTTGCTGCAGCTCATAATTTAACCCCTTTGTTTCTTGTTATGTCTAACTTTAAGGCAGCTATCTTTATTCACGAAGCTCCTTGAGATTGTTTCATGAATATTATGAATTCCGGGTAAGAATGACTGCTCAATTACTTTAGAAAAATGCACTCCCACCCCCACAAAAAAAGACAAAAGTTCAGGCTTGGATTGGTTAGCAAAATATTTCCATCAGAAACTAGGAAGAAACAGCACAAGCATTAGCAAGTGTAGGTGGTTTAAGACCAAAAAGAAAGTATTCATGAAAACAAAATAATTTTTTTAAGGAAAACATATAAAAGTGTTTAGAAATAATTTTGATGACTATTGAGATTACCTCAGGGGATGAAATGTTCTAAAACTAGTAGGAAATGACAGAAAAAAATACGATTGTTTTATGAAAATAAGAATTTGCTTATTTTTAAAATCAATATTTTTATGACACTTGATTATTGACACAAGAGGAACAGATTTATTGTGAGCCCCAAATTAGTGTTTTTTTTACTTCAATCCTAAAAGTCCATTGGCAGAAAGCTAAGAGGAAGCTCTGCTTTAATCAACCAAGATGCTAAAATCTTGGAGAGAAAGGCAAAAAGGTTGAACCACAGTAGCTGAGAGTCAGCTAAGAGTCATTCAAAAGAAGGGGGAGAGTTGATTATGTAGAGTGAAGTAGGACAGGATGCTAAATAGGATTAGATGGGCCAGATACTGTTATAAAGGGTTGATTGAGGGGACAAAGTGAGTAAGTAATAAGGCAAATTAAGGATTCTTAAAAATTCTCTGTGTCCAGGAAATGAATTAACTGCTCCCACAAACTAATGAATGAAGAAGCATCACATGCAAGAGAATGACTAAAAGTTACCATGGGGAAAACAGAAGGCTCCTGATTTATAAGACCAGCACACTTAAAAACAAGAAAGAAATTTGGGGAATTTGAAACAACACGAAGAGTCTTTAAAAGTGAACTGAAAAAAATCCGAAGTAGATAGTGATGGAAAGATGACCTTAGAAAAAGCCACAGCAATAAAATATTCTTTGTATGTCTTAAAGTGATTGTGGATGAGGAGGAACATTCAGGAACTTGAAAAATTAAACTGTTTTATTTTCATTTTTTTTTGGATTTTGCCTTCATAGGGCCAAGGAAATGTATCAGAAATGGAAACAGTGTCAGAAGAGTGATAAATTAAGGGCGATAAGGAATTCCCTTCCAATAAATTAAGGTGACTCAAGAAGAGACAATTCCTGAACGGGAAGAAAAAGCTGAAGAGATTAATACTCCCTTCAGCGGCATTGCAGTGATTCCGAGGAAAGACAGAGATACTCTGGGAAATCAGAGCCAAATAAATCCAGTGCATTTCAAGAAATGGACCTGGGAGGAAGCAGAAAATTGCTAGCCTTCCCCTTGTAACTCAGGAGCAATTGAAAATTTTAAAGTATAGATAAAGCAATCAGGCTGAAATTACCAAATACCTAGAAATATATGAAGTCAGCAGACAAAATAATCAAATTTTAAGAAAAATGACCTCTTGATTAAAATCCTGATGGAGGTTTTTAGACATTTAAATTTTGGCCACTATACTAGAATTTATAGAGAAGATCGATGACGAACATTTATTGGTGTCATTGTTGTACTCTGGTATTTGTTAGTTAACATCATGAAATAAAGACTGATAAGGAAGAATTGGGAGCAGATTAAACAGGCTCCTCCCCTTTGAGGTGCTAACACTCTTAAGGAGCTGACACCAATACAGATGCAATGGTACCCACCAGCTTGGGCATCCACTGATAGGAAAGCTAGTGGCATCTGCCATACATGCATTGTACAGTGTATGCATGAGCACCAGAATCTCCATCTCAGATTCACCTAAAAAGAGAAGGCATCCCAGAAAATGTACATATGAAAAAATCCTTGAGGAGGTGCTGGAATGAATGGTTTGCGGGGCAGGCAGGGTATTTCCGATGCAGGGAGAGCCTCTGAAAAGGCCCGGGACCAGCAGTAGGAAACCAGACTAGGAATCACCAGCAGGGCTGAGAGAGAGCAGAGTTTGGTAAGAAGTGATGGGAAAGGTTAGGTATTCTAGAACGCGAGGTAGTTTCTAGCATGGGCTTTGGAATGAGACAACCTGGTTTGAAGCCTAGCTCCACAGTTCTATGATCTTTCTTTTTTCCCCCTACCTTTCTGTGTTGGTCTCTTCATCTCAAAATTAGAATTCAAATAAACTTACCTTAATGAGTGTTATAAAAGTTAAATGAGATAATATGTGCACAAGCACTTAGAAAAATAAGAACTCCAGTATTAGCTATCACTGTGAAGGGATTGTAGCCAGTAAGAAGGTGAGAGTACATGTTAGAATGCCTCCTAACGTCCTCAGGCTCGTCTCGGGCTGACTTTACACTGTCTTCTCAAACCTTTTACATGCTGCAAGGCCACAGCCCTCCCTGGCTCTCTCACCCTAAGAGACGGTGGGAAGGCCAAGTGCACTCCCAATTTCCCTGTTCTCCACTCAGAACATGTTCCATTTCTTCTTAGCCTGGTCTCCTCTGCTGTTTCCAAGAACACAGGGCCCCACTCCTTTCCAAGGCTAACACCGCTCTTGCACTGTGGATTCAAGTTTCCTCAAGTCTGCAGCAGGATGACACTCCATCGAGAAGACCATTCCGCTGTCTCAGCTGCAGTAACTCCTTCTCCATCAGCTCCTTCCTCTCAGCCTCCAGCCATGCTCAAGTCTTCTCTGGCTTTGTGCATTTCTTCCTCCAGTGTGCAGAGCTAGCACTGCCCACTTCTCTCCTTTCTTACATAAACTAAATTCCCCTCTATTGGATTTTTACCCCTTTCTTCTGCTGCAGCAGCTGGTTTGATGGCCATTAAAGAAGGAAGTTTTTCTCCACTTTATTCTAGTTCTGTGATTATGAATTTACCTTTAGTGACAGATTGTTCTCTCTTCTGATTGTTCCTTCTTAGTCTTCTTTTTCTTTGCTCAGGCTATTCCTGTAAGTTATCCTCCAGGTTTCTAGACTTGGCTTGTTCAGTTTCCCACACTGCAATTCCTCTGGACAACTTCATTTAAGCCTTCGAGCCCACGATTTATCATTTCTTTGCAGGTCATTCCTTGACTACCCTCCTGAGGTTGGAATTTCCAGTTGCCTTTTGAAAATCCCACATCATTGCCTTTTCCTTTATTTATTCATCCACTCAACAAATACCGAGTGCCACTGAAACATGTCTAAAACCATCTAATTTTCTCCCTCCATCCCCCCTCCCATCTGCATTTTGTTCTGTTCTTTCTCTGGATAAATGAAATCTTAATCATGCCACCTGAATGAGGATCTTGGAAGTCATCTTCAGCTCCCTCACCTAGATAGCTAATCAACCACTGAGTCAGTTTGGCCATATGCACTGGATCCTGTTATTTTTCTCTCAAGAAGGTAAAAGCTATAATAGTTTTTCTTAGGGGCAGGAGCTAATTTTATTTCTCTTTGCAATCTCCCAATATGACTTGATACAGTTTCCCTAGGACACTATTTATGGAATTTCCCTAGGACTGAGAGGAAATCCATAAATATTGTTGAAGTATATTGAGCTGAAATCATACATGAAGTGATTGATATTTATGGTAAGAATCTTATAAGACATATCTATTTCTTCTTTGACAAAAACAAAAATGGACTCAGTTATCAATTAATACCTCTCTTGCACTAATTTTCATTTTAGAATTAAGATTCTAAAATTGTATACAAATGGTACAGAAAAATTATGTAATGGGCCTGTAAACATTACTTTTAAAGATGGAAGTAGAATTGTTCAGAGAGAGGACTGTCCTTCATTTAGCAAAAGACCTGGGATATGAAAGATGAAATCTCCAAGGGTAAATTACTTTATATAAGAAAAGTGTCAAGAATGGAAGGCTGGCAAACAGAAGGGAAGCTAGAAAGAGGAGCCAAGGGCAGTGTTGTCAAGTGGAAATGTTATCAGGGACCTCCACAAAGACAGCTGGTAAGTGGTTAAGAATGACAGGGTTGGTTTTAAACACAGGGATGTCTGTCTAGCATTAGGTTTTAAGTTATTGACTGTGTGGTGTTGTAATTTGATATAACTCCCATCCTGTATCAAACTAGGTTTATGGAACAAAGAGGGTCCACCAAAGCAATTTTCCTAAGCAAAGCAAGTCTGCTCCATGTTCTGGTATACACTTTTAAGCACCTCTCAGACACTCTGTCACCCTAAAGTTTCAAGTGGATTCTACCAAGTAATGATCAGTTATGCAACAAGATGTTTAAAAAGATTCTAGAATGGATTATAAAGGCAGTTGCAAAAGCCTGTGATATGAATGCCTGAGGAACCACCAGCGGTCTGTTTAACTGAGGGTATCTGGCCCTGCGTGGCCATGAGCCACGGATGAATCGCCACGTGAAAGGGGAGCTCCTGTAAATGTTACTGTTCGTGGTCTTAATTCTGAACTCGACCTGCTCTTCTTTCTGTTTCTCCTCTACTTCTGACTCTCTGAGTTAACAAGTTTGATGTTCTTCCTCTGCTCCCTGCTCTACGTTTGGATTTGATATTCACCCCATTTTCCCTCGAGTATGACTGTGGCTTCTCTCAGCAAAGACTCTGGTCCTCCCCTCTGCAAGGCTGCGTTTGCCCATCTCAGGTAAACACTCGGGGCCTAGGTAAACTATGGGACTTTTCAAGGGAGGCTCCACCCCTGTGAGCGGAGCACCCAGCTGGTTTGGCGCTGGAACTGGACCCTGGGAAGGCATGAGCTGACATAGTTCTTCCTTCAAATATTTCGAAGAGTCATTTTTCCTTATTCTCTATGGCCCTAAGGCATAGAATGAGGAATCGTGGGGCGTTAAAAGGACAGAGTGTAGCTCAAAACAAAAAGGTACTTGACAGCAGACAGAGCAGCCACAGTGGTCATTTTCTCCTCCCTGAAAGGACTAGAGCAATGGCTGGAAAACCGTCATGTGGAAATGCTGTGGGCAGGTCTGCGAAGGGAGTCCTGCATCCTGTGGATCGTTTTACTAGAGGGTCTACGGGTTCCTTCAGTGCCGAAGTTCTCAGATTCTAAACTTCCATAATTCTTTGAGTGAAAAATAAAAAAGTCAGATGCTTGACTATAAAGGGCAATTTGAGGTTAGTACTATTTCTTTTTTGTTTTCTTTTTTTGTTGCTAAAACAGGGGCCACGCTAATCGTCTCCGTATCATTCCAATTTTAGTATATGTGCTGCCGTAGCACACACTGGAGTGAGAATTATTAGAGGGTCACTAGAATATAATTGTTTCCAAGAATGAAATTAAAAATTGAGATGAGAAGCAGAAGAGTTTAACTTTAGGTTGGGGGGGCACCATATCCTCAGAAGGGATCTACTAAACTGTGTTTTCTGTGCCAAATAGAGCAGCTTAGACCTAAAGAATGTCAGCAATTTTCGTCCTCCCACACAGCTACTTTATAATAATTAGTTTTACTACTTTTTTCACAAGCTATTACTTTAATTATTTTAATTAGATTGTTCATGCACTCAAGTTGTTTACAAGCACTTTTCCTTTTATAGCATATCAATAAACAGTAGAGGGAAACTACCACCTTGCAGAAGCCAGGCAGTTTCTACTAGGTTGGCCATGGCCTAGAGCATGGAAGTAGCTTCTTCCACCCTAAACCGGAAACCATCCAGCATCCTGGGCCCTCCTTAGAGAGGAATGGGAGCCCCTTCCTGGAGAAAAAGCTATTGTCCCATCTGTATCCTCTGTGGTCGTTGCCCCTTGAATCAAAGCAACGGAGAGCCAATAACCTATTTGGGGCATGTTCCTCTGACAAAACTATGGAGTAAATCCTAAAGGTTATGGATGGTTAGCTGTCAGCTTTTATTAACATTCCACATACTTGACATTTCTTAGCTATCTGGTTTGACTCCTGGTTCCACCCCTTATAGTTGTGTGACATTGAAAAAGTTACTTAACTTTTTGAATTCTCAGTTTACCTGTCTCTCAAATGAAGGTAAAAGCACTAAACTAGTAGGGTTATTTTGAGAATTACACGAGTTACAAGCACTAAGACCTTTTCTGGCCTAGAGTGGTCATTCCGTCATTACCTGCTCTTTCCCCTCTTGCCTTCTTTTCTCCTCCTTCTATTCTAGGCTTTTAGCAATTTTGGCATGACGAAATTGGGATTCCTTGGTTCCAGATTTCAGGGCTCTTTCTTACTTCATTATTGTTCTTAATCCTATTCTTTAGATAAATACAAAAGAGAGAAAGTGAAATAAGTAGAGAAAACAATATCCAAGGAATAATCGCTGCTCGAATAGTCCGGTTAGGACATCTGAAAGACCCCAAGTTCCTTTTCTCTATGGCTACTCTATCATATTCTCAAAAGTTATGCACACACGCTGCCTTGTATGTGCCCATCAGCCTGGTTCTTCCCCACCTGCTGAGGGCCGCCCCTCCCCATGGGAAGGTGAGCTGCAGGTGCCGCCCACGGCCTCAGAGGATCAGCTCCAGGGTCAGAGACAACAGGACAGAGACACAGGTTTTGCTCCTCAAGGGCCCTACATGCCTTTTATTTTGTTGTCTAAAATCATGTTTTGAGCTCTTCTTTGAACAAAGCCCAGGACTCCGGAGAAGCCCTGTTGCCTTGCTTCCAGCCCAGCTGCTCATTTGCTCAGGTATAAACTTGTGACAAAAAGAAACCAGAACTCACCAACCAGATCCCAAGAACCCCTTCCTTTCTGTGAGATAGAGCTGCTTACTCACCACCAGAGAAGTGTGATTTTTAAAAAAATTTCATTAAAACTTTACTTGGTTAATAAAGACAGAAATATTCTCTCCAAGACCTTTCCTATAATTAGATCTAGAACAGAGAAAAACAATTTGGTCTATATTTGAGTTGAAAAGTTTGCACTTGGCCTCATAAATTGTATTGTTTCAATTAAATGTCATAACTGAAGTATTATTCTTGGTATAATTTAAATAACCAAAGTGGAAATTGCCCACTTAAGTTTTCAAAAGGAATCTTTTGGCACCATCTGGTGACTGTTTTAGTACAACTTAAAGAACAAGACCTTCAGCCTCTTGCGTGCTTAAGATTTCAAAAGGAATCTTCTAGCACCCTCTTGCGGCACTTTACAGAACTAGGAGAAAGAAAGGCTGCAGGATGATGCCTCTTGTCCCTGGAATTGCTCCTGTTGTAACTATTAGTGACTCCCTGAAAATCACAGTGTAGTAACACTTTTTTTTTATTTTGTTTGTGTAAATTTGAAGTACAATATAATAAATATTGATTAAATCTCATTTTAACCTCAAAAATGGAAATAAAAGGACTCCTTCTAAAAATCTGAAATTTTTAAGAACTGCAGATAGTTGAAGCTGACCAGTCAAAGAACGCATAGACTATATATATGCTATTTCCACATAGCACCCCACTTTGGCTAGTGAATAGAAATTCCTTAAAGCTGGTGCCTATGCACCAGGCCCTGTTCTAATTTTGCCACATGTAATTTCACGTGTGAATTCTCACCACAAAGCATAGGCCCTCTACCATAACCCTCATTTCCCAAAGAGAAAACGGAAGCCCAGAGAGGCAACTGCCAAAGGCTGATGACTGGTCAGCGGCAGAGCTGGCGCGCGAAGCAGACCATGAAGACAGCCACTGCCACGGAGCCCACGCCCCCCTCTTCTACTTCGTACTACCTGCTACTGTGACTTTTGCCCGTGATTAACCTGCTTTTAACCTTTACTATTATCATAGCCCTGTAGCAAGTCACCTGTTTGTTAAATGGTGGTGTGAATCCTGAAAAAAATGCCTGAAAAATCCCACATTTTTGAAGTGGACTTTGAAGTGGACTTTAGGTGTGATAAAATTTGAAATACAGTATAAGAAATATCAATAGAGTCTCATTTTAACTTCAAAAATGAAAATAAAGAAAATTCTTCCACATTTTCTACATTTGCTAAAACTACAAGATCTCAAAGCTGGCCAGCCAAGCAATTTCAATAATATCTGTGATGTTCATTTGGGATAAACTTTGCAGGGTTTCTCAATCATGGCACTATTGACATATTGGGCCTGATCATTCTTTGTTGTTGAGGGCTGTCTTGTGCATTGTAGGATGTTCAGCAGCATCCCTGGAGATGCCAGTAGCACCCCTCCAGTTGTGACAATCAAAAATGTCTCCAGACAGTGCCAAATGGCTGGAGAGGGGACAGTGGAGAGGCCCAAAGTTCTCCTGGGTTGAGAACCATTGAGATAGGGCACACTATGAAATATTGAGAAAAAGTGAAAATTAAAGCACCATTATGGCTGGTATAACATTAATTTCCCCAAATTGTCCTGAAACAGGGAAAGAAGAAATTGCCATTGGCCTGGCTACAAGATTAGTTCCCAGAAAAATGCTGCAAAACTGCCATGTTTATATATCATGTAGTCTAAGAATGCAGAATGTCCTCCCATCATGCTGATTCCTGTGGAAAAATCAATCTTGAGTATGTAAGATTTTCATAATTGCATTGTAAAATTGCATCATAAAATGTGACTGCTATGTTTCCGGAAGACTCTAAAGACCATACTCATGATCTCTTGACCTTCAGGCTTTCAACTTAATGTAACATTTCACTTATTTTTCTCTGCATTCTTCTTCCTGAGCTTTTACCAGTCATCAATCGCAATTCCTTCTCATACTTGGTATTGGCTCAAAGATTTATATCTCCTCCCTCCAGATCTAGAATCTTCTAAGAGTTTCCAAGGAAAACTTTATCTCTTCTACCAATATCTAGGAATGTCTCAATATCCTAACTTAAATACTTCAAAATTTCACTACTTTTTGCTGCCACTTTTAACCCCTGCCTTTTTTCCATTGTCAGTATTTCATTCATCATTCAATAATTACCTATTATACTCCAGTGTTAAGTGCCAAGGACACATAAAGCATTAAGCTGGCCCTAAGGAGCCCACTTAAAGTCCAGCACAGAAGAGAGCAGAGAGATTACAATGCATTGTGGGTAACAAGTGATATATGCGGGTGTCAACGAATGGCTGTGGGGGCCTAGAAGAGGAACTAAATGGGAGAAGGTATCACAGAGGAGGTTGCAATTAATCTGGGTATAGAAGGATAAATAGGTGTTTGCCAGGCAAAGGAAATAACAAAGAGCAACACAGGCCGAATGAATAACATATGCAAAAAGACCAGAGTGTGAATGGGTCTGGTTTGTTTCTATTCTTGCTCTAGATACTCTTTCCAAAGAAGGGAGTTCTTTCCCTCCTCCCACAGCACTCAGGGCCACCACATGGGAGGGGGTTTTTTTCTGACCACGCCATGGCTCCTGTTCCAGGGCCTGCCACTCTTCCAGTCACCTCTCCCTCATCTGACTCCACTTTCCCTTTCTGCTCACGTTCATTTGCCAGACATGTCAACTCCATTCCTATCCTCTCTGTCTCTTTCAACCTCATCTCTTGCCATAGGGCCCTTACTGCTATTCAAACACAACACACGTCTGTCCTAGAATCTGCCGAGAGCTCCTGACTGCTCTTGGCCATAGTCTCTGCCCTTTCCAAACTATCTGACCATAAGCTTCACCTCCTGGACCATGGATCACTTCCTCGTGCCACAGCTTCAAGGAGACAGGGAGAGCAATGATCTGGTATTTTCAGCCTCAAAGGGTGAGCGCTGCGGCAAGGGAGAAGTGGGATGGGGGCTGGCAGTGACACAGCCACCAACAGTGTGGCCGCAGTTTAAAAGTCAGGCCCCTATCCCAGATGACCTGGCAGATTTCTCTTCCCAGGTCCCATTCCCACTGCCTTTGCCGTGGCCTGACTGCCTCACTCCCTTCTGGTCCTCCCCTTGATGCCTTTTGTCGGTCAGCTACTCCAGCACATGCCCAACTCAGGCCTCTGCGCTTACTCTCTTAGCTGCATGGTTTCCTCCCTACCACTTCTCAAATGTCACCTTTCCTGAGAGGTTTCCCGACAACCCTCTACGGAATAGCAGCCCTCATCATGACCAGCAGTTCCTACCCTTCCTGACGTACCTCTCTGTCTGTTCACTTTCTGTCTCCCCTCCATGAGAGCAGGGGCTTTATCCATTTTGTCCTCTGCTGTATTCCTGGGGCCTTGAAGAGTGTCTGGCACACAGTCAGGAAACACCAACTGAATAAATGGTGGAAGAATCAAGTCCCATTTCTGCTATCCCTAGCAGAACTGATATTTCCTAGTCATGAAGTTTGGGTGAGTTTTCCCCACCTCTAGGTGCCAGGCTAGAGTAGGGAAGGGAGGATTTGATGGCCTGGAAGCCCTATCCTCTTGGTTCCAGGGTGTGCACTTGGTTCCCTGGGTACACACTTCCCCAAGCCCAATTTGAACAGCACAGGCAGTGGTTCAGGGCTGGGAAGGTGGCCTAAGTCGGTCCTAAAGTCCCTTTGGCTTGGTGGTTAGGGAAAGGGAAGCTGTCTGTTCTCCAGGTAGGCAGAGTGAACCCTGGTAAGAGTAGAATGGCTGCAGGTACTTTGTTAATAGGAGAAACCCCAGCCTGAAGACCAGGTCAAAAGCTGAGCCAAGAGTGTCATAGACAAATAGAGCCAGAGCCCTTACCATGGTGTGAACCTCTCCTAATCCTGCTGGATCTTTATAATTTCTTGACTCTGCTTTGTAAACTAATGGATTTTCTTAGTGTTTAAATCCACTTGAGATAAGTTTTTCTTTTTTTGTGCAGTCTAAATCATCCCAGCTGAGACACTGTCCTTGAAGTGTGTAGGGGCCATGGGGACCCTTGGTCCTCTGAAAAATCACTGACAAGATGTGGATTAATTGGCATACGAATTTATTTAACATGTATACACAGGAGCCTTCAGAATGAAGACCTAAAGATGCAAGGGAAATTGTCCATTTTTATGCTTAGATTCAACAAAGTATGGACAGTCAGGTATAAATATGATCGGACAAAAAGGGTACGATCTAATGCTAACAGACTGAGTGGGAAACCCAGCAAGACCTGTCTGTCTAGATTCTTCTTGCTCTCTCTGAGCATGCATTCCTTCCTTCCGAGTATGGGGCAGGGCTCTGTCTGGAATGGGGGTCTTATGACCTACAATCAAACAAGGTAGGTCAGATAATTTCTTTAGGGCTAGTTTTTACACAGAATAATGTTAGGTTTTACGGCTGGCTTTCTGGAAAAGGGGTTTTGATTTCTATGACTGGCCTTGGGGAAGAGGGACTCTAATTTCTATGGCTAGCCTTGGGGGAGAATGGGACTGAGAGACAAGAGGAGGACAGAAGGTCAGAGAAAAACTTTGCTTCTGAGGCTTTCATTTTGGGCTACGGTTTTTTGAGCCCCAGCAAGTGCTACAGTGCCCTGGTAACGTTTTAAGAAGGACATTCACAAAGTAGAATATTTGTTTATTATTGCATGAGTGAATTTATTCATCAAGTATTTATGGAATACCCTGCATGTACATTAGAGAGTGAGCAAAATGATAAAAGACAGAAAATCTACCTTATTTGAGGTAAAATGATAAGAAATGAGGAGTATTTGGTCTCAAAGAGAGAAGACTTAGAAGGGCTATGATGATGTCTTAATGACAGAGGTAGTTTCATATATTTGAAGGGGGTGACATGTTGAGACATGGATTTAGCTAGGACCTGCCAGAATACACAATTATCTTAATTCTGTTGTGGATGCCAACCCCTTCTCCTGTACCAGAGGGCAATATATTCACAGAGAACAAAGCAAGGCAAAACTTCACAATTGGCTTGGGCTTCAGAGCCAAATCACCACCATGCTTCCTCTCAAAAGGAAAAGTGCTCCTTGCCCAAGCCAGACTGGCCTGAAGGGACTGAGATCAAGGCAGGACAGAAGGGCCTCTCCTGGTTCCTTCTGTTTCAAAGCTCAAACCCTTGGCATGGATCTTACCACTCCAACAGGAAGAGAGGATGCCCATGCCAACCTAAACCATATGGGGAGCCCAGTGCAGGAATAAAAGATCCCTATGTATGTCTATATTTCCCCTCTCTCCCCCCACCAAAACTTCAGATGAGATCACAGCCTTAATCAACAGCAGAATTTTAACCTCGTGAGAGAACATGAACCAGAGGCACCTAGCTAAGCCACGCAGGCACTCCTGACCCACACAAACTGCGAGATAATACATTTTTGTTTTTCAGTCTGCCAAGTTTCAGGGGTAATTTGTTATGCAGCAATAAACAACCAACACAAATGGGTACACAGAGTTCCATTGTGTAAATTTAGGTTATTTCCAATTTTCCCAATTATAATCTAGCATTAGATATTTTTGTACTTATATTCTTGTGTATTCCTGAAAGTAATTGTGTAAGATAAATTATTAGACATTGAATTATCTATTCCTATTTTGAATTATAATAAATATGGTCAAATTATTCTCCCCAAAGATTATATACCAATTATACTCCCATTAAAAGTTCCCGAGAATGCCTTTTGCCCCATAACCTTGCCAATACCAAGTATTATAGATCTTTATCATTCACCAATTTGGGAGGAAAAAAAGCAGTTTCGTGTGTGGATTGTTTACCTCCTGCCAAGTGCCACCCCAGGGCTTTACGGGCCTTTTCCATTTGATCCATGCAACAAGCCTATGATGTGTGTATTATTACTACCCCATTTTGCAAATGACGAAAACAAGATTTGACCAAGATTACATGACAATTAAGTAGTAGACCAGGTGGACTCAGCTAGTCCGACCTCAGAATCTGAGCTTCAGTGACTGGTGAGATTGTCCCTGGTCTCCAGTGGCCAATAAGCCCTTAGTTTCTCCTTCTTGTGAGTCGCATACTCGTATTCTTTCCTCGTGTGCTGAATATCTTCTTTTTGCCGCATCACATTCACTCTCTCCCTTCTCTACCCTGCTCTTGTAGCTTGACCCCCATGGACTTCATGTGGCTTTGGCTTCCTGGGTTCAGCCAGTGGAAAGCCTGGCAGGAGGTTGGTGGTAGGAAGGGATTAAGTTCAAAACATATTATTTTCTTGGGTTCCTCCCTGTGAGATTACCTCTGACTCACTGTATCTTTAGAACAAAGTCCTCTGCTTTTCTAACCCAATCTTCTCCTGCTCTGGGCTCCTGTAACCTTTCTCTCCTCTTGTCTTTTCAGATCGAGAAGTGCTAACTGGGGCTGCTGCCTGGAGCTACCAGGTAGCACTGCCCCATGTAGCTCCCTCAAATCACAACTATGCGAATAGTCCCTTTGTGAATAAATGCCCTTTGGTTTATCCTATTTGGGGTATATACTATCATTTTCACTTTTTTAATTTATGTTGGCATTTCTAACTGAATTGTAGGTACTCTCTCTATATATTAAGGTCACCGCCCTTTGCTTATCATTTATTGTGGGAACATTTTCCGCAGCTTGTTGCTTTTGAGTTTTACTTAGTATTGTTTTGTATAGGTTTATTTATAGGCTTACTCAAGACTACACTCTAGCAAATGTGGCCTTGATCTTGACAAATACATGGAAACTCCCCCACTTCTCTTTAGGGTGAAGTGAATGTTTGGATTTGATCCACGTGTGGCCCGAATATCAGCTTCCCCTCCTTAAAAGGTCATGTTCCTCTACAGTATTTGGAAAGGTTATATCTCGTGTTCCAGAGTTATCTATCAGGAGCTGTTCTTCAATGTCATGTGCCTCTTCTCTTTGCTCCCACTGTACTGTGGACCTCTGATAACCTCATGGCTGCTACCTGCCTGGAATTCCCAGCCATAGTCCACGCCCCTCACAGGATCCTTCCAGCAGGCGTCAGGTGAAGTGTGAGTGTGAGGAAAGCCACACTTCGTTTAATTATATGCTCCCTTTATTTTCCAAAATACCGTCACACGAGCCTACACAGTTTATCAGACTTTGCTGGGAGTAGGGAGGGGGAGGATTGCTTTTGAGGTGAAGGGAATTATAATACAGGATGGTGGAGGAAGAGGACCAAATCTGAGGGCTGAATGTGATTTTTCCAGCAGCACATTCAGGAAGTTTAATTATTTCACGGTACATCCTGGTCACCAACATCATTCCCTATCCTTAGATACTTCTCCTAACCTTCTTCTAATTCCACCTCTCTAAGAAACCCTGATACTTGTTCACATGGGTCAGTCTTATCCCAGAATTATTTCCCTACCTCCAGCAATAAATTTCGCTTGGAATACTGAAGGGGAAGAGGGGCTCTAACAGCACACACTGACAGAGCTATCTGTTGCTTTGCAAGTTCCCCAGAGCCGTACGGGGAGGGATTCAACACTTGAAACCCTGTGAGGAGTCCAGAGTGGGCAGCCGCCCCTTTCAGGTCATCCCACTGCATGAGCTGCAGACCCATCTTTATTTTCCCGGGACTGAATGTGTTAACTTCTTTCCTTAATCTCATGCTTTCTGATTAGTCCCCTCAGGCCTCGTAGAATAAGAAATGGACCGTAAATGGCCACTCTCTTGCCCACACACCCTGCAGCAGCTTGACAATACCTCTCATGAAAGGATGGGATTTTGTTTTTAACCAAGGACCACCCCTTGCCCTCAGTTTGAGGAAAAAGGAGGGAGGAAGTGTTGGTTATCTGTCTTTGAGGGAAGAAAGAATAGGGGAGCCAGAAGGGAGCGGCATGTTTTACCTTCCCCCCAAAAGGACACCAGGACCAACAAGTCAGATCCTAAGTTAGTGCTACGCAGCAAGGAAACAGTTCGCTTGGGAAGGTGGAAGGTCCTCGTCCTTGGAAGTATGTGATGCCATGCAAAAGACGGCAGAGAGGATTCCCGTCTTTTAAAAATAAAACACTAAGCCTTTCTCTTTATCTGGCCTTTAAGTCAATCTATGCTATTTAGTGATATAAATGCAACGTCCAAGTTGGACTTAGCTGACTGTTAGTGATGAAAAAATCCTAAGGATAAGGGGGTCAGGGATCTCGGAGTGGGTAAGACACAAAACAGGATGTGTCATACTATTGAAGGGAAAAGCTGTCCTTATGGGTGTGTGTGTGTGTGTGTGTGTGTGTGTGTGTGTGTGTGTGTTGTGTTGTGTTGTGGGAATGGTGCCAAAGACTGGTGCTGGTAGGTTGGGCTGGGTTAAATGACTTATTGAGAGAAGATGAGCTGGAGAGAGAGAAAGGATGCCTTGCTTGCAGGATGAGGACCAAACAATGTCTTCAAACAACCTGGGGAAATCATGTGTTTGGATAGTCTGTGGACACTCGGGTAAAGGAAAGTGACAGCCAGTGACCTGAGCATTCAGGTCCAGAAGCACAGAGAAAAGTCTAAAGTGGGTAGTGCAATAAAAAGGTTATAAAAATGACTCATCTAGGAAAAGGACATTCATCACAGGGACTGGATAGAGACTATGAATTTTTTAAAATCAGCTTTATTAAGGTATAATTTACATACGATAAAAGTCACCTGGGGGAAGAAGGCATGAGGAGTTATTGGTTAATGAGTACAGAGCTTCTGTTTGCAGTAAAGAAGGAGTTTGTGATGGTTGCACAACATTGTGAGTGTAATTAATGCCACTGAATTATACACTTAATGGTTAAAATGCAAAATTTCATGTTATATATATTCTATCACAATAAAAAAGTCACCAGTTAGGCCAGGTGCAGTGGCTGATGCCTGTAATTCTAGCACTTTGGGAGACCAAGGTGGGAGGATCACTTGAGGCCAGGAGTTTGAGACCAGCCTGAGCAACACAGTGAGACCTTGTGTTTCAAAAAAAAATTTTTTTTGATTAGCCGGGCATGGTGGTGCACACCGGTAGCCCCAGCTACTTGGGAGGCTAAGGCAGGAGGATCTCCTGAGCCCAGGAGTTTGAGGTTGTAGTGAGCTATGATGACACCACTACACTCTAGCCCAGACAAAAGAGTGAGACACTGTTTCAAAAAAAAAAAAAAAGGCTGGTCGCGGTGGCTCACGCCTGTAATCCTAGCTCTCTGGGAGGCCAAGGCGGGCCGATTGTTTGAGCTCAGGAGTTCGAAACCAGCCTGAGCAAGAGCGAGACCCCGTCTCTATTAAAAATAGAAAGAAATTAATCAGACAACTAAAAATATATAGAAAAAATTAGCCGGGCATGGTGGCGCATGCCTGTAGTCCCAGCTACTTGGGAGACTGAGGCAGGAGGATCGCTTGAGCCCAGGAGTGTGAGGTTGCTGTGAGCTAGGCTGACGCCACGGCACTCACTCTAGCAAAAGAGTGACACTTTGTCTCAAAAAAAAAAAAAAAAAGACCCAATGTCCAACTTTGTTTTTATTTCTCTGAGCTATTCCATAACTCTGTAATAAATGTTATTTTCACTTATGCTAACCAAAAGAGGCTTCTGCCATTTGCCACCAAAAACCCTTCTAACTAATAAATCCTCAAATACCTGCTGCCTCTCTATATTAAAGCCTCCCCACCCATTACCACTGTTACTGGCTTTGTTTCATCTACAAATATCACATCTCCAATCTGTGATGAACTAGGATGGAAAACAAACTGTCTCACAAGAGCTTTATGAGGAATAAAGCTTTTAGCAGTTGCTAAAACTCACCGTTAGGAGACAATTTTCCATGAGTCTCTCATATTCCCACACATCTTACAAGCACAATGACTGACTGCCTTTGTTATGGACTATCTTTTTCAGGATGTTTGTATAACAAACTACTTTGGAAGTTAGAGATAGTGTCTCCATCCGGAACAAAGGTGCATGTTTGCTTTTTGTCCATTATAAAAGGTTTGGGTTTCCTAAACTCAGGGTATCTTTCTTGTCACACAATCTGCTGTGTGTACAGTTGTCATCTTGCCCTCTTTGCGTTGCCCTGTGGGAACTAACTTCTACAAATGCCAATATCTGACTACTACTTTGCTGTCAGTAATTTGTCTATGATCCAGGAGTCTTGTGTCTTCTGCCAGCATCCCTGAAACTGTGGCACAGTAACTTAGATTATAAGTATGGCAAAATCTCAGACGCATCACGGTTTTGACAGTCTTGGTGACCACGATGGGGTGTGGGCTGATATGTGAAAGAGGAAGGATAAGAGCATCATAGGTCAATTAACAGTTTTTGTGGGAAGCCCCTGGTGATCAGTAGTGAACATGTTGGCCAAATTTTTTGATCAATTAGGCATTAAATGGTTCTTTACTTATTTTTGTCAACTGAGAGGGAGAATTAAAGAGTTTCAGGCTGAGTGCTAGGAAATGTGTTCACAGTCAGCTGCATACAACAGCGTCCTGGGTGTTACTAACTCTCCTCTGGGCAGGGGACCTCCTCATCCACCTGGCGGTCGGCTTCAGGCCTGCTCCACTATAGCAACTAGCACTGATATTCATCCTGAGGGGGCAGAATGTTTTGCCCCATTTTGGAAGAATGGACCATGTATAGCTCAGTCACGCCTACGGTCTTATCATGCCAACCTTAGATCCATTCAGCCAAGAGTAAAATGTCTCAGGGTTTTTTGGCAGGGAGTCTTGGCTACTATAATGGAGTTTTGGCTCTTTTGGTGAGATTTCCCTGAGACAAACTCCCATGGGAAGCCATAGATGAATTATTGACTAATATTTTAATTCTTATTACCTAGGACTGGGTTTACAACGCTGGTGCAGGTGACCCACTGAAGAATGAAAAATTGACCCAAAGAATTCTAGATTAATTCTTGTGGTCAATTCTATAGCCCTGGAAAATTTGTGTTGGAACTAGGTAAAAACCTCAAGAGATGTTATTTTGATAATAGGGCAGCATATGGACCACATTAAGGTGGACTGCTTAAAAACATTGCTTCTGTGTGAGTCAAGCGCAAGCCAGAAAAATAAGATGAAGTCGGTGAGACAACAAGAGAACAATGTGGCTGTGGCTCTGATTCAAAGCGTCCCTGAGGCCGAAATAGACGATATTAGGCTTGAGTATCTTATCACCCTGTGAACTAAAATAAAATTTTAAGGTTCACCCCCCACCGGCTGACTAAAATGGACTCCATCGTGACCAAAGGAATATCCTAAAACTAAATTGCCTGCCAGAAGGAAGGAGGTCAGTCATGCCTTATCATGCCCCCCTCCCTTCTTGGGGACATCCTTGTAACCCATTAACAGGCCCGAGGGTATGCAAGGCAAACCTACAGGTGGCTTATCTCTGATAAACAGCTCCTTATGTTGAAACATTCCAAGCCTTTAGACAAAGCTTCATGTCTTTAACTAATTACAAGCCAAAGAATCTTTAAACCCACCTATAACCTGTAAGCCCCCGCTTCGAGATGGCCCACCTTTTCGGGCCAAACCAATGTATGTCTCCCATGTATTGATTTATGACTTTACCTGTAACCCCTGTTTCCCTGAAATGTATAAAACCAAACTGTAACCCAGCCATACTGAGTCCACTGCTCAAGACCTCTTGGATGTGGCTCCAGGTCATGGTCCTCAAATTTGGCTCAGAGTAAATCTCTGTAAAATTATTTTACAGAGTTTGGTCTTTTTTCCGTTGACAATTGTGAAGTTACTCTCCCCGTCCCCGTTCCCCCCCACTTCCCATACTACATCCTTTGGATGGAAGTCACTATGTTAAGCCTGTACTTAAAAAGTGGGGAGTTATACTGCACCTTCTTGAGGGTGGAGTGTCTACATAAATTATTTGGAATTCTTCTGCACCAGAGTTTTGTCTCTTTTCCCCAGGATAAGTGAATTTTCTATCCTAAAAAAAGACTCAATGACTTCATGCCTTGCTTACTAAGATTAAACTCGTGGGATAAATTTTACCCAGGAAGTTAGCTATTTGGTTCATGCTTTTCAATCTAGATTAACACACTGACAGTAGCAGAATTGAGAGCTATGAGGAAGAGTCTCAGGAAAATAATATCGAAAGCGGCCAAACCAATGTATGCCTCCAAGGTATTGATTTATGACTTTACCTGTAACCCCTGTCTCTCTGAAAGGTATAAAAACAAACTGTAACCCAGCCACACCGAGTCCACTTGCTCAAGGCCTCTTGGGCATGGCTCCAGGTCATGGTCCTCAAATTTGGCTCGGAGTAAATCTCTTTAAAATTGTTTTACAGAGTTTGGTCTTTTTTTGTTGACAACCCAATATAAAGCATTGGACCAGCCACAAGCACTGCAACTTCGTTTAATTGAGCCATGAAAAGCCACCACACTGTTTGAAACTGAGAGTAAATGTAAAGCTTTACTTGCTGGAGAAGCTCTTTCCCCTTTGCTCCAATCCCTCCCTCCTCCTCTACCCCGGTCTCAGCTACTAATGTGCAGATATTCGATGGACCTTCCATGCTCCCTACTATCCACAGACATCTGGTGTTTAGCAACGGAATGGCCTCAAAAATTGACTCAAGCTGTGCAGCATGGCCCATGCCTATAATCCCAGCACTTTGGGAGGCTGAGGTGGCAAGATCACTTGAGGCCAGGAGTTTGAGACCAGCCTGGGCAACATAGTGAGATGCTGTCACTACAAAATTTTTAAGAAATTATCCAGGTGTGGTGGTATATGCCTGTAGTCCCAGCTAATCAGGAGGCTAAGCCAGGAGGATTGCTTGAGCCTGGGAGTTGGATGTTGCAGTGAGCTATGATGATTTCACTATACTCTAGCCCAGGTGACAGAGCTAAGCACTACCTCAAAAGAAAACAACAAAAAAAAATGTTTTTTTAACTCCCCAAAATTTCTGACTCTCTATCTCTCACCTCCTGCTTCACAATGTTTAGTAAGGCAGTTTGGTCACTGAATGCAGCTGTCCCCAGAATGAGATCATCTCCTCTTGGTCACTTTCTGGATAATAATCAGGACAAAAGGAGTGGACAGTCATATAGACTTAATTTGAAAATGTGAGATTTCTCTCTGACCATTCCTGGGCATGATGCATCTTTCTTTCCCCTACTAGCAACTCCAGGCCAGCCTGGTTGGTATACCCTCCAGATGGCAGCCTAGCCAAAATGGGGCCTGGAAGATTGCAACTTAATTCTGGTTCAGCATCTGGATTCTATCGTTGGATTGACATGGTCCTAGATCATAAGGAATGTTGCCACTTGGTTGAGCACGTGCCACCAAATCACCCTACAGTGAGTGGCCCACACAGGCCAGTGTGGGGGCCATAATGGGTCTGTAAACTTTTACAAAAATGTCCAATCTTCTGAATTAAAGATCTGGGTATGATTAGCGAATGATTGCAAAGAAGGTAAATTATAGCTGTTGGAATTGGATGCACCCGTTCTGAAGCAGTAGAGGGTAAACAACGACAGCACCTGGGGTGGGAGCCCCTCAAATCCTGAGCAACACAGAGGGAGAAGGATTTGAATGATGTTTGTTTTCCAGAGTCACCCCTGCAGGCTTCCACATCAAGGAAAACACCCTGGTGAGGCTTTCCCAAACTGTTGTAAGGGCCTTAAACTTAACTGACTGCTGGATCAGCTGTCCTCTGCCAGAGGGTTCTGACCTTGGTCTGACTGCTGCTGCCCCGCCCTCACTAAGAAGTCTGTTGGGAACAGGAATGGCCCCAGCTGCTGCACCTCCCTCAAGAACATCTGCAACACCTCTAGATGTCCCTCTTACTCCCATTCCCATAACCAACACTCAGTCATCCCCTCTGGTGAACAAATACCAGCTGGTGGTGTGGAAAAGCAGGACAGGTTGGACTGACTGCCCTCGGGCGGTTCTTCTAAAAACAAAGATTAAATTCAATTATTTAACTAAACTGGAAATTTTAAGGTTTACCAGCTGGCTAAGAAATCAACCTCTCCCTCTAAATGAGGTAGGTTCCGCTTGGAATCCCCAACAATTATAAACAACACTTTCTTTCCACTGGTGTGGTGTATCCCCTTGGGATGACGCTTCTTTCACAGAACCCGGGCATTAACTTCTCTGCCTTCTGAAAACACAGTGACTTGCAGCTTCGCAGTGGTCATAAGAAATCTTCAAGCACTTAGGGGAGCACCACCAGTAGTAGATCATGGAGCCCTCAGAACTACAGATATCTCTCCCCAAAGAGGCTACACTTGGTTACTCAGGAGAGATTCCCAGAGGGGTAACTGTATCCCTCATTATTATTATTTATGTACTCCTTGTATGCAGTTATCCCTATGTCAGGAGTCACCTAATTAGAAAAGGTGGCACAAAATTAGTGCCTGACTTTAGTTGAAGTGATCAAAGCTACTGCCTCATCCCTGGAAGGCTTTCAGGTTGTCCTCAACCGGTCAGGGTTGTTATGGATATACTTGGCCTAGATTTCCATTTTGAGGGCCAAGATAGAGCCTGTGCAATCACAGATATATTAACATATTGCTGTGCCTGCAGGGGCGGGGGTTAATATCTCAGGCCAAGTGGAAAGATCGGTACAAAAACTTAAGGAGAAAGACACCTGACTCTGTAAGGTAGACCCTGCTGATATATGGGATTTATTCAGCTGCCTGGGCCCGGGACCCTGGGAAGCATGGTCGAGTCAATACTGCAGGTTGGCCTCATCCCAGTGATTGGAGTCCTCTTGATAATAACTTCATTAAACAGTATATGAGACAACTTGAACAGATTTGGTCTCAGCCTCTGTTGATCAAATTAATCAGAGTGGCCAAGGGAGTGGTATACTTGAGAAAATTTGCTGGAATCCAAGGCAGTGTAGAAAGACACACTTATTATCCAGTATAATAAAGACAATGTTTACTTCTGGAGCAACGAGCAGGTTGACTTACATCCCATTATACAATATGTGGGTTCTCTAAGCTCAGGGTTCTTTCCCTGTGATGTAATCCATTACAGGCCAGATATCATCTGGCTCTTTTTGCATTATCCTGTGGGAATTGGTGCTTGGGGAACCAGCCCAAATGCTCACAGTTGGCTATTGCTACTGCTGTGAGTAATAAAGTCCTTTGCTTCTCTTGACCCAGGAGACTCAAGTCTTCTGCCAGCATCTATGCAACTGTGTCAGGCCACCTTGTTAGATTGCAAGTAGGGTAAAATCTCAGACCTTTCACAGTTCTTGACATCATTCCATCTTATTCATAATGCTCTTGTTGGGTTAAAGCTTTCTACCAAGTGAACTTACCATAATCCCGTTCCTTTCTGTCCACAAAAGAAGGACTCGTGGGGGACTAGTGTGACATGTGCCACCCTTCACAGCTCTATCCCAAACAGTGGGCTTGGCCAGGCTCTTTAATCAGTCCTCTCTTGGGGGCTTTGCCTCAGTGGCTTTCTCTAGGCTCTGCCTCTTGCACTGTCTTGTGCCATCCTATCTCACCCTGCAGCCTGTTCTTGATTTTTGTCCACCCTAGTTGTACTGGTCACTATTGGTTTGCCGTCCAATACTCATTCCTTACAATTCCCTGCCCCTTCAGGATGAGTTCCTGATGGAACCCAAACACCCCTCAGACATTCATTTATTCCTAAGCAGCCAGAGGAAGCCAACCCAACCAGCTTCAGAGGTGGAATTGATGGTGGAAGAGAAACCCTTTTGTTCCCTTTGCTAAAAGCCCAGTTCTGGCCAATGATATTTTAGAAGACTAAGGAGGAACTGCTCTCAAATATTACCCTTCTCTGTTAAAAGAAGGCCACATATGTGATGTTTGGAGCTTCTGTAGCCATCTTGCTACCAGCCTGAAAATGAAGGCACCATTCAGGATGGTGGAATGGAGAGAAGATGACAATGTTGTGCTGCTCAGCCAGTCAACTGTGATGCCCACGCTGCCTCTGGGCTTCCTCGTAAGAGAACTATGTGACACATTTCCTAAATGTTCAAGTCAGTTTGAGCAGGGAATTCTATTACTTGTTAACATATATTAAAGTAAATTCTGGCAACTCTACTAGTGCCTAAATAAATTCATGTATTTAAGGCTTATAACAAACCTGTCAGGTTCATTATTTTCCTCATTTTGCGTATAAGAAAACTAAGATACAGGGAATTTAAATATCTTGCCCAGGTCACACAGATAGTTAAGTGATAAAGCTAGGATTTGAACCTAGATCTCGCTCAGAATCCACAGACTTGACCACTACTCTATCACTTCACTCTAGGCTGTCGCTTGCAGCCTAAAGCATTCCAACTGATACAAGCTATACTCCGCCTCTCAAAGCTGCCTCAGCTGACACTTAGGCTTTGAACCCCCTTCTCCCCCAAGTCTATAGCTGCAGGCCAGCTTCTCTTTCCCATGACACCACAGGGCTTTCACAGGAGAGGAGCTCAGACATTAATATCTAATTTCATTTCCTGTTTGAACACCTAGGAAAGCAGCTGAAAGTTACCATGTGAGCTCTTATTTCATATTCTGTGTATTTTAAGCACCTTGATATGATCAACCTGTTCAAAGGGCATCTATTTTGTGGGCCAAATCCCACCTTTCAGGACAGACTCCTGGCTCTTAAGATCTGGCTGGCAGCAACTGGGAGCTTATATATTTGTCCGGTTGCCACTGAGGAAACAGACAAGCAGCTACTCAAGCCTGCCTCAGGGACTATGTATATGTATTTATATACGTATATTCTACCAAAGCTTGTATAGTCATGGGAAACTCCTGCCCCCAGCACAGCATTACATATTCTTCTCCTGACAATCAGCACAGTTACCCCCACGTTATATAACATGGGATTGGGAAGAAACATAATTGCCAGACAGGATCAGTCACTCAACCTCTGCTTCACCTGCCCTTTGTTCTGGGAAGTCCCGCCCCTCTCCTCAGTGGGAGTGCTTGGCTGATGATTACATTCTGCCAATCCAGTGACTGGGAGAAAATCTGGACTTTGCATAGGAACATGCACATACCAGCAACTCGCATTCCCTGCCAACCCTCACATACTCCACCCTCACCATCAATAAATTACCAGACAGACTTTCAGAATTATTTAGAAACAGCAGTCAAAGCAACTAGGGGAGAGGTGAAAGGCATTCTAAATCTGGGGCAGAGGTTATCAGTGGGTGACTGATTAAATCAGGCATGCACTGTTACACACTCCCAAGGCAGCACTCCTTCAACACTGAAATCATCTCATTAGAACAAAGAATAGAAATAATGTTGAAGAACGTATTTCCAGATTTTTCTGAACTAGAAGGTGTGTCATCTCGAACGAAGTGGAGATAGGAAGATTTCACGTTTGCAAGATTCTAAAATGTTAAAGGATCTCCTTAGATCTAAACATGGAAGATTTGTTTTTTTCCCCTAAAATCTTTTGTATTATAAACGTCTGATGTTTCCTTCAAACATCTAAAATGAAGCAGATGGTTCAAACTTATCTGAATTTAGAGCTCAAAAAAGGATAAAGTGTCTTTTCCAACTCACGCTGTGCTTTGAAGATAAAGGTCAGAGCCTTGAGAGGTCCCATTGAATAACTAAAGAAGATGATGCTCAAGAGGGTTGGGATTTTTTTGTGTGTACTCTGGAAGAAATTATCTATTTTACATTTTAAAAAATTAAGTATTCTTTTCTCTAGACAATAAAAAAGATAGAGAAAAGTGATAATAAGGATGAGAAAAAAGTTGGAGGAACTATACTTTTGAAAGCCTTACATGTTCTGTTAGAATGAATGCTTTGCTCTCCTGAGAGTCCTCCTGGTTTCTTAATGGAATAGTACAATACTAAGGAGATAGTCAAGATGATGTGTTTATCTTTTGACAATGTCAATCCTCATTTTATAGATAAACTTTTTTGTTATTCTTATAATAAAATTATTTTGTTAGTGTGGTGAACTGTATGGTATACTATAGTGCAGTATAGTTGGCCCTCCATATCTGTGGGTTCTGTATCCGTGAAGTCAACCAATCAAGGATCAAAAATATTTGGACAAAAAAATTCTTCAAAGTTCCAAAAAGCTAAACTTGAATTTGCAGTGCATTGAGTACTACGTTGAATCCACATGAGAAAAGTGATGTGTAGGCATTATAAGTAATCTAGAGATGATTTAAAGCATACAGGAGAATGTGCATAGGTTATATGCAAATATTATGCCATTTTATATCACAGACTTGAGCATCTTCCGATTTTGGTTTCTGCAGAGGGGTCCTGGAACCAAGCCCCCACAGATACTGAGTGATGACTATATAATAGCTTTCTTTTTTTCTGATTTTAAAAGCAGCATATGTTTACTGTAAATAATTTTTTAAGTACCCTTCATTTGAACAATAAATATTTTTGAGATCCTACTATATGTAGGCACTAGGAATATACTATCAAACAAAAACAGATGTGGTCTCTGTTCTCATGGAGTTTAGAATTGAACATAAAGCACACAGGAGAAAAGTCATTCAAATTTATTCATTCAACAAATATCTGTTGTTATAGTCATGTGAAAATTGCCTATAAAGCCAATAGTTAAAGTTCATTGTTACATTTTGATAATAGGTAGACAGACAGTAGGTAGGAATATAGATAGAAAGATAGAGGATAGATGGATGGATAGAGATAGATTAGATACATAGATAGACGGATAGTTAGAACTGGATCTTGAACATTTCCTGAATGAATGAATTGTTGAGATAGTATAACTAACTCCACAAACTCAAAATGAAAATTCATTCATATCATTTCTATTTTTTCCAAGAAATTGCTTAAGCACTCATCTGTTGAATAAGCAGGAAGCCCAGTAGCCTCCTCTGAGGATTCCGTCTCTTGCTGAAAAGTTTGAGAATTCAGGTACATCCAAGGCGTTAAAGGGTGGGTCAGGCTAGTTTCCACCTGCGGCTCCACACAGTTGTCCCACAGTATCCTCCAACGTGCAGTGAGACCTGCATGCTCCCGCAGAGGATGCTTGTCCACCACTGACCTGACGCCTTGCTGACACAGGTCACCACAAGGTTCGCTCAGCTCTTTCAGAGAGCGTGATCCCATGCCCTCAGAGCCAAGGACAATCAATATTCCCCTCTCCTGTGCCCCGAGTGTTACAGCATTAAGGATGCAACATTTTCAGATTACACACAAATCCACTTTCTGGGACATCAGCCCACCCCAGAAGAGCTGAGTCAGACCTAACCCCTGAATCTCTTGCCTTGCTAGGGATTCACTTAGAACAGTTTTCTCAAGCCACAATGACAAATGCATTTACTCAACCCAGTGTGCACACACACACACACACACACACACACTTATATACATGGATTTGAAACAAAAATTTCACAAAACTTACCTTTACTACATATGGTCTATATTGCTATATCCTTTATTCTATTCTATCATCTTATTTTTAAAAATTCTGGTTGTGACCCATTAATGATTCAAGGCCCATAGTTTGAAGAACACTAATCTAAACTTTAGCCAGCTTTTCTATTTAAACCTCAAAGTCAAAAGGGTCTGATTATGGCCCATTTCCTTGGAAAAGAGAGATAAAAGTGAGACCTCTTAAGGCAGCTACGTTTAGAGATCCAGGGCCCATGTATCCGTACTCAGAGGAAGCCATTCTTAGTGACTTCAAGTGATTGACTCTTCAGCAAGACCCCACTTTCGCGCTCCTGTAAAAGTGATTTCAAGGTGCTAATACTCTCTCTTTAAGAAAGTGAGGGTCTACTTTCACTGATTGCTTATGATTTTCTGGTACAACCCTTGCTGGAGAAGAGAAAATTTCTTCTTTAGGATAACTTCAGGATCTCTTCTGACCTCAATAACAATAACTGATAGTCAGCTACTGCTCCTAAAAATTATATAATATTTGAGATCAAAATAGCAGTTACTCTTGGAGCATAGTGGCTGGAAGGGAACACAAGGAAGGCTTTTGTTTCCCTACCTAGGTGCTGGTTACATTGGAGTGTTCAGTTTGTGAAAGTTCGGTATATACCGCTCAGTCCCCAAAACAGCACTACGAACCTAAAGGCCTATATTCACACAATGGAATACTATACAGTAATGTGAGGGAACAATTTGCAATTACGTACAGCAGATGAATCTCAGAACATACGTTAAGGAAAAGGTGTCAGACACAAAATAGCACATTCTGCATGATTCACTGACATGAGGTAGAAAGTAGGCAGTGCTAATCTATGCCACATCAGAATGGTGGTTACGTTGGGACAGAGTGACACGAAGGGAGCACAAGGACAGCATCGGGAGCCAGGAAATGTTCTGTTTCATGACCAAGGCTCTGCTCACAGGGGTGTGTGTTCACTTTGTGGAAATCCAGCTTAAAAACTGCAACAGCTTTATGAGAAAATGATTATTACTAATTACAAATTCCATTTGCAGATGGGAACTCTGAGGTGCAGAAAGGCTGATAACTTGGTCAAGGTTGCTCATTTCTTATGTGGCAGAGCAGGGACTGGGTCCAGGCTCTCTGCCTCTGGGGCCTAGAAGCATAACTACCCTGAAAATGATATCAGCCTAAAAATTACAGCCCTGACTCAATAACGGAGCTTCCTACTAGGCTTATTACATATCCTATGATATTGTTGTTGCAGGTTTCCCTGTGTCTGATATACTCACTCTATAATGGCAATGTCTTACTTACATCCTAATCATGGAGTTTAATTAAAAGTAAGAATTAAACCACATGAAAAGACTGCATATAAATACCAGTGTTTTGTACAATTAAAAAATAACTTATATACGTAAATCAGCATAAGACGTTGACCTAAAATACATAAAAATATGTTGCAGGACGCAAACTATTTTTACATTTAAAGAACATTAATAGACTTTATTTTTCAGAGCAGTTTTAGGTTTACAGAAAAATTGAGTAGAAGCACGGAGTTCTCCCGTCACCATCACAGTTTCTTCTATTAGTATCTTGCTTGTCTATCTCTTCAGTGGCAACAGGACAAATACATAAGCTCCCAGTTGCTGCCAGCCAGATCTTGAGAGCAAAGAGTCTCTCCTGAAAGGTGGGATTTGGCCCACAAAATAGATGCCCTTTGAACAGGTTGATCATATCAAGGTGCTTAAAATACACAGAATATGAAATAAGAGCTCACATGGTAACTTTTGGCTGTGTTCAAATAGGACGTTGTGCTTTGGTTGACATTACTATTATAATTTATTATGGTTTTTTTGATTAAACTTTTTACTTCGAGATAATTTTAGATTCACTTGTGGTTGTAAGAAACAATACAAAGAGATTCCATGTACCCTTTACCCAGTTTCCCCTAATGTAACATCTCGTCAAACCATAGTACAGTATCAACCTGGATATTGACGTTGATACAGTCCACCAGTATTATTCAGATTTCCTCAGTTTTACTTGTACTCATTTGTGCGTATGTGTGTGAATTTTGTCCTGTACAATTTTATAACATATGTAGTTTTCTGTATCCATCACTAGAGTCCAGATAGAGGACAGTTCCACCGTCACAAGGATTCCTCATGTTGCTCTATTCTCGCCACGCTCACTGCCCTCCAGTCCCTAATAAACACCAATGCGTTCTCCATTCCCACTATTTTGCCATTTCGATAATTTATACAAATGGAATTATACAGAATACAACCTTTCGGGATTGCCTTTTTCTACTTAGCATAATTCTCTGGAGATTCATCCAGGTTGTTGAGCGTATCAGTGGTTCACTCCTTTTGTTACTGAGTAGTATTCATGGTATTGATGTACCACAGTGTGTTTAACCTTCACCCATTGAAGGATATCTGAATTGTTTCCGCATTGGAGCTATTACAAATATGGCTGCTATGAACATTTGTGTACAGGCTTTTATGTGAACATCCCTTCATTTCTCTGGGATAAATGCCCAGTAGTACAATTGCTGGGTTCTATGATAATTGTATGATTCCTTTTTTAAGAAACTGCCAAACTGTTTTCCGAAGCAGCTGTACCATTTTACGTCCTCACCAGCAATGTCATTCAGTTTCTCTGTGTCCTCGCTAGCATTTGGTCTTGCCATGACTTTTTATTTTGGTCATTCTGATAGCTATGTAGTAGTATCTCACTGTGGTTTAAATTTGCATTTCCCTAATAGCTGAGAATCTTTTTATGCATTTATTTCCATATGTATATCTTCTTTGGTGAACTGTCTCTTTATGTATTTTGCCTATGTTCTAATTTAATTGGTTTTTTGTTTTTTTGTTTTTTTTTTACTGTTGAGGTTTAAGAGTTCCTTACATATTCTAGACACTAGCGCCTTTTCAGATACATGATTTGCACATACTTTTTCTCACTGTGTAGCTTGTCCTTCATCCTCTTAACACATTCTTTTGCAGAACAAAAGCTTGTAATTTTGATGAAGTCCAATTTATCAATATTTCCTTTTATGGATTATGTTTTTGGTGCAAAGTTTAACAATTCGTTGGCCTTAAACACCAAAGATTTCCTCTTGTATTTTTCTTTCTAAAAGTTATATAGTTTTATACATGGTAAGTTCATGATTCACTTTGAGTTATTTTTATATACAATGTGAGATGTAGGACAAAGTGCCTTTGTTTGGGGGCCTAGGTATGTCTAATTGCTCTAGCACCATTTGTTGAAAGGCTATCAAATCAGTTGGACATATTTTGTAGGTCTATTTTATAGGGTTCTCTATCCTATTTTCTATCCCATGTGTCTGTCTTTCCACCAATACCACACAGTTTTGATTACTGTAGCTCTATAATACATGTTGAAATCAGGTAAATTGAATCCTTACACTTTATTTTTCTTTATCAAAGTTGTTTTAGCTATTCTAGTTAGTTTGTTTTTCCCATATACATTTTAGGATAACCTTATCTCTATCAACAAAAACATCTTGCTGGAATAGGAATTACATTAAGCTAGTAAGTCAATTTGAGGAGAATTAATATCTTTATTAAGTTGTCTTCCAATCCATGAACACAGTATGTCTCTCTATTTATATGGATCTTCTTTGATTTCTTTCATCAGCATTGTGCAGTATTGAGATTTTTAAATCCTGTACATGTTTTGTCAGATTTAAAACTTAAGTATTTCATTTTCTTTTGATCAACTGTAAATGGCACAGCTGTTTTTAATTTCTGTGTCCATGAATTTATTGCTGGTATACAGAAATACAGTTGATTTTTGCATATTTATCTTGTATCTTACCAACTTGCTGAACTCACTTATTTCTAGGAAAGTTTTTGTAGATTACTTGTCACTTCCTATGTAGACAATCATGTGATTTCCAAATAGGAATAGTTTTATTTCTTTTTTTCCTGATTGCAATGCTTTTTCATTTTATTTTCTTGTGTCATTGCACTGGCTACAATTTTTGCCACTGTTTTAAGCAAGCGTGGTGAGAGTGAACATCTTTGCCTTACTCCTGACCTTAGGGGAAAAACATCCAGTTTTTCACCACTAAGTATAATGTTAGCTGTAGTATTTTTTAATAGATGCTCTTTATCATGTTGGGGGAGTTCCCTCCTAGTCCTATTTTTCTGAGAGTTCTTATCATAAATGTGTGTTGATTTTGTCAAGTGCTTTTTCTGCACCATTTAATATAATCATGTTTTTTTTCATCTTTAGCCTATTAATATGGTGAATTACATTGATTGATTTTCAAATACTGAATCCACTTCGTATCCCTGGTATAAATCTCAGTTGGTCATAGTATATAATTCTACACTGGATTCAATTTGCTAACATTTTGTTAAGGATTTTTGTGTTTATATTCATGAGGGTTATTGGTCTTTAATTTTCTTTTTTTGTACTGTCTTTTTATTTTGTATATTGTTTTGGTATCAGGACAATACTAACTTTCTAAAATAAATTGGAAAATATTCGCACCCCTTCAATTTTCTGGAAGAGATTGTATAGAATTGATTTTAATTCTTCTTTAAATATTTGGTAGAGTTCTCCAGTGAAACCATCTGGACCTGGAAATTTCATTTTGGGTAATTTAAGATTATAAATACAATTTCCTATTCAAATTATCTATTTTATATTGGTAATTTATGGCAATTTATATTTTTTGAGGAGTAGAACATTTCATCTAAGTTGTCAA
>NW_012153062.1:5107235-5107904 GCF_000956105.1 Propithecus coquereli | reverse complement strand
CTCGGGCTCTACCCTCAAGGGAACTGGCCAAGACATTAACCTTTCACCTTCCAGCACTCCCCTTTAGTCCTGTCGTAGAGTGGCTGTTAGTTAGGCAGTGGTGATGATTGTTATAGGTCTTACTAAAGCTACTTCTTTTATCTATCGAAGTAATCTCAGCTATCTTTCTCTTCAAATACAATTTCCTATTCAAATTATCTATTTTATATTGGTAATTTATGGCAATTTATATTTTTTGAGGAGTAGAACATTTCATCTAAGTTGTCAAATTTATGTCTGTAGAGTTATTCGTATGTGTGTTGACTTGTAGAAAATAAAGGAATGCAATTTCCTTGTTATCCCTTTCATGTCCATAGGGTCTGTAATGAATCTCCTGTTTCATTCTTGATAGGAGTAATTTCTGCATTTTCACTCTCTCTTTTTTTTGTCAGTCTTGCTAGAGGTTTGCCTATTTTATTGCTCTTAACTAGTTCTTTGTTTCATTGATTTTCTCTATTGTTTTTCTGTTTTCAATTTCATTGATTTCTGCTCTTAACTTTGGATTTAGTGTGCTCTTCTTTTTCTAGGTTCTTGAGGTGGAAATTTAGATTATTGATTTGAGTCTTTTCCTTTTTTTTTTTTTTTTTTATAAGAGCCTGGGTCTTACTCTGTCACCCAGACAGAGTGCAG
>NW_012153062.1:5067755-5107185 GCF_000956105.1 Propithecus coquereli | reverse complement strand
TTTTTTTTTTTAATTAAGAGACTGGGTCTTACTCTGTCACCCAGGCTGGAGTACAGTGGTGTCATCATAGCTCACCGCAGCCTCTAATTCCTAGGCTCAAGCAATCTTCCCACCTCAGCCTCCTGAGTAGCTGGAACTACAGGTACATGCCACTATGCCTGGCTAATTTTTAAATTTTTTGTAGAAACAAGGTCTCACTATGTAGCCCAGGCTAATCTCAAACTTCTGGGCTCAAATGATTCTCCTGCCTCAGCTCCCCAAAGTGCTGGGATCACAGAGGTAAGTTACCACACCTGGCATCCTTTTTTATAATATATGCACTTATTAGAAAAAATATTTTCCTCTCAGCACTGCTTTATCTATGCACTACAAATTTTGATATGTTGTATTTTAATTTTCATTCAGTTCAATGAATATATTTTTAAATTTCTCTTGAGACTTCCTTTTTGACTTGTGAATTAATTATACAGACACGTGCTGTTTAGTTTCCAAGTTTTTAGAGATTTTCTTCTTAAATTTATGTTTTTGATTTTTAATTTTACTCCATTGTTTTTGGAGAACATACTCTGTGTGACTTTGAGTCTTTCAAATTTGTTTAGGCTTGTTTTATGTCTCAGGATATAGTCTGTCTTGGTACATGTTCCACAGATACGGGAGACAAGTATGTGTTCTGCCCTTGTTAAGTGGAGTGTTCCATAAATGTCTATTAAATCTTGCTGATTCATGATGCTGAATTCTTCTACATCCTTGATAATTTTCTATCTAGTTGTTCTAGTAATTGTTTAGAGAGTGATGTTGATGTCTCTACTATAATTGATTTGTCTGTTTCTCCTTTCAGTTCTATCAATTTTTGCTTCATATATTTTGTAGCTTTTATGTTTGTGCATGTGTTTGTTTTAGTTCAGTGACTGTGAAAAGAGGCTTAGTTAAAATAAAGGCATGAACTTTGTCCCATTGGGTGATAGACAAGCTGATATAATGGTGCCAGGCATAGGGAAGGACCAGAACTGCAAGTACAAAAAGCAAATGCTTGCTTCACTGGATAAATTTTTACTCAGAGATACTTCACAATTATGCTATCTACTGACAGAAGTCCCTGAAATGTATCTCTTATGATAGAAGCCTCTAAATTCTCCAGCGTCACTTATTATCATGATGACCTTAAAAAGAAGTCAGCCTGATGTTCTTAATAAGAGCTCTTAAAAATAAGTTTTTAAATGTGAACTGATTTACTTAACTCTTATAATTTGAAGAACAAAAACTAATTAAAAATCTATCCTGTATTGTCATTGTTATATGTTGTGTATAACTTTTCCCAAACTACCTCTCTTACTTCTACATAAGGGTATTTTCACTTGCATTGAAAAAGGTGTAATTCTAAAGGTGTGACCATCTTTCAAAAGGTGGCTTTTCTTCCATTTTGTGATAATGACACAATATATGTTTTTAATACAAATGTCTATATACAATGTGCCATCTTCATGACTTTTTTGCTTTCTCATTCATTGTAATATTCTTTAGGAAATGAGTTTAAACTAAACAGAGTATTCATATTGATGTAAGAAAGAAGTTCTGGATAGAGGGAATTGAAGGCCTTTACAGTCTAACTTACTGGGATCTCCCTCCCTAACCTTCCTTAAAAGAACCTGTCTCTGGGCTTATTGCAATTAGGGGCCTGGAATAAGAGGAACAGACACCACTGTCTCAAACACCTCTTGTACGTGGCTTCAGGTCCTCCTGGCCTCCTTTTCCAACAGAATTGCCATAGTCAAAGCCTCTCAGCTTCAACCCACTCTGCCAGGGCTTCTCTGATGCTGACACGAGGGACTGCCCAGGGACCTGCTCCCTGATGGGTAGTTAAGTCTCCAAGCAGCAACCTTTGTCCAAAGGAGGACAGGAACCTATGGGTAAATGCTTCCCTCCTTCTTCCCTTGAGTGAATAGTTTTGAGGCATGTTTCAGAATGATTCTCAAAATATTTTCAAAAGTATTTGGTTGCTGTCGGAGCAACCAACCAGTAGGGGTAATGCACTCTTGGATTGGATTTGTCTCCTTCCCTTTCACTGCCATTGCTCGTTCCATGCTCCCAGGCGTCACATTTCTACATTGACCAACCACACACAAGCCCTTGTCTCGGGCTCTACCCTCAAGGGAACTGGCCAAGACATTAACCTTTCACCTTCCAGCACTCCCCTTTAGTCCTGTCGTAGAGTGGCTGTTAGTTAGGTAGTGGTGATGATTGTTATAGGTCTTACTAAAGCTACTTCTTTTATCTATCGAAGTAATCTCAGCTATCTTTCTCTTCAAATTAATGCATCCTATTCTTAGCACAATTTCCAACATATTATCATTCACGATCATTGTTCATTTTTATTGCATTTCTCTGTGTTGTGTTTATACATCTCTCAAACTGAAGGGCCCCCCCTCCACCAATGGAATAAATAACATAAAAGAGGTCTGAATGAGCCCTGGTATGGTGGGTTTGTTTCTGTAAGGACATTATACATGGAAATCCCTGGATATCCTAACTATCCTTTGGATAGAAGGAATTAGAGTTGATGGGCTTCATGGAGACCACACCGGGAGCAGCAGGCCTTCGGAAACCCTCATCATAGGGCTTCTCCTCTAACATTCCTTAGCTACTCCCCACTTGTCTGCTCTTCTTGTGGAGTAGCTGCTTCTGCAACTAGCCTATGTTTGTCTTTTCTTCCTCTCTCCTCTGTCCTCTGCTTGCTCATAGTTTCCACTTTACCGTAATAGCTATGGATTGTTCTCCCTCCTTGAGGTCCCCACTCTTGTCTCCTCCCTCGGCGCCCTGGTAGTTACTCCATCGTGGCCACTTTCAACTTCCACTGCTGCTGTGCTAACAACTTCATTTCACCATTTCCCAGTGAGATTTGAGAGATGGCGTGAAGGAGGGAGAGAGGGAGAAAGGAAAAGAGGGTATGCGTGTTTCTATGGGCCCATTTCACCTTTCTGTGCCAAATCATGTCATGAGCAGCCAATCCCCTCTAAACAAGCCCTACCCCCAAAGGATTCAGAAAATATATAAAATTATTATGGGCATCCCATAGTATTTTTTTGTGGTTCAATATACAGTACATAATGTAACATTTACCATTTTAAGTGTACAGTTCAGTGGCATTAAGTACATTCATGTTGTTGTATAACCATAACCACTATCCATCTCCAGAACTTTTTCATCATCCCAAATTGAAACTCTGTAGCCATCAAACACTAACTCCCAAATGCTGCCATCCCATAGCATTTTGACTGTCTTTGCTCAGTTTACTGTATTCTTGGGATAGTATTAGTTAGTCATTAAGCTTCTTTTTCTGTAACTGCCTGATTACTCTCCCTTTAGTACCTACGAGCTGGAAATTTAGTGAAACAATGCCAGCTATGTTGGATTGAAGTGTGGGTGTCTCAGTAAGTGGGTAGGCAGCTCTTTCACAGCTAAGCTGGGGAGTCACGGGCTGAAAAAGAAAAGGGAAATAAACAGAAATCTTGATGCTTAATAACAGGCATTATAATTTTCATTTTTTCAAATAAGTATACTGCTGTCCAGAAAACTTATTTAATTTGCTGGTTATCACACCACCAGAGTGGCCAAATCCAAACCAGGGATTTGTTTCTTCTTCACTCCAAATAGTCCACGCCATTCGGGAGATCATATTTTCAAAGTATTGGTAACTACTTTGTTCTGGGCTCAGAGGGAGACAGATAAGAAGGCAGAGGCCAGGCACAGTGGCTCACACCTGTAATCCCAGCACTTCAGGAGGTCGAGGCAGGAGGATTGCTTGAGGCCAAGAGTTTGAGACTAGCCTGGGCAATGTAACAAGACTCCATTTCTAAAAAAATTAAAAAATAAAAATTAGCTGGGCATGCCTGTAGTCCCAACTACTCAGGAGGCTGAGGCAGGAGGATCACTTGAGCCCAGGAGTTCAAGGCTGCAGTGAGCTGTGATTGCACCACTGCACTCCAGCCTGGGCAACAGAGCGAAAACCAGTCGCTTTGAAAAAAACGCAAAGGTTTTGGAAAAAAAAAAAAGGCAGAGGTTTTGCTTTCAAAATTTCACAATCTTAAAGCCTCAGAGTACTACCACTTGAGTACAAGAGGTGGCTCTTGGCAAATTTTCAACTGTTTCTGTTGTCTTCCCCTACTCAGACCTCAGCAGAAAGAATCACTCAAGGAGGTGTTGATGAATGATGCAGTGAATTATAAAGGAAACATCTCAACACAGTATTCTTGGCAGCAAGAAAGAAAGAAAAAACAATAAAGTTAGGAAACAAGGACTGTCTGTAATCCATGCTACTTAAAAAAAAGTGACATATTTCCCAGTCCTTCTGTGGCTCTCAAAATGTCATTTGATTTAAAGTTAAATGTACACACAGGTTTTAGGGAAAATACACATTCAGATTTCAAAACCCTTTTAATGACTCTACCAAATGGCTGATTGTAAGGAAGCACAGTTCTGAGTAGAGCAGGATGTGTAGAGGTGCTTGGGTAATTGCTTGCCTCACTTTTTAAGCAGGTGTTTTGCTTGGTGCACAGTCTCCTTTGGGAAATAGCCAGTCCTGCAGGTCCTTACATAACCCTTCTTTTCAAAGCAAGTCCTGTCCCCGCCCTCTCATGCCTTGGCTCTTGCAGCCCGTGATCTATCTCAATCTTTCATGTCTCTTAAGGCACAGGGCAAAAGCCACAGCCCCTGTAAAGGGCTCCTATCCCAAATCAACCTAAGGGGATTTCCTCATCCTTACAAAATACAGAGTTTAGTGACATATACCTCTCCCTTAAAAATATAGGGAGAGCAGAGCATAATGGTTAAGACTTCAGGCTCTTTCCTGAGGCCTCTGGATTCAAATTCACCACTTACTGGGCTAGCTCTTTGATCTGTCTCAGCCTCAGTTTCTTCATCTGAAAATGAGAATAGTAACCTCATAAATTAATTCTTATAAAAGTGCTTGGAACCCAAAGTCCATCAATGGATAAATGATAAAACTGTATACATATATTTATATATGTGTCGTTTTGGTTATCCATTCATCTGTTGATGCATTCCTTCTTAATAAAATTCTGAAATATGTTATAACATGGATGAAATCTGAAGACATTATGCTAAGTGAAATAAGCCAGACACGAACGGACAAATATTGTGTGATTCCACTTATATGAAGCAGAATAGTTAAAGAGTAGTTAAACACATAGATGCAATAAGTAGAACTGTGGCCAGCAGAGGCTGGGGGAAAGGGGAAATTGGAAGTTACCGTTTAACGGGTAAAAAGTCAGTGCGGGATGATAAAAAAGATCTAGAGATGGATAGTGGTCGTGGTTGCACAACAATGTGAATGTACTTAATTCCACTGAACTGTACAATTAGCAATGATAAATTTCATGTTATGTATTTTTTATTACACCAAAAAAAAGAGTTTAGAAAAGTGCTTAGAACAGGATTTGATGCACAGTAAATTCTCTATGTTATTCGTGGTATCTCCCACATTATTCCCTAATGTTGCTGTTTAACTCTTGCATTTTTATTCAGCATTCGGTCTGATGTCATCTCACCAACTTCAGGACCTTATCATAATTTGGCTTGTCCTTCACTGACCTGCTAATGTACCTTGCATATAATTGGACACTGTAAATCACTGACTGATTAGCATAGATTCCAAATAACCTGTTTTATAATGACATGACCCATGCTTTTACTCCAGTGGAGGGATCTCTGTGTTTTCTCTGTGGAAGTTTGTTAGCATCGCGATGAAGAGGCAGGATTTGAAGCCAAGCAGACTTGGGTTTGGATTTCAGTTTTGCCATTGACTAGCTATGTACCTTTGGGGAAGTCACTTGGTCTGTTTCAGCTTCAACTCAGCTATGACAAGGATAAATAATATCTACTTTTGCATGGTTGCTGGAATGATTAAAATGAAATAACATAGGTGGAGAACATGACCAATCCCAGGCCTCAATAAATGGTAGCTAATATAAACGTTTTTTATCCTAAGCAACAGTGCCACTTAATTCCGAGAGTCAGTTTCTGAAACTGACCTTTGCTTAAAGTGGATGCCAATCCCTGCGCTACTGTGGACCTTTCTGCACTACTGTGGACCATACTGCTCAGGAGGATTGTGGGACTCATTCTGCTCCCCAGACCCTGCTATCTCAGATATACCTATGACTCTAACAGCTCCAGCACAGTGAGCAAATAGGCTTTCTCAACTGGGAGGGAATTCCCACTTAATGCAGACAACTACCCTTAGAGGTGAGTGGCAGCTCCCAGCCCTTAGAGGAAGCAATGCTGAGTATAGTTAGAGTCTAAAGCCTGGGCCTTTCTCCAATGTCCCCAGGAGATGGAGAGAAGAGCACAGCCACTGGCCCACCCAGCCTTAAAAGGCAGTGAGCATACGAAGGCTAGGTATAGTGCTCAGAAGCTGAACTTGCTTTTTATTTTTTTTAAAAAAAAGCCAGTAGCCACTGTGGATGACTGACAGCAGTCAGGAACAGGAAGCAGAGTGGTAGCTGCGGATCTGAATCCCTGACAGCTGAGTTTTTCCTGTAGCAGGAGAGAAAATTAAATCTTGCCCTCTCTGAAACATCTCAGGGGAACTTGTTCCAGAGTGAAGCCATGGGGCACTCTCTTAGCCCGGGGAAAGCGCAAGTGGCCATACTTGGAGGTGAGTGTGGCAAACTAACAAGATTCTCTTGAAATTGGCATTCCAGGAAGTCCAGAAGGGGTCTTAAGCAAATAAAATACAACCATGGACCTGAAAAAGACCTTTGATTTCACAACACCTGAGATGACTCCAGAATACAAAGCAAAGAGAGCGGAGCGAGCTGAGAAAAAGGGAAGAGGAAATGCATGGAGAGACTACACTTGACAGGGAGCGGTTAAGGAGAGAGAGGCTGGAGGACTCCAGACAGGTTTGCACAGAGCACTCACCACCTGAGGGCAGCCACCGCCACCCATCCCCTGCCCCTGTCAGCACCTTCCCTGGGCATCATGCCCACAACGGTGCATAAGTACTCTGTATGCACCAGTCACCGCATCAAACATGGGTGAGTTCTATTTTCCTGCCCATGGAACGTATGTGGAAATAATCTTCCAAAGAACTTTACATTTCAAAGCTCGTATGTCTAACATATGAATCTGCTATTAATCGTTACCCACAACTGAGAAATGTTACCCTGATGCAACTTTGGGAGATGTTTATCTATGTCACTAAGGACTTACCTTGAATTCTCATAAACAGCAGGGATATGCGTATAGATATATGTGTGTAAATATATAGCAGGATACCAAGTAGAATGTACAGTGTGTAATCTTAACTATGAAAAAAATGCTCAGAAAAAAAAAAGACTGGAAGGATGTTCACCAAAATGTTTACTGGAGCTAATTTCATTTTCTTCTTCATATTTAATATGTATCTGTAGTCTCTAAATTTTTAGAAGTGAACACATTGCTTTTATAACCTCTCTCTTTCTCTCAATACATGTTATTAATATACATAGTTTTTAAAGAAACAAAGAAATTTTCCATAGCTGCAGGGGCTGCTTCTCCCTTCTAAGCAAGATGAACAGCCAAAAACACCTCTTTCTGGGCCAGGGATGGGTAGAAGGTTTGTTGGACTGGCAATGGCCATCTATTACTTAAATGGTGGGCTTGACGGTCATGTGAGCAATAGATCTCTTGGAAGAAATGTGTAATATCAGTTTAGGCTATCCTAAGTTATATTTTAATTTCATAATAGAAACAATAAGTCTAACATTTCAAAAACACATTCTTAGTCTTTTAAAAGCAAATAATAAATTACTACAATAACTTCAATTTTATTCTCCTCTATTATACTTCATTAGCACCAGGTAGACTATCAGTTTCAATTCGGCACATATTCACTACTTATTATTTACAAGGCAGTTTGAAGAAATGCAAAATTGAACTTTAATCCAGTGGAAGGGGAAATACAAAGATATAAATAAAATATCACCAGTCAATATGTACAATAAGTTCAGCAAAAGGCAGTCAAAATGTTATAGGATTACTATAATAACTTTTTGTACTTTGGGATCAATACAAGAATTATAAATATAGCAATCTGGGCTTTCTAAGCAGTCCTTTGAATATTTGATACCTAAAGAAATTCACTGGATCAGTTCAGATTTTCAATGAACAACGTTTCTTTTATTCTACTTAATTTTCAGAGTTGTATCTTAGACAGACTATAATGATTACTTTGCGCTACTATAAGAAGTTTAACTAGAACCTTGATTTCTAAACATTTTCTTTCCAGTAGATGTTGTTGCGGCTCAGAAAACAGTACCCCAAACTGAAAGCCTCAGATGCAAAGTTTTTGTCTGACCTTCTCCTGCCCTCCTATCTCTCAGTCCCATTCTCCCCAGAGGCTAGCCATAGAAACTAGAGTCACTTTTCTCAAGACCAGTCATAGAAATCAAAACCCCCTTTCCTGAACCAGCCATAAAACCTAAAATTATTCTGTGTAAAGACTGGCCATAAAAGAATCATCTGACCTATCTTGTTTGATTGTAGATCATAAGACCCCCATTCCAGAGAGGGCCCTGCCCCACACCCAGAAGGAAGGAATGCATGCTCAGAGAGAGCAAGAAGAATCTAGACAGACAGGCCTTGCTGGGTTTCCCACCAGTCTATTAGCATTAAATCATACCCTTTTTCTCTAATCATATTTCTTACATAGTTGTCCATATTTTGTTGAACCTAAGCATAAAAAGGACAATTTCCTTTGTATCTCTAGGTCTTTATTCTGAAGGCTCCCATGTGTACACATTAAATAAATTTGTGTGTCTTTTTCCTATTATTTGATCTGCCTCAGTCAGGTGCAGTGGCTCACGCCTGTAATCCTAGCACTCTGGGAGGCCGAGGCAGGAGAATTGCTTGTGCTCAGGAGTTGGAGACCAGCTTGAGCAACAGTGAGACCCCTGTCTCTACTAAAAATAAAAAAAATTTAGCTGGGCCCAGTGCCATGTGCCTGTAGTTCCAATTACTCAGGAGGCTGAGGCAAGAGGATCACTTGAGCCCAGGAGTTTGAGGTTGCAGTGAACTACAATGATGCCACTGCACTCTACCCAGGATAACAGAGCAAGATTCTGTCTCTAAATAAATAAAAATCAATCTGCCTCATGTCAGTGATTTTTCAGTGAACTTTTAGGGGACCAAGGGCCTTGGTCCCTACACTGTGATTGGATAAATTATTTGCCTTTGGTTCTATATTCACAAACTTTGTTCTATGTGAAATTTATCCTGCTAAGATATGCCTGAAACTCCATTTCACAATTTAAGGAAAGTCTGATGTTCCTGTCGAGTGCCAGGGTAAGGTAGCCTGGAGGTATGTTCTGACTCTGCCTTTGCCACTCTGTCATCCTGGCTGAGTCACTTCATTTTCTAAGCCTCTGCTTAACAATGGGGCTTGAGTAATTTGAGATAGTCCATGTCATCTACTACTTACTGTTGGTGGAGACTAGAAGCAGTGGTGGTGGCCTCACTGGGGCATTTTTTTTAAAAGACACTGAAAGTTAGCCATTTCTATTTCTACAAGTTCTTGGAGCCTCCTACTGCACCTCACAAGACACCTAGCTACTCACAACCTTGCTGTCTTCTCTCTCTTTATACTCCTCTCATTTTCCCTCCTCACCTACACTCTTTCCCTCTGGATGGCCTGAACAACTCCAAACTCTTTTATTATGAAGGACAATTCCGTTTCTTGATCCCTTTTTACAAACTCAGTTTTGGGTTAACTTTTGCAAAACCAAACCCATTATGATACTTAACAGAAGAAAAATATTCAAATACAGGATCAGACATTCGTAAAACATAATTGTGGGAGAAAAATAGCAACTTTTACTCTCCATGGAGTCAACTTTATGTGATATTCAGCATGGAGGTTGACAAGGGTCTCTGAAGTTTGCTGATACTTGAGTAGCAGCAGCAGCATTGTAATGTGATAGTGAATGGTGGTTTCCCTGACTTTTGTACCTCCTGAGCAAACAACAGTTCTGAAAGTATCTAATTCCTTGTACTAAATCTCTTTCTGCTTGAAATACCCAAGTTTCTGTTTTCCTGCACTGAACACTGATGATACAAGGGAGGAAATTAAGGCTCAGGTAGGTTAAGTCACTTGCTCAATGTCACATAATTTAGAAGTGGTAGGTCTATTTGATAGTCAACCCTACACTGCTCCCCAACTCTATATATTTCCTAATTATATTTCCCAGACATAGCTGTACTTGTCGAGTACAAGTAAAATTATTTCACTGAAAGAAGATACAGATATGAAATGTATTAAAAAATAAAACATAATTCCCATGAAGTAATTGTTATCTCTGGGTATATATTATAGAACTCCCTTAAGTTGCAAGTGAAAGAAATCCAATTTAAATTAACTTAAAAAAAATTTATTGCAGTACACACATACACAGATCCATAGTTGCATGGCTGTAAAGGGTATATATAACTAGATTTAGGGATGACTGATAAAGAATATTCCGGGATTATCACTTTATATATTGCCTCCAAATTTCTCTGATGTCAGCTTTATTCTCTCAGACCAATTTCTTCAAGTCATGGGGGCACACCTGTGACAAGCTAAAAACCTACACACTAACAGTTCTATGACTAGAACGGAAGGCTGTTTTTTCCAATAGCTCCAGATGGAGAAAATCTGAAGAAGCACTCTACTTGCCCCTTCTCGCGTCCCAGGTCCATCCCCTGACCAACTACCATGGCCAAGGAGATGAAGATACCTAAGAATTTGGCAGTTCCCATTCAAATCACATGGCCACAGAATAAGACAGAGTTTCCCCAAATAAGTGGAGTAACACAGACAATGCCAATGAAGAATCATCGTGGCCTGAGTCCCTCAAAGAAGCGGAGTCTTGTGTGCAGGTAGTTTATTTAAGAAGTATTCAAAGGAGCAGAAGTGAGAGTCTGGGGAGGTAAAATAAGGGAGGAAGAAGAAAGAACAATTCCATGAAGCTTAATTGATTTGGCAGCCACTGTGGGATAGCTGGTGCTCAATCCTGCCAAGGCCTTCTGAGAATCTAGCTTAGGAAATGAATCTTAAAACTGCTCCTTGGCAATACATTCCTCACTGGTTTAGTGAAAGAGGTGTCCTGTGGCTCCTCTTAGGCAACGTTAAGTACCAGCTTCTCTGATCGCACATAATAAATTCACTCTAATATTTTACCTCCTTGAATCTTCGGACCCTTCCTCATTACTTTGCCAAGGCCGTCCCAGCATCTCCACCTCATTTGCAGCAGGCTATCATCACGCACAAGCTCCAAAGAGCCATCTCAGCAGCATGGCAGGTTGTAGGCATCCTTGCCAGGACATTGAGCTCCAGTGTCAATATGTCCCACCGAGCTTTATGTCTCCTCCTCCCACCACCATTCCTGATACAATTTCCTCAAGATTCTCATACATATGTTTTCCCGATTCCTGAAATATGCATATTAACCAGGTTCTGCAATTTCTTTGGCATGTAAGCTACTTCCTCCCAGAACAAGAACTGTTGTTTCCTCTTGGGGCTGTACTGAGACCTTACCATAGTCATCAGTTTGGATGTGCAGTCAGGGAAGGCAGGTCGGATCCTAAAGAAGCTAAGCATAACTTTGAAAGGAACCTGCCTCAGGTGTGATCTTTCAACTGTCTCCAAAGGGGGTTTCTCTCTTTAACAAAGGTCAAGAGCTAGTTAACAGAAGGCTGATGCCAGTTGCCACCACAGAAAAAGCTGTCCACTTCATATGCTGCAGACCTGTGGGAAGCTGGTTCTGCTCTAATGGGCTGACATTAGCATGGACATCCTATAGCTCTTCTCATAAGGTCTGTGCCATGTGGGAAGTTAATAAAAGCATATAACATTCTAACAGAATAAAGTAAGTATATACAATCATGTTTATTAAACATTGCACAAAAAAGAGGGTACTAAACTGATAGGACCAATAGATACCTTGGAGCAGAATTGACACCGGTCATGTTTTCTTCAGACTTGGTGTAGCCTGGAGTTAGGACACAACACCATGAGTCACTGAAAAGACGCTAATTAAGCAGAGGAGCTTAGATGCACTTTTTAGATTTTGGCTAAAGTAGAAAAGACTCTGGAAATGGACTTTCAGTGATTTTCATTGAAATTATAGTTTAAGTTAACTTCTTTCCACTACACCACCCCCAGAAGCGAGTCCCTTGAAAAACCCTCCAACCTCTAACTCCCAACCTTGTGGAGATGGCAATGTCATTGTGGATGTCTATGCATGTAAACAGGTGATCGGCTGTGAATAAAATCGAGTGAATTTATAATTCTGTGCCCATGGTGATTTGTTTGTTTGAAGTGTTCTTATTTAAAATCTATCTTAAGGAAGAAAAACATTATTTGTATTTTAATTAAAAGCATTCAGGATTGAGGAATTTTCTGAATCCCCCCCCGCAAATATTCTTTTCAATAATTTACTTGTACTGCCAGCAGTTTAAGAAAAGCTATTTGGGCTTATTGTATTAGGGGTGTTTCTGCCCTCCGTTGAAATGAAGCCAGGATTGTGATGCCATCTTGAACATTTTCCTGATGAAAGAGAATCAAGTTCTCAGTGTGTGACACTAGGGGGCTTTCTCAGGTAGCTAAATTCTTTGCTTGGAGTAGGAATGGGGTAAAGTAAGCTTTAAGTTGTGGAATTGGGAACATACTAGGGAGCCAAGGCATTATCTAGGACAAAGGTGGGACTAGAAACCAAAGGAAAAATGTAAATAGTAACATATACAGTTGATCCTTGAGCAACATGGTTTTGAACTTCGTGGGTCCACTTATACATGGATTTTTTCTTCCACCTCTGCCACTCCAAGACAGCAAGACCAACCCCTCTTCTTCCTCCTCTTCAGTCTACTAACATGAAGACAAGAATGAAAACCTTTATGATGATCCATTTCCACTTAATGAATAGTAGGTATATTTTCTCTTCCTTATGATTTTTTTAATAATATTTTTTCTCTAGCTTACTTTGTTGTAAGAAAACAGTATATAATACATGTAATATACAAAATATGTGTTAATCAAATGTTTATGTTATCAATAAGGCTTCTGGTCAACAGTAGGCAATGTCAAGTTTTTGAGGAGTCAAAAGCTGTATGTGGATTTTTGACAGCATGGGGGCTGAGGGGTTGGCACCCCTAACCCCTGCATTGTTCATAGTCGACTGTACTGAGGGAACAATCTTGTCTATGGGAAAGCAGGGAGCTTCTAAGGGCACCAGTCGAATTAGAACAGAAACATCAGAAATGCTTAATCTGATTTTTAATACAAAGTCAATATTATCTGCTCTTTTAGTTAAAGCATTTCAGGAAGAGACCAATCAGGGTGTCTAATCACTGATATCTGCAAAGGGCAAAGAGTTCAGGAATAACAATCAGCATTTGTCCTGAAGTCTTGCATGTTTTTGTAATGTATTTTATACACATTTCTCATTGCTCACATATATACAACTTGTTTACCAACTAATCTGTATGACTCTCAAAGGGAAGGGCCAGGGTACTAATTTTTCAATAACCAACACAGTGCCTATTACTGTGTTATCTTTTTACAGACAGTCTTCTGAGTAAACATCTTCCATGATTCAGAATACTGTAAGAATGTTCTAGTTTTGCTTTTTAGATTAACGTTGGTCTTGTTTCTAAGAATTTTAACAGATATTCTGCATTGAAATTAATTAGCTTAAGTAATTCTGAGTGCGCCTTAACTTTGGTGCAGATAGACCATTACTTATGAGGCATGTAAATTCAACCTCTGTATGATCGTCTTAAATGAACAAAGAGGATGATACTATCTACCTTGGGGGATTGTTATGACTATTCAATGAGGTAAATTCTGATTAACAAACATTTACTAAACACCTGTTACCTGCTAGGGTCATCATTCTGGGTGATGGCGTTAGAATGAAGGGAACATTTTGTAGGGTATTTTACATTCCATAACACGGGGATTTAGGACCCTTATACCTCACATGGCTTAAGGAGTTTTGGAGCTCAGAGGGAATTAAGAGATCATCTTAATCAATATCTTCATTTCTCAGATGAGAAAACAAGACCAAGGGAGGATAAATGAATTGAATAAAGTCATGTAACAGGTTAGCTTTAAAGTCAGAATTACAACCGAGGTCTTCTTGTTCTTGGTCCTCTGTTTTTCTGCTACACTCTGGCACAGTATGTACCCTCCTTGGTGATAATGCGTGATGCTTGGCCGGAAATAAAGACAGAAGTTGAAAATAGCATTTCCTCCATATTTTCTGCTCTATTCTCAAATGGAATAACATTTTATACTGCCCACAATTTGTATATTTTACATTAAAAATAAAAATGTTGTGGAGTTTAAAAATTTACTAATATATAGACACTCTAACATTTTACCTATTTCCATAGCATGCATCAACATAGGTACAATTTTATAATATGTATTGAAATTTTCACCTAAACCATAAACATCTTATCTATGCTACTATAGTCTCATAAATACACATTAAACAATTATGTTTATTAGTGTTTTTCATTATAAAAGACACTACTTGGTTACACTAAAAAATTTACAATTCCAAAAAGCCAAAAACTAGAGGAAAATAAAGCACCTATAATTTCACTACAAAAATACAACCACACAGATATTTTACAATCATTATTATAATATTTAATGATTGAGCAAAGTTTTATCTTGACAGAAATATATTTTTTCATTATAATATATTTAGATGATTACATAGGGATTTCTGGAGGAAAATAGGGATTGAATGGATTAGTAGACTTAGTTTGTAGTGGTATTTAGTGATTTTTAACAACATTTCTGTTTGTCCTTTGAAGCAACTGGTAGAATTGTACTTCCCCATCCCCTTGAGGTCAACCATGGCTTTAACCAATAGGGTACAAGCGGAAATGACATGTACTATTTCCAGGTGGAATCCTTTAAAAGCCAGTGCACAATTTGCCTTGTTTTTTTCCTCCTACCACAGTGACTTGAAAAGTTTCAGATGAAGTTCCATTAGCCAGAGTCCTTGTATAAGGATGATGAAGAACAGTGCCTATAGCAAGTCAACAAAAAATATATGACATGAGCAAAATATTGTGTGTTTTGTTTTTAGGTCAGTGAGATTTTGGAGTGATTACTACAGCACAACCCTAGTCTATCCTGTCTGATGTTTTGCTTGAATTTTTGATATATTCTATCCATTCTATACATTTTATCCAACTCACATTAAAATGATTGCTGGTTATATATATATATGTTTGAGTGTGGTTTTGTTTGTTTTTTGTTTTGTTTTTGAGATAGGGTCTTACTGTGTTGCCCGGGCTAGAGTGCAGTGGTATCATTATAGCTCAGTCCAACCTCAAACTCCTGGGCTCAAGCAATCTTCCTGCCTCAGCCTCCCAAATAGCTGGAACTACAGGCAGGAGCCATTATACTTGGCTAATTTTTCTTTCTTTCTTTTTTTTATAGATGGGGGTCTCACTATGTTGCTCAGACTGGTCTTGAACTCCTGACCTTAAACAATCCTCTCACCTTGGCCTCCCAGAGTGCTGGGATCACAGGTGTGAGCCATCTCACCCAGCTGATTGCTGGTTAAAAGGTGAAATGATTTTGACTTCTGACATCCCATTTATCACCAGAGGTCATGTGATTGTACCATCCCTCTCTTCCTATTCCATATAAATATCTCTTTCCCAAAGATGAGAATTCAGTGGAAGAGGATAATCCTCTCAGAAGAGGACTGATTTTTAATCAAAGTGATAAAAATAACTGTGTTCTCTCCTATAATCTGAAAACAAAGCAACTTTGCATCTTTGTAAACCAATTTGTGCCCTTTTTTGAGAAAAGAGTTTGTCTAGAAAAGTCTTATTGTAGAGGTTTGTAATAATTCCTTGACTAAAGAACTCAAAGAACAGAATGCTTAGCACAATCCCACACACATAATAGATATTCAATATACACTTATTCAGAAAGAGAAAGGTAAAGTGGAAAGGAAAGAGGAGGAGGAGGAAAAGGTAGACAGGGAGAGGGAGAAGGAGGAAATGACAAGGAGATTGAAAAAAGAAATATATACATATATACACATACGCACACATTCAATCAAATTCAGTTGAATATATATATGCAATCAGAATAGTTTAAGTTGCAGAAAGAAGGGTATATCCAGGTTGGCATTACCTTAATCGTCCAGGAGCCTCTTTATAGCATCTATGTGTGACAGACATATTTGCAATACCATTGAGCCTATAAAGTCGAAAGTCTCAAGTGCCAGGACATTTTGCGCTGCAGCCTGAAGCTGAAGCAGAGCCTTTTCTTGATCTGGACAGCACTCAAAACTGGATGCCTTTACTTACTTAAAATGTCAGAGAAGTGTGCTCAAACATGGTAGGTTGCCTCCAAAATCCAAAGAAGCCTTTTCTTTGTGATGGGACATGCCAGGTATAGTGGTTTGTTTCTAACTTTTGAAGGGAGTATTTTAATATTCCTCAACCATCAAACCCATAGAAACTTTGCTGGTGTGTCGGACCTCTGAATTTTCTCAGAATTTATCTTCTATCTTTAGCATACTTGTGTCTTACTACGGTATTCAGGGTGCTTGCTTCTTCCTGCTCACTACATGCAATTAACAGAACACAACCAATGTAATGGGCCAGTGTGGTAATCCACGAGATATTAAAATAATTATTTCCCTCTGGATTCTATTATGACAGAGAACAGGAGAGTTGGCACAGCCCTAAAATGAGACAGCGACGGTGTATTGTACTCCCTGTCACATAAAGGTAAACTGCTTCTGATTACTTTTGCTAATAGAAACTGGAAAAAAAAAGTGCATTTTCTAGAGTAGTATCTACATACTATGTGCCACACTACAAATGACATAATCACCTAATTAGGCTTGCAAAAATCCACATTCATGTTCCAAGACCAGTTTGGCTTTTGCCATCAGCCAGATGGACGAGTTAAATGGGAAAGTTTGGCTATTGGTAGGTTTTTATTCAGGAGGAGTCTGGTTCCCTCAGAGTAGGGGAATGGAAAGCTTGTGCTGGCAAGGAAGGTTCAGGGCATATGGGATTCAATATTCTCAGCCCCATCTCTTTTTCTCAAATATTCCCACCACATGTCTTAGGTTCCCACTTCTTTTCTATCAATGCCTTAATTTTGCACGAGAGACCTCATGATGTTGTGCATTTAATCAACACTGCCGCTCTGCAACCTTTCCAATCAGGCTCTGTGTTTCATTCTCAATCACATCAACCCTGTGCCAACAGGAGCCAAGGGACATCTTTAAACATGCGATAGACACTTTCTGATTTTCTACCGACTATCCTCAGTTGTGCACACAATGATTTAAATCTGTCCTTTTCTCCATACATGCTCTCCAGGGCTATGAGACCTGGCCATCCCAAGCCAATCAATCTTTGTACTTAGTATTGTTGCCATAGCTACTAAAGGCCATGGCTCCCAATGCGTTTCAATAGATTTAGGGGGTACAATTATTTTTTGTTGCATGGATGAGTTGTATAATGCTGAAGTCAGTGTTTTAGTGTACCTGTTACCAGAATAGTGTACATACATTGTACCTGACTGGTAATTTTTTATCCCTCACTCCACTCCCACCCTCCCCATTTCTTAGTTTCCAATGTCCATTACATCATTTATGATCACATATACCCATTGTTCCATTCCCTATTATAAGTAAGAACATGTGGTACTTGTTTTTCCATTCCCGAGATACTTCACTTAGGATTATGGTCTCCAGTTCCATCCAAGTTGCTACAAAAGACATTATTTCATTCTTTTTTATGGCTGAGTAGTACTCCATGGTATGTGTGTGTGTGTGTATACATACATACATACATACATAACACATTTTCTTTATCCACTCATCAGCTGATGGGCACTTAGGTTGATTCCGTATTTTTGCAATTGTGAATAGTGTTGCGATAAACATTTGGGTGCAGGTGTATTTTTGCTATAATGACTTCTTTTCCTTTACGTAGACACCCAGCAATGGGATTGCTGGATCAAATGGTAGGTCTACTTTTAGTTCTTTAAGAAATCTCCATATTGTTTTCCTTAGGGGTTGTGCTAGTTTACATTCCCACCAACAGTGTATAAGTGTTCCCTTTTCACTGCATCCACACCAGCATCTATTGTTTTTTGACTTACTGTGATGGCCATTCTGATGAGGATCAGGTGGTATCTTATTGTGGTTTTAATTTGTATTTCCATAATGATTAGTGATGTTGAGCATTTTTTCATATGTTTCTTGGCCATTTGTATATCTTCTTTTGAAAAAATCTGTTCATGTCTTTGCTCACTTTTTTATTTGCTCCTCAAATCACACTTTGCCCACTTTTTGATGGGGCTGTTTTTCTTGCTGATGTGATTGAGTTCTTTGTAGATTCTGGATATTAGTCCTTTCTCGGATATATAGTTTGTGAGTATTTTCTCCCAATCTGTAGGTTGTCTATTTACTCTGTTGATTATTTCCCACTCCCTTTTTAATTTGTATAAGACTGCAGATATTTAGAAAAGAAGAAAAATAGACCATCAATCAGCATAAAACACTGTACTGTCTGATATGGACAACATCCAGAACAGTATATTCCTCTGACTCCTTAGCATCTATATGACTCATAACTGCTGTGCTCTGGCTATGAGGCAATTGGAGCTGTCAGCGGGAATGATTATCAGGTAGAGATGGGGCTAAGAAAGAATTATGGACCAGGGTAGCAGGGGCAGAAGGACAGACCAGGAGCTTCTGAGCTTGGTCGTCTTTAGTATCAGGATCCAATTTCAGTCTTGATCAGCGAGGTCTAGCCCATCTTTAGAGGAAAGTAGGATCCAGCCCCAGAGAAGGGACCTAGTAAGAACTAGGTGATGAGGTGGTTTGAATTCCATCCTGCTTGGCTGGTGCTCAGGCTGGGTACTGATTCCATCTGGGAACGGCTCAGAAGGCCACTTAGACTAGTCTCTCACAGAGGTGGCCAGATAGGCAGGGAGCAGCCCAGTGCTCACATGGCTCCCTGTTAACCAACAAATATTGAGCATTACTATGGGCCAAGTACTGTCCTGAGAACTGGAGATGCAATGTTGGGGGGGGGGTGGAATCTTGTCTTAGGTTAGGAGCTTAGGTAGAAGTAAAGAAAGCAGAGTTCAGATAAATTAATTCAAATGATTAATTATTACAATAAAATGTGGTGTAGAGGAGAATGATGGGGTAATACCAAAGCACGTAACAGGAGACCCTACCTAATCTAAAATGTCAAGGAAGACTTCCCAAGGAGACAAACTTATTTCAGGATCATTAGTCGGCAGCTGCAAGAGCAGCAAACCACTTCCAGATACCACTCCCACGTGGCGAAGGAGCTCCCAGTCACTCTCCCACCAGACTTGCCTCTGCCAAGCTCCACGCCTGGGCAGGACAGAGCCAGGCTGAAGGCTGGCGTCTGCAGGAGACAGGAGACAGAAGCTGCTTCTGTAGGTGTGTGTCTTTACCTCTAGTGGCTCCATTTTCTCTGTGAGTCTGTGATTTCTCTCTCTCTGAAACCAAGCCTAGCAGCCATTGAAAGTGGATCTCAGGTCCTTGAGGCAAATGTGAAACCCTCTCACATTATTTCTGCCTGTCCTTTCTTTCTTGATTCCCTTGTCTGCTCAGCTTTTGACTCTTTCTTCTATTGTGGTTTAGAACTCAAACTCTGATGTCATATAACCCTAGATTCCAATCCTGGCTTCCTCAATTACTAGCTGTGTGACTTTGGGCAAGTTCCTTAATGGCTCTTGGCTTCAATTTCCCACAATTAGAAAAGGGAGATAATAATAGTACCTAACTCATAGGGCTATTGTAAGAATAAAATGAGATACACCACTATAAAGGGAACCTCTAATTATTCACTTTTCCCTCTTCTTGTACCTGACAACAAAATCTCACTACTGAAGTTTAACACACGCTGTTCACTGGAACACAGACCGTAGCTGCTCTCAGGTGCTCCCCATTCATGGCTGCTCCGCACAAACACCTCGCCCAACCCATCCTCTAGGACCCCCAGCGAGGATCGCCATCCAGTTGGTGCCCACCTAGGAGTGCAGGCAATTCCTCCTTATCACCCTTCCTCCCTCCCCTCCCTCTCATTCCATAAACGATTCCTAATGTGAATAGAAGTTTTTTGCACATGGTCTTTTTTGTATTTATGGAACAATTTTATGTAAATTCTCCTTAATTTCAAAATCACATAAATATAACGTTACACATTTCTATCTATGAAAAAAACTGAAATGGTATCAAGTTGCTTTGTACTAATGCTAATGTTTTTCTATGGGTCTATGGGCCTGGATGGGAATGAAATGGTCCTCTGGGCTGGAACTCCATGATCTCTCAAAGTTCATTTAGAGATACGAAGAAGCAAGCTAAATGCCAAAATAATGAGTTCTCGTCTCACATGATTTGAGAGCTATGTTCCCAGGCTTTGTGGAGCTATTGTATGGCTGGTATTTCAAGAAAAAAAGAGTATAGTGGTCTATCTTTCTTTATATTTAAACATTTTTTAGGATTTATTTATTTATGCTAGTTTCTTATTTGATTTCAGGATCTAAAAATAAGGTTCCTGATTAGACACAATTTTCTTTATTGTGACTCTGAAGGTGTTGTATCAGAATACTTTTCTAAACTTCTCATTTTGAAACAATGTTAGATTGACAGACAAGTTGCAAAGACAGCAGAGGATTCTCGTACACCTTTCACTCAGCTTCCCCTGATGTTACCGTCCTACCTAAGTCAGGCATGTTTATCAGACCTAAGGAACAAACACTGGTACAGCACTATTATTAATCACTACACCACAGACTTTGAGTTTCCCCAGTTTTTCTACTTACGTTCTTTTTCTCTCCAGGATTCAGAGGGATCCCACACTGAATTTGCTTATGACTCCTTATTCTCCTCCACTCTGTGACAGTCGCTCAACCTTTCCTAATCTTTCCTTGTTTTTATGAACTTGATGCTTTTGAAGAGTACCCATCAGATATTTTGTAGAACGTCTCTCAGTTTGAATTTATCTGATGTTTTCTCATGAGTAGACTAGGATTATGGATTTTTTGGAAGAATACCACAGAGAAGAAGTGCTCTTCTCATTGCATCATTTCGGGGATACATGATATAAACACGTACGTATCAACTTATTACTACTGATGTTAACCCTGATTACTTGGTTAAGGTGGTGTCAGGTTTCTCTACTGTAGAAGTCACTGTTTTTTCCCTTTCCATCCTCTATTCATTAGAAGTGAGTTACTAAGTTCAGTTAACACTCAGGTCTGGGGAAATAAGTTACACTTCCTGGAGGGAGGAATATCAAAGAATTTGTGGAGACACGTTAAAATCACCAAAGTATTTAATACATATTTTGGGGAAGATACTTTGAGGCTATGTAACTATTCTCTTTCTCTTTAAAGTTTCACCCCTAATTTTAGCATTCATCCCTGAGTCTTACCAACAATAATGATTATTGAGATAATACTAAGATATTCAAATGTTGATTTTTTTATTGCCCTCCTTCCTTCTACATTTATTATTTGAAATTTTGGAATTTTTCTGTGAGGAAGAGTTCTTCCTTTTCCCTCATTTATTGATTTATTCAATCATTATTCATATCAGTATGGACTAATGAATATTTATTTTGTTCTTTGGGTTATAATCCAATTCTATTGTTATCAATGTTGTTGCCCAAATTGTTCCAGGTTTGGCCAATGAAAGCTCTTTTCATTTCTGTATCATCTATCTATTTATCAATCAACAAGAATTTATACTGGTATCCTTGACTCCATTCTAGCACCACAGGGTTCACTCTAGTCATCCTTCTCTTTCTTATTTGTAACTTATTTTCTTCGGTAGTAAGAAACATAACTTCCATTAGCTACAATTTACGTACTTATGTGTTCAACCCTAGTGTACCTGTAAAGTAGCATCAGCATTGCTAACCTGTATTCTTGTGCAAAACACAAGTAGAAACCCAGTAGAATACAATGATTTTATACAGTTCTTTCTGTCTTTATTCTTACAGTTTCTAGTGAAAACAAAGTTTTCCAAAAGTACTTGGGTCAGCTCCTCCCCTGCCCCCATGCAGTTGTGGTATATGGTCAGATTCTTTTGTCATAGTCTGCATTCCATCCAGGGATTCCTGACGGCCCGATTTATTTTTGAAAATTTTCATACAGTAAAGTTTACTCTTTGTGGTATACAGTTTAGTGGGTTTTATGGAATACACAGAGTCCTGTACTCATCACCATAGTACCGTACCAGACAGTTCCATCACCTGAAATTCCCTCATACAGCCCCTTGAAGTGAACGCCTTCCTCCCTCCTGCCCCAACACCTTGCAACAACATTTTCAAGTAATAAAAGATAGTAGAAATCAACTTGTCTAAAATGCTTATATTTTATAAGTTTTTGGTATTTTTGAAATGTATAAAAGTAATGCATACACACTTTTGTTTAATGGTACAGAAATGTGTAACACGAAAAACAAATCTCCCTCAGTTGTGTTTGCATGTGTGAGTATGTAAGTGCTTGTCTACTTTTGGGGGTCTTTTTTTATCTCTGTTGGTGGTCCTTGTCTGGCCCAATGTTGGACCTTTAAATCTGGAAGTTTCTCCTAGTAGCCAATGATTCCAAGCCCCGTTCCGAAAAGTAACCAGTATTGACACTTTTATTTCACATATGAGGAAGTTGAGAGTCAGAGATTAAGATCACGCAGGTGTTTATGACAAAGCTTGAGGGGAAATTCAGACTCAAGACTCCAAGCCCGTTGTTCTTCCTACTTTCTGGTGTTTTTGTTCAAGGGCGTGCGTTCAGATAATCTGCAACCCGAATGTGGGTGGGCATAAGATGGATGACTTGTAAAACACAGTTGACTTGCTCAGTACACGATTTTGACCTCAGTTACTGCAGATATATAAGAAAGGGCATTTGTGCGTTAGGGGAAGGTCTCAGTCAGGTGATTTTTTACTTTCCATGTTATGCTGTGGAGGGCTGTGAAATAAACCCTTTCTACTCTGGCTGCCACAAGGATTTAGTAGAGATTCTTAGAGAAGCTCACAGACAGAAGGCCATAGAAAAGATTTTCTCATAGAAGTCCTTGTTTTGCAAATATTTGAGCAGTAAGCAAATAAAAGCAGAGCATTATTCTAGAATGATAAAAGAAATCATTGATAAAATATGTGCCTTGAAACTGAACTCTAAGGAACTGAGGAGAATGAGGACCTCTGGAATTCAGATGTTAGCTGTGGTAGCAGGAAGCACATCCCCTGCTCTAGATCAGTATGGCATTCTGAGGTGAAAGAGGTTAAGGGGAGAAGGGCAGGGCCGGCCTGAAGTAAGAGGTGGAGCTGACACAGGATGGGAGCAGGAGGCCACCCTAGCGCCTCCTGAAGGCTTCCCAGAATCTAGAGAAAGAGGGGCTGCTGCTCACTGTCCAACTACACTACCATTCCAGCTGAATGTACTGGAATATGACACAGATGTTTAAACCTATGTTATTGCCATTGTGCAATTTCATTTTTTCGAACTACTATGGTTTGAACGTCCCTTCAAAAACTCATGTTGAAACGTAATCCCCAGTATGGCAGTCCTGAAAGATGGAGCCTTCAAGAGGTGATTGGACCATGCGGGTTCTGCCCCATAAATGGATTAATCCAACAGTCCCCAACCTTTTTGACACCAGGGACCGGTTTCGTGGAAGATAATTTTTCCATGAATAGTTGGGGTTGGGGGTCAGAGGAGGGGGACAGTAGAACTCTGTGGCTTGGTCCCTAACAGGCTGTGAACTGCTACTGGTCCGTGGCCCAGGGGTTGGGGACTGCAGGATTAATCCATTCATGGATTAATGGATCAATAGGTCATCACGGGAGGGAACTTGTGGTTTTACAAGAAGAGGAAGAGACCTGAAATAGCACTAGCACGTGAGCACTCCCAGCCTCCTGGCAATGTGATACCCCACACTGCCTCAGGACTCTTCAAAGAGTCCCCACCAGTAAGAAGCCTCTCAGATACGGCCCCTTCACCTTGGAATTCCCAGCCTCAAGAGCTGTAAGAAATAAATTTTGTTTCTTATAAATTACCCAGTTTCAGGTATTCTGTTTTAAGAAACAGAAAACAGGCGAAGACATGAACTAATCCTTTTATTGCTTGATTAAAATGAACTTCCTTCATGTACTGTTTAAGAGTGTGACCCAAGCCGAGTTGAACCTGCTAGCATGTATAGTCGCAGCCCTGGTGCCCAGCATGGGCAGACAAGGACAACATGCCCAGTACAGGATGGTGCCTGAACAGGCCCAAATTCTACGGGGACATACCATCCTTATATATGAGAAACAAAAATTCCAACCAGCAAAATCTAGAAATCCTTCCAAGTGTAGCAATATATGCATCTTTCTTGTTTACAAACTGGTTAGTTGTGTTTGGAAATTATTAATAATTGTACAACCTACAGAGCATTCTTAACTATTCTAAAGGTTGCCTGAAGGATGTTTGAGGTAATTTTCCTTCCATGTTTTCAGATACTCTAGGTCTTCTTAAGAGAAATTATTTTCCTTTCATATTTTTAGATACTCCAGGTCTTTCCCAGGACATAAAGGAAAAGTATTAATAATAGTCTTAACAATGGAACAAATTCCAGGAATGTTGAAGTAGATGCAACTTCTTTATCAAACTGAATGTACCTTAAGACCTTTCCTTTTAAAAAAATGATTAGTTAGGCCAGGCGCGGTGGCTCACGCCTGTAATCCTAGCACTCGGCCGAGGTGGGCCGATTGTTTGAGCTCAGGAGTTCGAGACCAGCCTGAGCAAGAGCGAGACCCCGTCTCTACTAAAAATAGAAAGAAATTAGATGGACAACTGAAAATATACAGAAAAAATCAGCCGGGCATGGTGGCACATGCCTGTAGTCCCAGCTACTCGGGAGGCTGAGGCAGGAGGATCTCTTGAGCCCAGGAGTTTGAGGTTGCTGTGAGCTAGGATGATGCCACGGCACTCTACTCAGGGCAGTGGAGTGAGACTCTGTCTCAAAAAAAAAAAAAATGATTAGTTAGCTTGTTTCCTTATTTGTGCATTCGTTCATTTAGTCTGGGTTATGATTTACATACTATAAAAGGTGCAGATATTAAGTGTTCAGTTTTTATATTTGTAAAAATACCCATAAAACCACCACCCCAAACAAAATATAGAACATTTCTATCACTCCAAGGAATCCCCTCATGCCGCCTTCTAGTGGATTTTACCTCACTCTCATATGCAACCCTTTTTTGACTTCTATCACGCATTTATCTTACTGTTCTTGCACTTCATATTCATTGAATCAAGCAGTATGTGTATGTCTGTCTCCTTTCACTTAATGTTTCTGAGATTCATCCATATTCCTGTACTTATCAGCAGTTCTTTTTATCGCTGAGTAGTGTTTCATTGTGTGGATACACCACAACTTGTTTACCCATTCTTTTGTTGATGGACATGGGTGTCTTTTCAGTTTTAAGCTGTTATGAGTAAGGCTGTTATGGACATTCTTGAATAAATCATTCTCTCAGGCTAAGAACTTTGGATTTGATTCTTAATGTGATGAAGCTGAAGGATTTTAGATGAGACACTGACACGATCATATTTGTGTATTGTAAAAAGAGCTCTGCTGGCAGTAGAGGGTATAGATTTGAGGAACTTGAGCCTGACAGCAGGTGGGGAACACATAACTTCCTCCTATGCTAAAATACAACAAGACTCTGATGAAGTCTGCTACCATAATCATCTTCAGTTGTCCACTCCTATGCTCTTTCTTTTCCCCGTACTAATTCCACCCCTACTATTCTGTTTCTTTTTGTATCTTCTAAGGCATTTTTGCCCCTAGTCTTTTTCATGCTTAATCATATACCATCTTATATTTTTAACTTTTATATTTAAGACTTTTCTCCCTAGTAAGATTAATCACTGATAGATCATTGATACATTTTTTCGTAACGTAGGCAATTGAAACACTATGGTGTGAATTAATTTTAGACCCTCATTGTATTCTAACCCAATTTATATTTTTCTTATCTCAAAATTTATAGCTACAATCTATAGTTATATTTGGTGAAATTGTACTTATTATAGTTTTCTAAAATTACAGAAATGAAAATAAGACCCCATTGACCTTTTTATAGCTTTTTATTTTAAAACTTTCTGGCATTATTGTGGCTTTTCTGACACATAAATTTTAACAATTTTCTACTTTGGTGGGTAGCACATAGTGGTAGAGAATCAAGAATCAGACTGGCCAATTGTCATATAAGGACTGCGGAGAAGAATCCGAGCCTGGGAACAGCGTTGTGCAAAGTTCTATTTCTGGGAGAGGCCTGACAAAGCTCAGCAACCTATTCAATCCCAGCTGGGTTCAGGGCAGCACTTTGGTCCTAAAAGGGGAGTGGTGGTATCGGACTGAATTACCATTCAAGCTAAGCTTTATCAAGGCCTGTGAGCTATGTCTGGTTGACTGGATCTCATATACAGGTGGATGACTGGGCATTGAGCTACCAGATAGGCCAAAACTTTATAGTAGCTGCAATTTGCTTTGTATCTGCAGAATTCTACAAATGAATGGGACTTGACATGCAAGCATGGAGCACAGTGGACTAGAAAACTGAAACTAATGAAAATATAAAAATAGATATATGTAGTCAGAAACTTGCCTCCTTGCAACTCCCTAGACTGGATTAGCTTCTCCCTCTGATAGATTCTCATAGTATGTTGATTATACATCCAGCAGCTTTTACTACAGTGTCCCTTTGGTTGTTATATCTGTGTTTAAATTGATAATTTCAAGAGGGTGGGACTATTCTATTTACTTTTGAATTCCTTCTAGGTGAGTTCTCAATACACACAAGATAGTTTCTTGAGGTATCAGTTTATGTTTCTTCTCTGTATTTTCCCATTCAGAGAGAAAGCTCTGTGCCTCATTGCCTTCGTTGGGGTTGGCAGAGGGCTTCATGACTTTTGATTGTCAAAGCTTGAACTGAGACTGAGGTTTGAGGAGACTGAAAACATGTCAGAGGCTGGAGGAGAGGGAGGTTCTTTAGCTGAACAGTGCAACAGGTCAGCTGGGTGCTAGTCCAAAGACCTCAGCCTCATCCAAAATTCCCACACCCCATTTGTGGCATAGAAGTAACCATGCAGGCTGGAACAATGACACTTAAGTCACAGCTAGTGTAGACAGATGATAAATAAATGGAAGCATCTCCATAATGCCTTCAAGATGTGTGAGACCCAAGAACTTTGACACAACCCTCAGAGGAGGAAAACCTGAGAAGACTGAGTTCATCTGTCTGCTATTTAAAATTAATTTAAAAATGTAATAGAGTCAACAAATGGTCTGGTACAACTGGATATCCACAGTGCAAAAGAATAATGTTGAACACCTATCTCACACCATATGCAAAAATTAACCCAAAATGGATGAAAGATCTAAATGAAAGAGGTAAAATTACAAAACTCTTTGAAGAAAACCTAGGGGCTGGGCATAGTGGCTCACACCTGTGATCCTAGCACTCTGGGAGGCCGAGGTGGCAGAATGGCTTGAGCTCAGGAGTTTGAGACCAGCCTGAGCAAGAGTGAGACCCTGTCTCTACTAAAAATAGAAACAATTAGCCAGGTGTGGTGGTGTGCACCTGTAGTCCCAGCTACTCGAGAGGTTGAAGCAGGAGGATCGCTTGAACCCAGGAGTTTAAGGTTGCTGTGAGCTAGGCTAACATCATAGCACTTTAGCCTGGGCAACAGAGCGAGACTCTGTCTCAAAAAAAAAAAAACAAAAAAAAACGAAGACAACCTAGGGAGTAAATTTCCATGACCTTTGATTTGGCAATGGATTCTTAGGTATAACACCAAAAGCATAAGCAACAAAAGAAAAAATAAATAAATTGGAATCTAACAAAATTTAAAACTTTTTTGTATTGAAGGACATTACCAAGAAGGTGAAAAGACAAACTAGAGAATGGGAGGAAATGTTTGCAAATCATGTATCTGATAAAGATTTCACATCTAGAATATATAAGAAACTCTTACAATTCAACAACGAAAAGACAACCCGATTTTAAAAAGGGCAAAGGAATTGAATAGACATTTCTCCAAAGATATACAAATGGCCAAAAAGCACATGAAAAGATACTCAAATTCATTAGTCATTAGGGGAATGCAAATCAAAACCACAATGAGATATCACTCTACACCCATTAGGATGGCTGTAATAATAATAATATATGAAAAATAACAAGTGTTGGCAAGGGCGTAGAGAAATTAGAACCCTTATTCATTACTGGTAGAATGTAAAGTGGTTCAGCTGCTGTGGAAAACAGTTTGGCAGTTACTCAAAAAGTTAAACATAAAATTTTAAATGTTTAACTAAAAAGTTAAACACAGAATTTTAAATGTTTAACCAAAAAGTTAAACACAGAATTACCGTATGACCTAGCAACTCTACTCCCAGGTGTATACTCAAAAGAATTGAAAACAAATGTGCAAACAAATCTTGCACATTCATGTTCATTGCAGCATTATTCACAATAGCCAAAAGGTGGAACAACCCAAATGTACAGGAACTGATGAATAGATAAAAAATATGGTCTTTCCATACCATGAAATATTATTTATTATACAAAGGAATGAAGTATAATACTAATGAATACTACAACATGGATGAACCTTGAAAACATTATGCTAAGTGAAAGAAGCCAGACACAAAAGGTCCCACATTGTATGATTCAATTTATGTGAAATATCCAGAATAGGCAAATCCATAAAGACAGAAAGCAGATTGATGGTTGCCAGGGATTGGAGAGAGAAGGGAGATTGGGGAGTGGCTGCTTAATAGGGTATAGGGTTTTCTTCTTCAATAATGAAAATATTTTAGAACCACATAGAGGTGGTAGTTGTATAACATTGTAAATGTGCTAAATGCCACTGAATTCTTCACTTTAAAAGAGCTACTTTTATATTATGTGAATGTTACCTAATTAAAAAAATTGAATATAATAGTTGATATGTTCACATGGTTACAAACTTAAAAGGTACACATTTATTCAGTGAAAAATGTTCCTACCCCCAAACTTCACTTACTTATTCTTCCTATAATCAACCAATATTATCAATTTCATGACTGTCCTCCCAAAGAAATTTTATTCATCTATAAGTACACTCCTTTTATGAATGGTGACACACTGCATATTCTTCTGCAACTTATTTTTTTTCTGCTTAATATTATATTTGGAAATCATTTCATATTAGTACATGCAGAATTGCTTCATTATTTTAATGGATGTGAAATATTCCATTACTTTTTTTTATCCAATCTTCCATTGATGGACATTTAGAAAAATTCCCAATTCTTTACTTTTTTCTTTTCTTTTTCTGAGACATCATGCCTGGCCCCAATTCTTTTCTTTAAAAAAGATGCATTATAGGCCGGGCGCAGTGGCTCACACCTGTAATCCTAGCACTCTGGGAAGCCGAGGCGGGCGGATCCTTCGAGCTCAGGAGTTCAAGACCAGCCTGAGCAAGAGCAAGACCCCATTTCTACTAAAAAAATAGAAAGAAATTAGTTGGACAACTAAAAATATATAGAAAAAATTAGCCGGGCATGGTGGCACGTGCCTGTAGTCCCAGCTACTCGGGAGGCTGAGGCAGGAGGATCGCTTGAGCCCAGGAGTTTGAGGTTGCTGTGAGCTAGGCTGATGTCATGGCACTGTAGTCTGGGTGACAGAGCAAAACTCTGTCTCAAAAAAAAAAAAAAAATGATGCATTATACCTACGACATTTCACTTATGTGACAGTACATCTGCAGAATCAATTTTGTGAAGTGGAATTACTGGACGAGAGGGTATATATATATATGCATTTGTAACTGTTTTTAAGCTATTGCTCAATTATTCTTCTGGAGTTTTTTCTCATTTGCCTGCCTCTCAGAAATGTTAATAAAAAATTACAGTGTGTTATCAAACTTTTGGATCTTTGCCAGTTTGGTAGATAAAAATTGTTGTTTAAGTGTAGTTTTATTTTGTATCTCTTATTTGTGATGAAAATGATCTTTTCATATGTTTAACAGCCATTTTAAGTTTTTATTCTGTGAACTATATCATAGTCTTTGATCATTTTTCTATTTAGCTTTTGGCCTTTTTCTTACTGATTTGAGGGCACTCAGAAAAATTAACCACTTATCTGTGAAATTACGTGCAATTTTTTTCCTACGGTTTTCTTTCTACTCTGTTTATAGTTGTTTTTTTTTTTAAATCATGAAGAAATTACTTTTAGGTGGTCAAATTTATCTTTTTTTGTTCTATGGCTTCTGGGTTGTTAATACTTAGAAAAGTCTTCCCTATGCCAAGATTGTAAGATAATTATTTCATAAAGAATTCTTCATGTTTTCTTCTAGTATTTTTATGGTTTCTTTTTTTCTTTTTAAAAATTCATTCTGGCCAGGTGCAGTGGCTCACGCCTGTAACCCTAGCACTCTGGGAGGCCGAGGTGGGAGGATCACTTAAGCTCAGGAGTTTGAGACCAGCCTGAGCAAGAGTGAGACCCTGTCTCTAATAAAAATAGGAAAAATTAGCCAGGTAGTGGCATGAGCCTGTAGTCCCCGCCACTCGGCACTCGGGAGGCTGAGGCAGGAGGATTGCTTGAGCCCGGGAGTTTGAGGTGGTAGTGAGCTACGATAATGCCACCGCACTCTACCCAGGGTGACAGAGCAAGACTCTGTCTCAAAAAAAAAAAAAAAATGCATTCTTTGAGTAATTTTTAATTTTTTAAATTCTGTTTGTAGTATGAAGGAAGTATGGATCCATTTTTTTTTTTTTCAGATTATGTAGGATCAAAGAAAAATAAGACTTGGTTCTTTCCCTCTGCATAGTTTACTGCAATTTAAATAAATAGACAGTATAGGCTAGGTGAGGTAGCTTATGCCTGTAATCTCAGCACTTTGGGAGGCAGGAGGATTGCTTGAGGCTAGGAGTTCAAGACCAGCCTACACAACATAGCAGGACCCTGTCTCTACATTTTAGCTGGGCCTGGGAAGGAATGCATCACCAATATTTACTGATAATCTGAATTAATATTCCTATGCCCTCTTGGAAATTCTGTCTTGATTCTGTGATCTGCAGACCTCCAGGTACCCATGTTATCTTTTTAATTGTTCTCACTCTCCTTCTGCCTCCTTTTCCTTCCACCATCCCTCCAATGTAGGTGTTTCATAGGATTAAATCCCACTTCTCACCTGCCTATTCTTCTTGTTTAAAATCTTACACATTTCTAGGGATTCATCTATTTTGCATATGGAAGACCTTTAAATTTATGTATTTTTTTCTAAATCTATATTTCAAACTCATCATATTTGGAATTTTGTATTTGTTTATTTGATTAATGTCTGTTCCCCTTCTAGACTGGTCTGGGCAAGGACTGTTCTATTTTCCTTACCACTGGCCCTAGTTTCTGGCACACAGTAAGTTGTTAATAAATATTTTCACATGAATAAATATTTAGCACTAATCTTGTTCTGAAACGCTGGATCTTAATTTTTATTTATGTATTTTTTCTGGGACAGAATCTCACTCTGTTGCCCGGGCTAGAGTGCCATGGTGTCAGCCTAGCTCACAGCAACCTCAAATTCCTGGGCTCAAGCAATCCTTCTGCCTCAGCCTCCCGAGTAGCTGGGACTACAGGCGTGCAACATCATGGGGCTAATTTTTTCTATTTTTAGTAGAGATGGGGTCTCGCTTTTGCTCAGGCTGGTCTCCAACTCCTGACCTCAAGCAGTCCTCCCACCTTAGCTTCTCAGAGTGCTAGGATGACAGATGTGAGCCACTACACCCAGCCGGATCTTAATTTTCTGATTACCTTTTGGGCATCCACTGGGCATTCCTCTGAGCACATCGGAGTCAATTTGTTCAGGTCAACAGATATTTACTGAGTACCAATATTTACAATACCAGTACCGTATCAGGGCCCAGGGCCTATACCTATTCTAAATAAAGAAAAAGCACAATTGTGCGGTATATGTGTTTTTACTTGGTATGACCTGCTTCATCAGTATGGGGTAAAAACCCCATTCATTTATTTTTCCAATTAATTTCCCAGTTTGGCTCTTATTAGGAAATCCTTATTAGGAAAACTTGAGGCTGCCTCTCTCACTTAATTTACCAAACACTATTGGAGCTATTCAGGCCAAAGAAGTTTGACTTGTTTCCAGACAAAAGAGGGAACTGAAACTTCCCAGTACTCTGTAACCAGATTTTTGGCTACCAAAAACCTTTGGCTGCTAGCTAGTGGTGCCATTGCAAGTTGGCTTTCCTCAGCCCCATGTCTTTTTGCTCACTTGCTTTGATGTCCTGGATGCATAAGTTGCAAGGGGGCTGAAAGCACGGACTCCCAAGTTTTCCTTATGTTTGGACATTGTTCTCAAAAAGCATGAGTAGTAGTTCCTAGGTAACCAAATTGGGATGGCCTTGAAGGCTCAGCCATGTACTGTGTGCAGGAACTAGCTCTTCCTGTGACCAATAGGCTCTGTTGTTGCAGTCTAGTTTTCCTATTTCCCCTGCAGAATTCTTCTTTAGGACTCTGAGCTAGTGAGACAGGACTATTTCAGCCTATCAGAAAGTCTTATAATGTTGAACCTCAAAAGGAAAGAGGTTAAGGTCTCAATCTCTTTTCTCCCAGGAAGCTCTCCTGTACAAACTTCCCCAATACCAGTTTGGGCTAACTAGGACTACTTGGAGGAATAGTCTTGTCAGGATGTGCTATTAGATATTTTCACTGATGCAATTGGGTACCTATGCTCCTTCCATTTGTATCAGTAAAAGGGGCTTCTCAAGTGACTCCTTTCTAAGCAAAGATGGTCTATTCCTGGTGACTTGAGGTATTTAGCTTGCCATGGAAATGACTGGCAGTTTCTCTTTAAAAAAATTTAAGATCTGCCTCCCCAGACACTCTATTGCTTGTTAATAGAATTACATATGAAACAGAAGCAGTACAAAGGAGGGAGTGATTACCTTGGCAACGGGGTGTGAGGGTTAGGGGGCATTGGTCAGGGAAGACTGTCTGGAGTAGGGGACCATCAAATCTTCATTTTAAAGGATGAACTGAGTTGAAAGTGAGAATATTAGGGTAGGAAGGGATTAGTATTTCAGGTAGAAATACCAACAGTATATTCAAAGGAAGGCCGCTGAAGTGAATAGCAGTGGGTATCTACTTCCTGGGATAAGGGTAGAATACCATCTGTTGGATGGGAGGAAGCCAAGACAGGAGAGGTAGGCAGAGCTTATGTCGTAACTGGCTTTGTGTGAGATGCTAAGGATCTTTCAGTTCATCTTGGTGATGAGAAACTAGTGAGGAATTTGTTAATGTGCTTTTCACCTTCCCTGACTAGCATGCATGTTTCTGTGCCTCTGACCTTGGGTAGATATTATCATCCCCTCAGGTACTCAGCCAGGAAATATCAGAATCAATTTAAAAGTTTTTTTTTCCTATTAATTAACAATCTCATCTATTCCCATCCTATTTGAATCCACAAAATCCTTTTCTTCCTATTTGATCTATGCTGCCCTGACTCAGTTACTCACTACCTTTTACCTAGATTATTTCAAGTGTCCAAACTGGTCTCTCTGCTTGATGTTTCCTCCTTCAGTCCAGCCTACACACTGCCACTAACATGATCTTCCTTAAATAAATACTGAAGTCACCACCCTTCCCCCAAACCTGCAATACTCTCTCTTACATGTAGAATAAAATCCCACCTGGTTACCTTGGTGTTTTAGACCTTCCACAAGTTGATCTCCATGAAATATTTCAACCCTTTCTATCATTTTTACACCCCTCCCTCAACCTCCAACCACACCAGACTTAATCATCTTCCTCAACGTGCTTTGTACCTTCTCGTTTTTGCATCTTTGTTCCTGTTATACTTTCTTCTAACCGCCCCCACCCTTTCCATCTGTTTTTCAAAGCTTGGCCCAAATCACACCAGCTGCATAATAAAATACCCCCAAATTTAGTGGCTCAACATAATAAACATTTCTTATCTCCCATAGTTTCTGTTAGTCAGGAATTTAGGAACATCTTGGCTGAGCTGTCTGGCTTGGGATTGCCTGTGAGATTGCAGTCATCTGAAGGCTTGACTGGGTATGGAGGATCTGCTTCCAACGTGGTTCACTCACATGGCTGGCAAGCTGGTGCTGGCTCTGGTGGGAGCCCTTAATTTCTCTCCAGGGCTGTTTGAGTGTTCTCTGTGGTAGCTGGCTGCCCTAAGAGCAAGCAACCAAGAGATCAAGGCAGAAGCCACAATGCCTTTCATAATCTAGTCTCAAAGTCACATACCATCACCTTTATCACGCTCTGGTCACACAGACCAGCTCTGAGGTGAGGGCAATTGCATAAGGGCATGCATATCAGGAAGCAGTGATCACAAGGGACAATCCTGGAGGCTGGCTAACAACATTTCTTCAAGAGTATTTCTAGATTCCCTAACTCCCTATGCCCTGCCCTTCCCTCTTCCCAACAGCTCACATTCTTTAAAAAATCAGAGCTCCTGGAGATCTCCCAATACAATGACATTTTCTCTTTTTCTTAATTACTTAGTATTATAAAGTGTAAACCTGCAAAATTGCTTTGGTTAATTATCAAAGGACATTTGTTCTTTAATATCCTAAACTGTCAGAAACTTTGTTGCTCTAAAATCTTATCAGTGAGAACAGAATATTCCTTTCTTGCCTGGAGGATTTGAACACTTCGAATCACTTTGACTTAGAGAAGCAGCCTCAATTTACAGTGCAGAGGTTCAGATAAGGGGTTTTCAGATACGATATTCCACATTAATCTTAAATTTATGTTTCCAAGGAAATAGAACTTTGAGTATGCTTCTCAACCCAGGTTTGATATTACATACAGACCTGATTTGCTTTGAGCTTATCAAGCACTGCTTGATTTAGATTTTACCTATATGCCTTTCTTTCCCTAAATATTATAATGATTTCTCATGTCTTCCTTTTAAAACAATTTTTAAACATTTTTCGTAGAGCTAGAGTCTCGTTATGCTGCCTAGCCTGGTCTGGAACTTCTTGTCTCAAGCAATCCTCTGTCCTCGGCCTCCCGTAGCTCCCACAGTGCTGGGATTACAGGTGTGAGCCACAGCCATCCACCCTCCACTGCCCTTTTTTTGAGACATGCCCATGATTCCTCCGCTGTATTGTGTCCTTTGTTTTAGCAAGTTAATAAACCTAACTTTATTGGGTTACTGGTTTGCTCCTGGTGATCTTTATCAGATGGGCTTTATCAACAGCTAAAATTATTTGAGCTCAAATAACTAATTTCAGTTTTTAGAATCTCCCAGGCTACCTTTTAGAATACCTTTTAGAGTATTTAGAATACCTTTTAGAGTACCTTTTAGAATACACTTTCAATGGGTCATCCGTATCTTTCCTCTGAATGTTTTGAAATCTATTTCCTAAATAGACTATGTTTTTTTCTAACCTTGTTTGCACTTCCTTTATTGTTACACACTCCAGGATGATACAGTCACTTTCTCCCAAGGTTTCCAACACTTTTATGTCATTCTGCACTTTATTAGAGAATTAGTAATTTCCCCTCCTGTTCTGAGTGACGTCTTCTTTGGACCTTTATTTAGGATTCAGCCACAAAATCATTTTTTGTCAAGCCTTAATTGAAAGCTCTAGACAAAACTGAGTATTTTCTTGTTTGTGCTCTCACAGTGCTTTGTTCATACCTTTAATATGCTTACTCATGTATAATTTTTTTTCATGTTTTTCTTCTCTAACAGCCTCTAGAGAATAGGGATTATGATCTGTTCATCCTTGTATTCTCTGTGCTAGGCATACCTAATTACCTAATGTTACAGGAGATAATGAAAATGTCCACATGACAAATGGAGAATTTAGAAGCTTCGCTTTCGCATAATTTAGAATTGAATGTTGAGCACTCCTACAGCACGCCATTACTTCCTAACCTGTATTAGGCAACCACCAATTTATATGGCGAAACACCAACGGCACCACTATTTTGTAGTCTACTTTAATATGTATGTGCATTGTCGAGGTTTTAGGAAATTTATTTTCTGACTGACACATTTGCTTTTCTCCAGTTTCCTCAAAGGGAACAGCGATTCACTAAGTTACTGTATATATGTTAGGCTAAATGCTAGGGATAACAATTCCTGCATCATAGGGTCAGACAGAAGAATGCTGTAATCTGTAAAGCCCTTCTGAATCTGGGAGGAAGGCCAGCATTAATACAATGAACGATTGTTACCTCTAAATGTCCCTTTGCAAAGAACAGCGTTTCTCCAACTTTTTGTTTGACCAGACCTACATAAAGAAATTACATTTTATATCGCCAGCCGCGATATGTCCATATAAAAATTTGAAATAAAAATTTCTCAAAACAACTCCTTTACTATATGCTGTACTCTGAGACTTTTCTGTTGTGTTCTATTCTACTCAATTTCATTAAAAATATAAGGTGGTGGTCCTGATCTACCAAACTGATTTCGCAATCCCCTAGAGATTATAACTCACGGTTTGGAAGACTGTCTTGGAAAAAGGTATTTGATCTATCTGTAGTCATTCTTCCCACATCTCCCTACACCTCTCTGGAGTTCCCGACTGTTTTGTTTTCAACCCAATAATTACTGTGCCTCCGTGTTTTGTGTCAATGCTCCGTGGTGGGGCCGCTGCCCTTCTTCCCGGGCTCCTTTAAGAGGGTGGTAACGGCCCATCACTGGGGAGCGGAGTTGCAGGGCCCGCTCTTCTAGTTCTTATGAAAGCCAGGGTGTGTGTGCGGAGGGTGGGAGGGCAGGGGTGAGGCAGGGGCAGCAACAAAGCCTCGGCAGGGTGAGCTGCAGCAGCGGGAGGATCTGCAACATCCCACCGCCGCGTTTCCGGAGACCCCGCGGAGGTCCGCGCGTGCGCAGAGCCCGCCCCGGCCTCTGAAGAGCCCGCGCGCGCTGCCGCCGAGCCAAAGTCCAAGGTGGGCTCCGGCGCGCGGGCGGCGCGGCGGCGCGCGCCAGGGGGCGGTCCTGTGCGGCCGGCACCTCCCTCCCTCGGCGAGCCCCTCTCCTCCCAGTCTCCCCCGCGCTTCCTGCGCTACGGTAGTCGCTGCCGCGTCCCGTTTGCCGGCTTGCTCGCGCTGGCCAAGGCATGGCGGCCTTCAGCAAGTACTTGACGAAGCGAAACTCCTCGCTGGCGGGGGCCGCGTTCCTACTGCTCTTCCTGCTCCACAAGCGGCGCCGCGCCCTCGGCCTGCACGGGTAAGAAGGCCCGTGGCCCCGCCGCCTGCTCGGGCCCGAGCGGGCGCTCCCCGCACGCTCTCTCTCTCCGCCGGCCCCCGGCCGACGGATCCCTTTGCCCTGCGGGGTTAGGAGGAGGGAGGGCGAACCGCGACTGCTGCCAGGCTTCAATGTCAGGGTGTCCCTGTCCGGCGACTTCGCTCTCTCCCGGGGAGTGTCAATCTTTCTCCAGCGCCAGCGAGCAAACCTGCTGCCCAGCTCGAGGCGATCGCCTCTTGTCGGGGGCAGGAGGAGGGAAGCCTTGTGTCCCCCCCGCACTTTTCTCTATACCACCTCTTCTCTGTGTCAACTTTCTGGTGTGTTCTAGTTTTGCCTTCTCATCTCCAGACAGACTAGGAACGATTGTTTTGGGGACGTGGGTGTGTGATTTGAGGATGGGGATTGGATTCGCCAGCCTGGACACTGTTGTCTAAATCACTTGGCTGAGGTTTGTTTGGCTCGATTCCCGAGTAATTGCTGTTGAAAGTCGCGAGGTGGTACATGTGAACTGTATATCCTGGGTTCTCTTGGCACGATTGCCTTCTAAAGTGGTGCCCCCTTGGAGGTGATCTGTGAACGCCCTGGAATTTCATCGGGAAAGGCTGAATGGATTCTGTCCTACTTGGAGGGCAGTGCTCCCTCCCTTGATACTGTAGGTGAAAGGTTAAAGTGTATTTTAGGTGACGATCAAGATCCTTTGTAATTACACTCTATTGCTTCCACTATGAGAGAATTTTAATGTTTAGATTTAACTTTGGGAGGTTATAAGATCAGAGAAAGGAAGAGAGAGAATCGAGTTACGGATCTGCAATTACAGGTATAACAATTTTTATTTGCTGGGCTACACTTGCCTTCAGCAAATGAATGAGAAATGTTATTTTTCAAGCATTTGCCAGTCATTAGATTTTTCATATTAAATCTTGGCGTGCTGCTATCATGCATTTTATTTCATTCATTCCTCTGGGCAGGTACGGTTGCCTCCTGTTTTTGGTTTGCCTAAAATATCTAATCAGCAGTAGGATTTGGACTAAAACACTGAGACGTGGACTCTTAGGTCATAGTCCCCTTTCCATGAAGTTCTTTCTAGCCTTCTCCTATCTTACTAAAATCTGAATCGATGGTCCTTCTTTTCCTTCTTTAATCTGCTTAACGAAGTTGAAAATGATTTTCGTCCAGACAACACAGTACTTATTACGTCTATTCAGTTTGCTTTTAAAATGATACAAAAATGTAAATATAGAACACATTTTTCTATTGGTTTGTATGCCTTCTGAGCTTCCAGTTGCAAATAGAAGTTACTTATTGTCTGGAAATATACCAATAGAAAATGTTAAATGCTTTAATTTTAATTATATTTTTTCAGAGAAGTGTTTCAACATAGAACAGGTGTTTTAATATGGGGGAAGGGACTTGAGGACAACCCTAACAACACTGGCTTACTTTTATGATTTTTTAAAAAACCTTTACTGAAGTATCACATACATACAGAAGAGTACACACATCATAAGTGTAGAGCTTGAAGAATTTTTCTAAGTAGAACACACCTGTGTAGTGAGCATCCAGATCAAGAAACAGAATATTATCAGCACCCCAGAAACTCTCCTAATGCACCCTTCCAGTCATAGTCCAAGATCTACTAAACCGATTTATAAGACTATAGATTATTGAGTAAGGGAAATTTTAAACATAATCTAATGGGAATTAGTAGCAACAGCAGTAAAATAGTATAATAGGATTTGTCTTATAATAGTATAGTCTTATATATAGTATGTCTTATATAGTAGTATGTCTTATAGTAGTATAGTATAGTATAGTATGTCTTATAATAGTATAATAGGATTTGTCTTAATAATTTTAGCTGCTCATTTACCATTGTAAAATGCTTTAATTTTTTTTTTTTTTTTGAGACAGAGTGTCACTCTGTTGCCCAGGCTAGAGTGCCCTGGCGTCAGCCTAGCTCACAGCAACCTCAAACTCCTGGGCTCAAGCGATCCTCCTTGCCTCAGCCTCCTGGGTAGCTGGGACTACAGGCACGCGCCACCATGCCCGGCTAATTTTTTCTATATATTTTT
>NW_012153062.1:5059768-5067690 GCF_000956105.1 Propithecus coquereli | reverse complement strand
CTCAGCCTCCCAGAGTGCTACGGTTACAGGCGTGAGCCACCGTGCCTGGCCTGTAAAATGCTTTAAAAATCTCTTTTTGAGAAACTTTGTGAATTTTGGGGGGAATTAAATTATTCAGCAGGTAATTTACTGAACAAAAGATTGTTAGTAGTTTACGTTGGGATGAATAGGGAAAAACTTTTACACATTAAATATTTTGTGGGAGGAGAATACAGATTATGAGCGGATAAGCATGAAGTTTAAATTATTTTAAATTACTGAGATAAAATGATTGAGCAATTTTAAAACTATTAATAATGACATTTTTTTTTGTAAATCTTTATAGATGGTATACTTCCAGAATCTTAGGAATATTTTTCAATAACTAACATTAGTGTCACAGTTTGAAGATTAGAAGATTCTAACTTTATATTTTACTGGCTTTTTGGATGTCTTTGGTAACAGGACTGGTTAATTTTAATACCTGTTGTTTAATTAAGGAATTGGTGGCTGCTTGACCTTTTGTCTATGTTGTTAACAGTAGGTTTGTCTTAGAATATATTTTCCCTTGGAACTGGATAGGTTAATATAGCTAGTAAAACCGTTTTAAAAGATATAATGTAACATTATTCCAAACAGGAGAATGAGTAATTTAATGTTCTGGGTTATTTTTAATTTTTGTTAACATACTTTTTTTCACCCAGTTAAACTTCATATGTGTGGGTGTGTATGACCTTGTATTATGGAAAACTTCACACATATACAAAGTAAATAGAATAATATAATGATACCCCCTGTACACTTTCCCCTAGAAGTACCAACATTCTGCTCTTCTTGTTTCTCTAGATCTACCTGCTGCTCACTCCTTATTTGTACAGGTTTTTAGGTAAAATTTATATACATTGAAATGAACAAATCTTTTTTTTTTTTTTTTTTTGAGACAGAGTCTCACTGTGTTGCCCCGGCTTCAGTGCCGTGGCATCAGCCTAGCTCACAGCAACCTCAAACTCCTGGGCTCAAGCGATCCTCCTGCCTCAGCCTCCCGAGTAGCTAGGACTACAGGCATGCACCACCATGCCCGGCTAATTTTTTCTATATATTTTTAGTTGTCTGATTAATTTCTTTCTATTTTTAGTAGAGACGGGGTCTCGCTCTTGCTCAGGCTGGTTTCGAACTCCTGAGCTCAAACAATCGGCCCGCCTAGGCCTCGCAGAGTGCTAGGATTACAGGCGTGAGCCACCGCACCCGGCCTGAACAAATCTTAATTATACATTTTTTAAACAAATTGATTCACTTGTGTAATACATCCCACCATGGATTAGAACATTTTTATTTCCCCAGAAAGTTCCTTGTATTCATTCCAATCATTTCCCACCACGACTGTGCTAATTTTTTCACCTTAGTTTTGCCTAATCATATATTTTATTTTTTTATTATTTATGTGTAAAAGTGGAAACTTTTTACTCATGGATAAGAAGGGCCATTTATTCATTTCAAAGTGTCTCCTTCAATATGTTATATTACTGTGCTAGATGCTTTAGGATATATATACACATTGTATATGTGTGTATATATTACATACATTTAAACAGTATAAGACATCTTTATTCGGGGAACATACATTCTTCTTAGGGAGAAGAAACTTAAACACAAAGTAGTTAAAAATGAAAGGGGATGACAGAATGACATGCATAGACAGACATGCCTTAGAAGTTCTGAGAAAGGCAAGATTAAGGTGTTTGGGAAGAGTTAGGGAAGGCTTTATGAAGGATGTGACTTAAGCTTAAAAAGGGAGTGGATAATTGGAATAAATTGAACATTATAGCAGCCTTTATCAAATTTTTGTTGCACTGATGGTCTGAAGAAACTTTGTGGTGCCCTTTCAATCTGTTTTCCACTGCTACCAGACCTCTTTTTAAGATACCCAGATGTAGTCCTAATATTCCTTCATTAAAATCTTTCGGCTACTCTAAAATACAAATTTCTTGTGTTCATGATCTGGTCCTTGCCTCCCTTTCCTCCTCATCCAGCCATATAGAGTAACTTGTAGTCTCAGTACGACAAGCTCTGCCCAGCCTAATTGTAATCACTGTCATCTCCACCCTCTAATATTTATTTTCCTTCAAGACTCAGTCAACATTTTCTTTTAGGTGTTTTCTATCTTTTCCTGATCTCCAAAGTGATGCAGTTGTCCTCTGCTTTTATGATATTCTGAGCATTCCTCTACTCTGGCAGTTCCACTCTGTATTATACTAGTTTGTTTTCTTGGCTTCTGCCTACATTAGATGGTGAGTTTCTTGTAGGCATGGACTGAGTTATCTTTAAATTCCTAGTTTGGATTTGTCACGGGATAGATACTCAGTAAGTATTTATAGAGAAGATAAATGATATAGGATAGTTGGAGAACTTTTGAGGGTAATTGACAGGCAGTCGGAGATGTGGGACTAGTACAAATATGAATAGAGGTATTATGTTCGTAGAAGTAATAGTTGTGTACTTCGGAGTATTTAACGTAACTTAGGTAGTATGTGAAATCGGTGGGCCAATTTTAGAAGTCAGGGAAAGGGACCAATCTATATTGCCACAATATTTTACTATCTTAAACCCCCCCCAAAACAGAACAAATCAATTTCTTTTCCTTCCCATTAGTGCTTGTCAAATAAAGTTCAGATTTCTCATCCTGGATTTCAGAGCCTTCCTTAGTCTGGTCTCACTTTACCTGGCTAATCTTATATGCCATTGCCTGCCAGCAGGTACTGTGTGTCTCAAATAGGCCAGATTCTGCATTGTTCTTTGAACAGACTGTCCTCATTCTTGGCTTTGGAGCTTTATTCATACCATTAGCCATACCTGGAATATCTCTTTGTATCCTTTGTTCTCCAGCTCTTATCATCCTTAAAGGGTGAGGTTGGGGTCACCCCTTCCATGAAGTATTATTTAACTATTCTAGATGATTTAAATGATGGCCACCCCCTTTTTAACTTTCTGAAGCATGCATTTATGTACCTTTCTTATTTATCTATCCATTACTTGACTGGGTGTAATCTAGCTGTGTGTACCAAGGTCCACCAGCTTATGGGGGGGATTCTTCACCCTTTTTAAAGCCCCGATCTATAAATGGTGAGAACAGTTTCCTCTCCCAAATATTTTTGAGGAGTTTCAAGGAGCTTATGTTTCTCTTACTTCACTTCTTTGCTTCTGCTCTATTTTAGATCCCACTTACATCTTGTCTCTTGAGCCTGTCTCTTTTTTGGTATCTGCTTTGATTTCTCTAAAGTATCAGTCACAAAGCAGGTATCTGTAGTAAAGTTTTTTTGAAAATTTGGGAGGAGGGGCAGGGAATATATCCCAGCATAGTGAACAGCTTAAAATTCTTAGGAGTTCCTTGGGCATTCCCACTATTGGAAATTTTTTGACTATATTTTTTTCCCTGATTCTTAGCCATTTGGCCTGTGGCTAGACCTTTTCTTTACCCATTGGGTGTCCTCATATCTCTAGCTTCTTCCTCTCTGCACTCCCTTCCCACTAATCCCTCTACAACTTTCCTGCACACTCCAAATTCAGCTGTCCTCCCTTAGATCTTCTTCTTTCAGATCAAGCTCTGAAAGGGGCTAGCTTCACTTTTCTCGTATTCACAGGCCCACTGAATGTTCTGCAAAGTCACGTGAGGAGCTTGTAAAGGAAAATAAAAAACCTCAGGACCCCCAAACTCCTTATGCCAAAGGGAAATTTAAGTCTAGAGGCTGAATCATGCAATACCCTCTTCCAAATGAATAGCTGTTACTTCACAACCTTGTGTCAAAGCATACGTTAGCCAGACCCCCACAGAAAGACAAAAGGACAGGCAAAAGGCCTCAAGCATCTCCCAGAGGACTGACTCCCCAAATCATTCATAAGTAAACTCTTTGCTGGCCTTCCATAAACAAGGACGTGCCAATTGTAATTTTAGGTCTGCATTCTAAGTCTAGCTCCTAAAACTAAAGTCTAGTCAGTTCCACATAATGTTGATTATAAGCTTATCTTCCCAGGTACAGAAAAAAGACAAGATGAGATCAATTATTCCTCTGCCTACATGCCCCTTTCTACATGCCTTCCCCTGTTTAAGGAAATGCGTAAATATTAAACCTTCTGAAAACCTCTTTGGAAGGCTTTTACTCTGGACACATCCTAAATCTCTAGCCTAATAAACCTCCATTGGTTGAGATTCTTGCCTCAGTCACTCATTTTGGTTGTCAGGCTGCAACTGTATGAAACCCTTAGGATGAACTATGAGTGATGTCATATGGGTTGTTTGGATCCTCAGATTAAAAAGGATCTGCTTAAGCAACCATAGGTGAAAAAAAGCTTGAAAGGATTTACCAGCAGAAGCAGGTGTACACTGAACCCAACTGAAGCAAATCAGGCCCAGAGCAGTGTTCTGAGAACTGTGTAGCTGTCAGTGGTCTGCTAGGGGAAGCCAGATGCAGGGTGTTTAATTACTCTTCTCAGTTTGGGGCACATTAGCATCCTTGGGCAGACATTCTATTTCAGGGATTTTGCACTTGCTGTTCCCCCTACTTGGAATGCTCTTTCCCCAAATATTCATGGTGTTTACTTCCTCCGTTCTTTTATCAGACAACTTAGACCTTCTTTTGCCACACAATTTAAAATAGCATCATCTGTACACACACTCTTGTCCACCTTCCCGGGTTTACTTTTCTCCTTAGCACTTATCATTATAAAATGCACTATTTATTTTACATATATATTTTGTTTATTGTATGTCTTTGCTGCTAGCACGTAAGTGCCATGAACACAAGAACTTTTGTCTGTTTTGTTCATTGTTACAGTGCAGTGGCTAGAACTGTGGCTGGCATATAGTAGGCATTCACATTTGTTGAATGACTCTACCTCTGAGATGCTCATTTCTTAGGGCTGTGGTTACTGTTGTTTTAAGTGACAAATTTCTCTTGCTACAAATGTAAATGTTGTCACCTTAAGTATATTATGAGCTCTTTAGGAGCTGGACCATTTATACTCCCTATATGCATGGATAAAGCAAATCTCAGAAATATAAAATGGTATCTTACCATTTTGTAGTCTGCTTTTGACAGTTAACAATAGGGTATAAACATTAAAGACAATGTAAAAACTTAAAAATCATTCACAATGCCATAACCATAATACACATAGTTTTATTTTTGTGTATTCCCTTTTATTCCTATTTATATGCATATTTTTACATAGTTATACATGTTTTATTTTCATTTAAAGCATCTATCCTGTATTTCCCTGTACATGATCTTTGTAACTATACTTTTAAAGAAATACATAAATATTCCTCTGTGTGTCTGTATCATAGTTTACTTTGTTCTTAATGTTGCACATCTAGATTGCCTCCAGAATTTTTATAGATAATTCTGTATATATATATATATTTTTTTTTTATTTCAGCATATTATGGAAATACAGATGTTTAGGTTTCGTATGTTGCCCTTCCTCCCCCTCCCCCCCAGATAATTCTGTATATTTTTGCAGGTGATCATTTTCATCTCTGCTACATAACTTCCTTGGAATACATTGCTAGAAATAGTATTAATGAATGGAAGTTTATGAACTTCCTTAGTGTTTGTGGCAATGGTATGAACATTCTGGAAAAATTGACATATTATTCAAGAATTATACCAATTTGCAATACTATGAATGTTAATTGTCTACTCATCATTAGGGGGTGTTTAATTTTTTTTTTCTACTTTAGAGATGCAAAGTAATGTAAGATTATTTTAATTTGCATGTATTTTATAATTTATAAGAATGAATATTTTTATATGCAGGAACTTGATCTTTATTATGGAGGCAGTTTGGCATAGTGTAAAAGCATGGTCTTCGGAGTCAGATAATGGGTTAAAATTTTTAGTTACCCATTTGCTAGATCTATAACCTTGGTTAATTTACTCAACCTTTCGGAGCCTCAGCAGAACAGAGATAATAGTATTTATTTAATTCAGCAGTTAAGTGTGAGGGTTAAAGGAGAAAATGTCTTAATCCAGTGCTCAATAAATAAAAGGTAGCTCTCATTAACTATCCCTGTGCTTGCTGAAGGAAAACTGAAAGAACATCCCATTGTTACCTTCTCAAAAACTGTTGAACCTTCCTAAAACTTTCCTCAAATGTGCCCATGAAAATCTCTCTAAAGAAGGCTTTTTCAATTGATAGAATCATTTACTTTTCGAGTTGGAAAATATGTAAGTTAGTTTTATGTGACATGGTTTCAAGCCTTTGTATTTTTTCAGTTTCTGCTTCCTGAACATGATACTGCTTATTTCTCCACCTCTAAAAGAGGTGGTCCTAAATGGAATTCAGTATTCAAATGTGTTCTCACTGACACAGAATAGAACCGTGACCTGCCTTGTAGATGTTAAGCTTCCATTAAAATAGCATGAAGTTATATTCATTTTTATGACAAGTAAATATTCCTCACTCATATTTAGCTTAATAGTTCCCTTTCCCCTCTTCGATTTGTTTGATTTTTTTTAAAAAAACCTGAGTTTATGGAACTTTTACGCTTTGTTTGAGCACATCAGTTCCTCCTGCTGAAACTTTTTTGATCCTGCACATTTACAGATTCCTTCTGTATATTTTCCCAATAAATAAATAAATGATTGGACAGGACTAAGTTTCTAACAGTGTATTTATTAATACACCACTGTAATCTTTCTATGAATTGAGACCCTTTGGGTATTGTATTGGCTCTCATATTTAATTTACCAGCATCTTTTCACACATTTCCTTCTGATAATAGACCTGGCATTCTGACAGTTGCCATAACCTGATCCTTACTGGGCTAGTCAGAGCCCTCTTTTGGGATGTTTCTGCTGGAGCCGGTAGGGGGAAGGATCTTTCTTTTCTGGTCATGGAGCTATGAAGATGAGACCATTGAGCTGCATGTGGGATTGGTCTCTGACATGGAAAAGGCAGAGAACTTCTGATTTTGTTTCTTATCAAATGCTTTGTAGTATAGTAATGAAAATTTACAGAATTTTTATGATACCTTCAGAGAAGAGAATAAGCTTAGTCTGACATAACTTTTTGGTAAACTCATGCTTGCTCCTAGAATTTACCACTTCCTTCTAAGTACCTGTGCCATACTGTCCACTTAGATAAACAAGTTATAATTTTTTCCCCGGGATCAATGTTAAACTCATCCATGACCTGATGACTGTCATCACCTTCTAATCTCTTACAGAAGAATATAAACTGGAATTATAAGGAAGATAGGATTTTCATACATTTTCTTTGGAATTATTAATATATATGCCAAATGAAATACAATTTTATGGGAAATGGGATTTCCCTATTATTTATTTTGGAAAGATTTTTATAGAATGTTAGAGTCGTTTAAAATGACACTTGTAGTATTTCCACATAGAATTAGGCATCAGGCCCTTCCTTGCTTGAGAACATGGCTTTCATCGTAACATTCTTTTTATGAGTAAGTCACTTTTGTTTCAGGCATCTCTGTCAAGAATATAGCCTTCGATAACATAAAGATAAAATTCTTTGAATAACTGATGATTGTGTTCTTCAGTGGGAACTGTTTATGCATACTAAGATGGTTTGTAGTGTCTTAGGTAAAACAGTGGGAGTGTGCCAAAAGTGTTTTTTAAAAACATACAATTTCTTACCCTTTTGCAATATTAACAATCCGGAGTGAATGCAGTTAGATTAATAAAGTATGAAATTGAAAATAAAGCTCATCAAAGCATAATGAGCTAGTTTCATATCTATAAATAGATGTAGCAATTTCACCACTACAACAGTACCATAATAATAGATATAAAAGTGTATTATATGATTTACTCTATGCTTAAATTATTTTGACTTAATATTTCATATTTGTTGGCAATAAAAATAAATGCACTGTGCAGAATGAAGCAACTTCTCTAGGTAAATAATAATTTAGT
>NW_012153062.1:5057193-5059042 GCF_000956105.1 Propithecus coquereli | reverse complement strand
GGAAAGTGTAAGAGGTACTAGATCACTGTCATTTCTTATGATTGAGTAATATTCCATTGTGAACATATACCAAATTTTGATAATCCACTCATGGATTGATGGGCACTTGGGTTGTTTCCACATTCTTGCAATAGTGAATTGTGCTGCCATAAACATTCGGGTGCAGAATAATCTTTTAATGCTTCATAGTTTTAAGAATTAAACACTTTCGCTTTATCAAAGTTAAGTATACAGTGTAGAAAAATTGAACGCTAGAAAAAGGAAGAGAGAAAACACCTATCATGTAACATGATTTTCATTTCATTGATTCTAATGTAGGCATTTTTTAGGAGTGCAAAAGGCTTATTAAAAATTTTTTAGAAAAGAAAAATAAGATAGGCATTTTCTCCCACATTTTAGCATCCTTTTTCACATTTTAACTTGTCTGAAATGAGGGTACAATTTACAACTGATGAATTTAGCTTTGATTAAAACAGTATTAGCATATTGTTACATATCCCTTTTACTATGCATACTTTTATTTTGCTTGTAAAAATACTGCATATTAGCTTGCATCAACTTCAAATTTCTGACTTGAAATTCACTGTGATTGCCTTTCTTCATTAAATCTTGAAGGTGAGCTTAAGAAAAAAGTGGAAAAAGAAAAAATTAAGGTAGAATGAGATTTTTTCCTCATTCCAGTATAAGGACTGGAGGAAGTATCTTGGCCTGAGATCAGTAGGGAATCAATGAACTACTCAAAGAAAGGAACGCAAAGATCATGCCACCAAGTCAGAGTTGAGTGCTTGTTGTGTATCAGATGCTGGATTTTCAGATGTTCAGCGTAGAAATGATTAAGAGGTCCTGTCTCAAGAGTTGGGGGGTTTAATACAAGTCTGCACCTTAATTAATTAATTCAACATGTAAGTACTAGTTGCTGAGGACACAGTGGTAAATAAGACAGGTCTCTTTCTTGGTTCTTATAGTGGGAGAAGACAACTTGTTTTGTGGTAGTTTTGTAGTGGGTATTTAAGAAGGTTAAAAATTAAATTAGACACGGTTTTTGCTGTTAAGAAACTCATAAACCATTGCAAGAGAGAATCCTGTAGCTTAACACCAAATTTCTAGTTTTAAAAAAAACCCTGATTATATTTTATTTAAAATACTGTTCTCTATTTATCTGTGAACACAGTTATGTTGCATCAGGAAATTAGATTTAAGGCATTTTCAACTGTAGGACTCATTTGACTTTTTTCCCCCCTAATAAGGTCCAAGATATGTTGTTTAGTAACAGGATGGGGGGTGGGTGGGAAGCAAGTGCAGGACAGAATAAGTGTTAAGATCTCATTTTTTAAATAAGTATCATATGATTTCTAATTTAATTGTTGATGAATGACACATTTCTGTATGTATTTTATCAATGGTTCAACAAAATAGCTATTCTCCCTCTCCCCCTGGAGAATACATCAGTGTGGAAGGAAATATAACATTTATGACATATATTCTATTAAATGTTTGTTGTATGTTAGTGTGCTAGGCTTTGAGGTACTAAATTAAATGAACATTATTTCTAATCCCAATCTTGGGGAACTACAAATACATAAAAAATTTGTGCAACTCAGTATGACTAGACCTGTGTTAGGAACATAGTTCTGTGAGCAGAGTTGGGCACATTTAATTCTGGTTGTTACCTGGGGGGATAGGAGGGGTTCACATTTGAGCTTGGCCTTAAGAGATATGTAGTGTTTTGCTAAGGGGTAAAAGGCATTCAGAAAACAGCTTGAGCAAAGGCATAGAGTTAATGGAGTTATGATTTGAGAAGAAGGAACTAGAAGATACAAATCTGGAGATATTACAATAAACTATTGAA
>NW_012153062.1:4971053-5056053 GCF_000956105.1 Propithecus coquereli | reverse complement strand
AGGGGAGGTAGAAAAGTCAGATTTAGTCCTGGTAATGATGCTAGAGACCTTGCTCCCTCTAGGGAGCCTGAAGAATAATGGAATCTTCTATTTTTACGGGCGACCTGTGCACTGGTGCTGACTCTAACTGTGAATCCACTTTACTTTGCAGATCACTTGCTTAACACTAAAAGTGCCAGCAGAATGGCAGGCCATTACTCCAAATGTCATTCAAACCAGTGTCATTTCCACATGCCCTTCCCTCTCAAAGAGTGAAGTGAAGAACATCTGCCAGCCCTCTTACCATGTCCTTGTAAATCTTGCAATGTAGAGCTCTATGCAATTTAATTTGGGAACCATTTGGGTAAATAAGGGTAGGAGGGGGTTTATCAAGAGTAAGGAAGTTGAAGAATGCTAAATTGATTTATTTGGAAAGGAATCCAGTAAGTCTTGATTTTAAAATCATGTCACCTGCATGCTATGGATGTAATCTTCTCATATCTGTTATGGTTTTCAAAGTAAGGAGTCTACTAATACTATATCCTAAGTTTAGAGATCTTTTCTCAATAGCACATGTTCTCCTGAGAATATCATGAAATAACTCAACAAGTGCATTCGTTTTACACTTTAAATTATGAGTTATATACTTATTGTAGCATTTCAGATTAACTGGGGAAATTGTATGAAACCGAAGGCATAGATTGCACAAGAAGGCAGATGAGATAGACACACTCTTCTTCATCCACGTCATTTCTGCTGAATAGATGGGTGGTACAAGTTCAGGGGCATGGTTTTGTTTGCTCAAAGTCTTGCTTCTATAAAACCCTCTATTTTAATGGCTTCTTCTTTAATTTGGTTCCAGAATCAGAAGTTTATATATTTATATCCTATATGAAATTGTAAAGATTCTTGACCCTGAATTCTATAAGTCATTTGGGGCTTATTTTTAGATGCTGCCCAACATATTCTCTGTATTTCCTGAATATTGCTCATATAGTTATCTATTACTTTTACAGCATTGATTGATTACATTCTTCCTTACCAGTACCCATGTTATGGGCTCTCTTATGATACCTTCTGTGTTGTGTGCAACTGAAAAGAAAGATGGAGTTGTCATTTTATACTACACCTTTAAATGGAATGGATCTGGAATAAATCAATAGGGTTCAAAATAAATCATTATTGCTTCATCTCTTCTCTATAAAAGGACGCATGTACCTTAGTTTTATTTTATCTAATATGTGACAATGATAATTTAGAGAACTTTTTCTGATGTAAATTGCATATAACCTAACACCAATTCCCCGAAAAATTATAAAAGAAGAATTAAGGAATTTATCTCATAATACTGAAAAGTCTGGGGTCAGTTTTCTAGAAGACTGATGATCTTAAGACAAAGCTAACTAAAGTGGCTCAAAAAATGCTGTGAAGACCAGGTATTTCTCTTTCTTTTTCATTCATCTCATCCCTTGGCTCTGCTTTCCACTGTGTTGATTTCATTTCCAGACTCCACCCTGTGGGCCCAAGTAACTCCATGATTAAGATTATATCAATCATAATAGTTCAATGCAATGAGAAATATCTGTTTTTCCAGCCCTTAAAAATTTCCTAGCATATCCCTGACTGGATCACAAGTGGTATACTAATTCTGGAATCCATCACTAGGATGAGGCATATGGAACACATTCAACTTCATGTCTAGCCCTGATACTGCCCCATCCAAAACCAAATGAGCTTAGTGTGAGAGACAGGGATTCTTCAAGGAAAATCAATGTGTTTTTTATCAAAGGAAAGGAAAACTGGGAAAACATTGGCAACAGCAATAAATATACACTCCAAGATTATACACTACAGTTTTTAACAGCAGAACATACAGTTGTCCCCCTTTAACCATGGTTTCTCTTTTTGCAGTTTCAATTGTACTTGAAAGATAGATAGAGAGAGAGAGAGAGACCACATATAGTTAATTTTATTACAGTATATTAATACTAAAATACAGTCATGCATTGCTTAATGACATGGATATGTTCTGAGAAATGCATCATTAGTTGATATGTCATCATGAGAATGTCAAAGAGCGTACTTACACAAACCTAGATGGTGTATCCTGCTACACATCTTGACTATATGGTATATATATATGTAGCTCCTAGGTTACAAACCTGTACAGCACGTTAAACTGTACTGAATACTGTAGACAGTCGTAACACATTGGTAAGTATCTGTGTGTCTAAATTATATCTGAACATAGAAAAGGTACAGTAAAAATATGGCATAGAAGATAAAAAGTGATATACCTGTATAGGACCTGTATAGGACCGTGAATGACGCTTGTAGGACCCGAAGTTGCTCTGAGTGAGGCATGAGTGAATGTAAAGGCCTATGACATTAGTGTACATACTGTAGATGGTATAAACATTGTACACTTAGGTTACATTACATTTATAAAAAATTGTTTTTCTTTCTTCAATAATATCATTGCCTTCCTCTTTTACATCTTGTCCCACTAGAAGGTCTTCAGGGGCAATAACATGTATGGAGCTGTCATCTTCTGTGATAGCAATGCCTTCTTCTGGGAATACCTCCTGAGGCCACCTGCCTGAGTCTGTTTCACAGTTAACTTTTTAAATAAGTAGTAGTACACTCTAAAGTAACATTTAAAAAGTACAGTATAGCAAATACATAAACCAGTAACACAGTCATTTATTATCATTATCGAGCATTATGTACTGCATACACTTGATTCATAAGACTGGCAGTGCAGTAGGTTTGTTTATATCAGCATCACCACATACATGTGAGTGATGCATTGCACTGCAATGTTATGTCAGCTAGGAGGTCACTAGGTGAGAGGAGTTTTTCAGCTCCATTATGATCTTATGGGACCACTGTCATATATGTGGTCTGTCATTGACCAGAACGTTGTTATGTGGTACATGAGTATATTATGATGAAATACTCTTTTTTTTTTTTTTAATGGTGAAATGCTCTTAAGAGTCTTTTAAAACCCTTTTCATTGTAGATTGTACCACAGACACAGAACATATGTCACAATGACTTTTTTAAATATAACAAAATACCCTTGTAACCACTACCCAGGTCAAGAGATCGATCTTGGCCAGTCACTGCAGAAGTCTTCCACATGCCCTTTCCCAATCACAGTCCCTTTCCTCTCACTAAAAGTAACTGCTATCCTGACTTCTACAGTAATTGAAGTTTTGCATTTCCTTATAATTTTGTCACCCAAATGTGCATTCCTGAACATTGTGTATTCTGACTGCTCCATTGACCTGTCATGTCCCTCTTCCATATTTCTCCCTCTCCTTGAGCCTTCCTGTTCCCTGGGACACAACAGTACTGAAATCAGGCCAATTAATAACCCTACGATGGCCTCTAAGTGTTCAAATGCAAGGAAGAGTTATGCATCTCTCATTTTAAATCAAAAACTCGAAATGATTAAGCTTAGTGAGGAAGGCACATGGAAAGCCAAGATAGGCCGAAAGCTGGGTTATTGTGCCAGTTAGCCAAGTTGTGAATGAAGAGGAAAAGTTTTTAAAGGAAATTGGAAGTGCTACTCTGATAAACACATGGATGATAAGAATGCAACAGCTTTATTGCTGATATGGAGAGAATTTTAGTAGTCTGGATAGATCAAACCAGCCACAACATTCCCTTAAGCTAAAGCCTATTCCAGAGCAAGGTCCTAACACTCTTCAATCCTGTGAAGGTGACAGAGGTGAGGAAGCTGCAGAACAAAAGTTTGAAGCTAGCAAGGATTGTTTCATGAGGTTTAAGGAAAGAAGCTGTCTCTCTAAAGCGCAAAGTGAAGCAGCAAGTTATCCAGAAGATCTAGCTAAGATAATTGATGAAGGTGGCTACACTAAACCACAGATTTTCAATGTAGACAAAACAGCTTTCCATTGGAACAAGATGCCCTCTAGCTAGAGAGGACTTTCATAGCTAGAGAGAGGAAGGCAATGCCTTGCTTCAGAGCTTCAAAGGATAAGCTGACTCTTTGGTTAGGGGCTAATGCTGCTGGTGATTTTAAAGTTTTATTTACCATTCCAAAAATCCTAGGGCCTTTAAGAATTATGCTAAATCTCCTCTGCCTGTGCTGTAGAAATGGAATAACAAAGCCTGGATAACAGCACATTTGTTTACAGCATGGCTTATTGAATATTTTAAACCCACTGTTGAGACCCACTGCTCAGAAAAAAGATTCCTTTTAATATATTATGTTATTGCTTATTCAGCGTGCACCTAGTCACCCAGGAGCTCTGGTGGAGATGCACAGATACTGCTGCCATTCACGTCTTGTAGCTGTTGGTAGGTTGTCATCAATCACTACATATTGTCATTTATTTTTCTAGTTTTGTTGTATATGTTGTCCATGGGTGTTTGGTTTTGCTATACTAGTTGCTCAGTGTGGGTTTGTTATATTTATTTATTTTTTCAAGAGGTGGTGAATGGATTCAAGGAGATTGAAAAGTCATTCCATTCATCTCAGATCACTGGAATAATAATAAATGCTGGCAGGATAATTGCTTAGCCATTGGAAATAAGATGAAATGAGATCTACACCTCACACCATATGTAAGAATGATTAAAGAAAAATGCCAGGAAAAAACCATGGGTGAATTCTGCTATAACCTGGATGTCGGGAAAGAAGCCTTTGTAATTATGACTCAAAAATCCCACTGCAACAAAAGAAAATATTGATGAATTTGACAATGTAAAATTAAAAAGCTTGTGTGTGTCAAAAACTCACCATAATGTCAAAAGACAAATGACAAACTTGTAGAATATGTCTGTAATGTATGTTTATCACAGATAAAGGGTTAATGTATATGAATGATCCTTAAACATATGATTGACCTTACTAAAAATGAGAAATGCAAATTTAATCTATATACTAAGATACTATTTTACATATTACATTGGCAAAAATTTAAAAATGTAATGGCGTTAAAACTTTTTGAAAAATTATTAACGTGTGACAAAGAATGCTTGCATTTGATTTGTTTAACAGACATTAGAGGGAAGGAACCTTTAGCTCTCTTTGTTTTTGTTCAAGAATATAAGCAACCAGTAGCTGAAATGTAGTGTCATTATTAAGTTTAAGTCACTGGAATCTTCTTTAAAGGAGGGATAAGACATTGCAACTCTATTTGACTCATCTCTATGGGTTAGTCCACTGATTAGAAAATCACAAGCCAATACAAACTAATTTTTAGATAGTTTCAGGTAACTCAAATTTAAGAATGGCAGCAGTGTCAATTTTAAATGCTCATAGATATTTCCATACCTATAACATGAAAAGGATTATTTTGCATTTAGTTCAATAATTCTAATTAAAGAAAACATTTTTCTCAACTTTAAAAAAAAATGTAATGGCATACTTTATTGGTGAAGCTGTGGAGAAACTGGCACTTTCTTACACTGCTGTAAAGTTATAGCCTTGGTGGAGAGGAATTTGACTTAGTTAGCAAAACTACATATGCGTTTACCTATTGAGTCAACAGTCCCACTGAGGATACAGCTCTGATGGTATGCATATACATATGTGTAAGGTTATTCATTAGAGCATTGCTTGTTATTACAAACTACTAGAACAACCTAAATGTTCTTACATAAAAGGTGATTGAATAAACTATGGTCCTTACACATAATGTAGGGCTGTGGAGCTATTAAAAAGAATAAAGATGCTTTCTATGGACTGCTAGGGAGTGATTTCTAGGAAATATTATTAAATGAAAAAGGAAAGTGCAAAAGACTGTGTAGTATGCTACCTTTTATGTGAGAAAGAAGGGAAAATCAAACATATACATATCTGCTCATTTTGTACAAAAAGAAACATAGGATGGATAAATCAGAAAATGATGAAGCTGGTTACATAGAGGGCGTGAGTGAGAACAGGGTGGAAAGGAAGAGGGTGGTGGAACAGGGTAAGAGGATATTGGGACAATTGGAGAAATTTGAATAAGGTTTGATTAGTTTTAGTATTAATGTTAATTTCCTGATTTTGATAATTATACTGTAGTTATATAAGGGAAAGTTCTTATTTTTAGAAAATAAACCCTGAAGTATTTAGGTGTAGCTTAAGCTCAGATGGTTTAGAAAAAGTGTGTGTGTAGAGAGAAAAGAATAATAAAACAAATGTTGTAAAATGTAATTGGGTCTCTTGATGAAAGGTATGAGAATTCTGTGTATTATTGTAACAGCTTTCCAGTAAGTTTGCAATCATATAAAATTTAAAAGTTTTTTTTTTAAAGCTGTGCAATTTCTATAAGCCATTTTCACAGAATCCCCTTTGTAAGATATTTCATGTGGCTTTTCTGCCTTCATTCTAAGGGACTTGGATATTTTGATAAAGGAACACTATTTTATAGATGCTGTGGAGGATCCCTATTTTAGGAATGCAGTGACTCTTACAAACAAGTTATAAAATGTGCCTGAGTTACCAACTCTGGCATTGGGATTACTTGCATATAGATTTTAGAATCAGCATGTTGGGATTTTGGTGAGGATTGCTTCTGATCTATTGATCAATTCTAATACTGGTTATTTTGCTCTCTTTTTTTTTGGTCAGTCTTGCCATGATTTAATGAAATGTGTTAATTTTTTAAAAATCCAACTTTTAGTTTTACTTTTCCTCTCTGTTGTCTGTTTTTTATTTCATTATTTTTTGCTTCTGTATCTTTTATTTTTTTCTACTTCAATTAAGTTTGTTTTTCTAATATTCTGAGATTACACATTTTCAGACTTTTTTTGATGTATACATTTAAGGTTATAAAGTTCTTTTTAAGCACTGCTTTAGTTGGAGCCTAAGTTAGATAAACTTTTTCATTCTGTAAATATACTATTTGTCATGTATATCATTCATTTCACAATATTTTCTGATTTCTCTGATGACTTTTCACAAGAGTATCTCTTTATTCATGTCAGCTCTCTATTGCTATGTAAATCACCCCAACAGTCAATGGTTTTAAATAGTTGTTTTTACCCTCAATTCTGTGGGTGGCTGGGTAGTTCTGCTGGTTTTGTCTAGGTTAAGTTGTGAGGCTATTGATCTTTTTTTTTATTATTATTATTTCATTTTTGCCCCTTCTAGTAGTTTGGAAGTTATTCTCTTTCTTTTTTTTCTTTACTGGTTACCCTAGAAATTTTGACATGCATTTCACTTTTCAAATCTAAGTGTTAATCATTAATACTTTATCATCCTCCCAGACAGTAAAAGTACTTAAAACACTATCTCCATCTACTTTCTTACTGATTTATATGCATTTATTGTGGTGTAATTTTTTTTAGCTGTGTTAAACCTATTGATTATATGTTTAATTTCAGTTGTATATTTTATTTTTAGAAATTCCATTTGGTTCTCTCAGATCAGTGTTACTTTTATGACTTTCTCTTGGTAGGTATCTTTTTAAAAAAAAACTGTATTTTAAAAAATACAGTCAATATTGTTTTATAGGGTATGTCTGGAAATGCCAACCTCTGAATCTTCTTGGATCTGTTTCTGTTTTATTTAAAATTAATTGTCAGAATAATTTTGAGGTGCTTATAGTAAACGTACTTTCATTTTAAGAGCAAAGTTTGCTTCTTTAGGAGTAATGTCAGTCAGGGAACAACTTAAACCAAGTTCCTTTAGAGGACATTTAAATTTTTTAGAACAATATCTTAATAAACAAAAGCAAGACTCACATTTCAGATTTTATGTTTTTATTTCCCAAAGGATTTACATCATTGTCTTTCCACATCATTGTCATGTTAATACCTTCCAAATCAACATCTCTACTCGTGGACTTCAAATCTAAACATTTTCTTACTGTCTTCTGGACAATTCCATATTCCATCTTACTGGGATGTGAAATTAACACGTTTAATTATTATTTCTGTGAATGCTTCTTTTTCTGTTATTCTTTATTATGGTCAATAAAACCACTGTCCTTCAGTCACACAGGGTACAAACTGCCCGTGAGACTTGGGGAAAAATACTTTGCCTTTCAGATTATCAGTTTGGAGCTGATGGCTTCTAATACTTCCGCTATACACAGTTCTCTGAGTTTGTCTTCTCTCCTTCTCATTTCCATATTCATTTAGTTTCTAACTCCTGTCTATTCCCTCACCTTGTCATTTCTAGTAATTTTCCTGCTTCTTTCTTCCCATTCCCTTACCCACTGCTTTTGTTCAGGTGTTCATCATCTCTGACCCAGGGATAATCACTTGGGTGCCTACTATATTCTAGTCACTGCAGGCAGAAATCATCTAAGGTAAATATTATTGTCCCCACTCAGTTTTTTCCTCAGTCACAGACTGAGTGAATAGTGTAATAATAATCACTAACATTTTTTGACTCTTCACTGCATGTCAGGCTCTATTATAAGCACTTTACATGTTCTAGCTAATGGTGTTATTATTTCCACTTTGCAAGTGAGAAAACTAAGGTACAGAGAGATTATATAATTTGCCAAAAGTCACAGGGCTAGCACATGGTAGAACTGGAATTCGAATCCAGGAAATCTCTCTCCAGAGCCATACTTTAAACTATTGGTCTACTATTATAACCAGCATTTGAAAAAGATTTAGTCTGACTCTAAAATGTATATATTTTTTTGTACATCATAGTAGAAAGGACTGTTTTCCTTTTCCCCTTGTACACTCTCCCCTCTTAAGAAAATGGTTCTTTTGCTCATGATGTTCCCTTGACGTAGAATATCATATCATTCTTTTTATCACCCCACCCTAAATCCTGTTCATTTTTTAAGCCTAAATTTAGATTTCACAATCTTTCTGGAATAAAGTTTTTATTTTTCCTTCCTTCGGTTAACATTGATTGTTCTTACCTTTCATAGCACCTTGCTTAGATCTTAATACTTTACTTTGATATTATAGTTGCTTATCTGTATTTTTCTCTCGCTAGATTATAAACTCGTTGAGGGCAAGTATGATACCTGTTAATCTTTGAATCCTTTTGATATACCTGGAGATCTGGTAGTATATAGTAGGATCTTGATAAAAGTTTACAGAATTTCTGCTTTCATATTTTTATTTCATAATGCTATTTCCTTAATTATTCTAAATTAGTGGTTTTTTAATTTTAAAAAAGTAAGTGAAATAAAAGGCAATTCACTTTCTTTGTATCAGATAATTGTTGTAAAGGCCCTGTATAATTTATTCCTGTCCACACTGCCCATCTCTAACCTTTTTTACCCTCACTGTGCACCCAGCGTAGTTGTTGGCTTCCTCCCTTCTCTTTCTGTCTTTTCACCATGGTAGTGCTTCTGAGATGGTTTATAATTCCAGTGGATCAGACACCTCGGTGTTTGACATTGTCACTCTATGACACGACTTTAACTTCTTTTGCGCATTTTCAAAAATGAAGTCTTAACCCTAAAAGATAAAATGCTGCCACCAATGAGGACATTTAGAAGAATGAGATTTAATCTATGAAAAAATTCTCCAAGGAAAAACAGAAGTTTTGGGTTAGTCCTCTTAGTTGTCATAAATGGTCCCCCAAGTGACTACTTACTGACTTAAATTTAGCTGTATAATGTTTGCTATAGGTATACATTGTTAGAAAACCCGCATCAGTATTACTAAATGTGAGGATATTGTCGTTAGGATTCAGCTTTTAAGATATTCCTACTCTCAGCCTCTGTTGTCTACTTTCTAGATCTTCATCTTTATAACGATATAAAAATTATATTACGCTAATTGGAAAAATTTCAAGAGTTTTTTTTTTTTTTAATTTTTTACTTTGTGTGCAAGTTGTGTTTTTTTTTAAATCTGACCTTACTCAGTCAACAAGGGGTGTTTTTTTAAGCACTTCAGCTGTCAGTGATAGGTAATTTGTGTCCAAATAAGGGTTTTTTAGTGTAGAATTCTGATTATATTCAAAATTAGATAAAACATTCAGGTTATTTAGAAAAATTCTAGGTACTAGAAGAAATGCAGTTATGGCAGTTATCTTTTTTTAAAAAAAGTAGATTCAAATGTAGCTGAACCTCTGAGCATTTATTTTGAAATGGTACCTTTAAAAAAATTGTCTTATCCAATGTGTTTCATGAAGAATGTATCCTCATACTCTTCAGATTGCTTCTCATAGGAAGCTGCTGTCTCATTCACTTGTTTCAGTTGATTAGCTCTGGTAGGTTTCCCAGATTCATATCTGGTCACTTATATCTTTCCTCATTGTTGACAAACTACAAAAGACTTGGCCTGACTCCCTTTTTAATTTTTTTTTATTTTGAAAGGAAATTTACTAACATAGTGAAACAAAATTTAGAAGGCAAACAAGATAAAAGTTTCAGTACCTACCATGTGCCAGGCATAGTTGTAGGCATTGATAGAGATGAACAAGACATGGCCCCTGCTGATGAGGGGAAGATTGCTGAGGGAAGGAACACAGAGGGTAGCTAATACACACTGAGGGGGAGAGAATGGACAGGGAAGGTTCTAAAACAGGTTCACCATGTAATTTATTATTCTAACCAGCACAGTTTCAAGACTGAAGGGGGGTGCAGTTACTCATTATATCAGGGCAACAGGTGTGAACAAAGACCATTCTGGGCAAAGAGATACAGATGGTCACTTTATTCCAAGAAGATATGTGCTGAGTTTTAAAGACAAGTAGGAATTAAACAGGTTGATTGTTTTAAGCAGAAGGAGTAGTATGTAACGAAATAGTGAGGTGAGAGAGAGCATAGCATTAGACTAAAGTATGTCCAGTTGTCATTTTATAAGTGAGAAATGGTCAAATAATTGCAATTTCACATAGTTTAACCTGATATATTAAGGTAACTTGAGCACAAAGTATTTGTACTTAGATAGGAGGGGAATCTGGAAAAGAGAACAGGATCCAGATCATGAAGTTCTCTGAGTACCATACTATCGAATTTGGATTTTATTCTGAAAATGATTATGCTTATGTTTATTTTATAATTTTTATTATAAAGTATTTATTTAATTTTAAATAGGCAGTACATTCTCATCGTCTGAAATTGTTTTAAAAAGCTGTTAGTATAAGTGAGAATAGTCTGTAGTTTTGTGTGTGTGCAATTTTTGTTAGGTTTTGGTGTCAATGTTTTATTTGCAGCAAAAATGATATGGAAGCTTTCTTCTTTTATCTATGCCCTAGAACAGTTAAAGGTTGGAATTATCTTTTCACTGAGGGTTTTGTAGAATTCCCCAGTAAATATTTTGGGTTTGGTGCTTTTTCTTAGGGAGTGGAGTGGGTAGAAGGTGGGTATCTCTTGGACAATTTTCTCAATTTCTCAGTTTTTCAGTCTATTTAGTTTTTTTTGTTTCTACTGGGGATTGGGTTTGAAAAATTCTATTTTTCTAGAAAATAATCTCTTTCATCCAGGTTTTCATATTTCTTTATATAAAGGTGAGGCAGGTTGGGCAGGTGGCTCACACCTGTAATCCTAGCACTCTGGGAGGCTGAGGCGGGAGGATCGCTTGATATCAGGTGTTCGAGACCAGCCTGAGCAAGAGCAAGACCCTGTCTTTACTAAAAATAGAAAAAATTAGCCAGGCATGGTGGTGCATGCCTGTAGTCCCAGCTACTCGGGAGGCTGAGGCAAGAGGATCGCTTGAGCCCAGGAGTTTGAGGTTGCTGTGAGCTAGCTGATGCCACAGCACTCACCCAGGCAACAGAGTGAGACTCTGTCTCAAAAAAAAAAAAAAGAAAAGCTGAAAAAGAAGTCTTTTTTTTTTTTAAATTTCATCTATTTTTGTGCTTATTTCTTTATTTTTCCTCTTATGTTTTTGTACTGCTTTTCATTTTGAAACTAGATTATTTGGTGCTTTATTTCCCAAAGAACCAACTCTTGGTTTTTTATTGATTATTCTGTTTTCCCTTGTATTTGTTGTTTCTTTTAAACTTTTGGTTGGATGCTTAAATTATGAATCTTTTTTTCTTTTTTATTGAAATAAATAAAGTTATGAGCATTACCTTAGTTGAATTCCATAGGATATGTATTTTATGTACATATATGAGGTCTATACATATATGCAGTTATATATTTGTGTGTATATATCCATGTGTGTATGTATATATATTGGGACAGTACATATATACATACACACATACTGTATTTGATGTGGCTGTGGAAATGAATTGGAAGAGAATAGAGACTAATGATAAGGAAACTACATAGAAAGCATGTGAAACTATTATAATAGAGACAGAGGAAGTATTTCAAGTATATGAAAAAATGCCTAACATCCCTAATAATCAGGGAAATGCAAATCAAAACTGCCATGAGATATTACCCCACACCTGTTTGGATGGCTATTATCAAAAAGACAAAAGATAAGCATTGGCAAGGATGTGGAGAAAAGGAATCTCTTGTATACTATTGGTGGGAATGTAAATTAGTATGGCCATTATGGAAAACAATATGGAGATTCCTGAAAAAAATTAAAAATAGAACTATCATATGATCCAGCAATCCTACCTCAATTATACATCCAAAGGAAAAGAGACACCATGTAAATTGGTATCTCAAAGACATATCTGTATTTTCATGTTCATTGCAGCATTATTCACAATAGTCAGAATGTAGAATCGACTTAAGTGTCCATGGACAGATGAATGGATAAAGAAAATGTGGTATATATAATGGAATATATTCAGTCTTTAAAAAAAAGCAAATCCTGTCATTTACAACAACATGGATGAACCTGGAGGATATTATGCTAAGTTAAATAAGCAAGACACAAAAAGACAAATACTGCATGATTTCACATATGGAATCTAAAAAAGTCTAATTTAGAAAAGCAGAGAGTAGAATGGTGGTTGCCAGGGGTGAGGAGTTGGGGATAATGGGGAAATAATTGGTCAAAGGGTACTAATGTCATGCAAGATGAATAAGTTGTGACGATCTCATGAGGGCGACTATAGTTTGCTAGTGGCAATTATTTTACAATGTATATGTATATTAAAACAAAACCCTACAAATTAAAATACTCAATAAAAATGTCATAACACTTACTGCTAATAAACATTATAAGTTGGTATTTATAGAGAGAAACGGATCCATGCACTACAATTGCTCACAAAAATAAATATACTTTTAAGTTTGGCACATATGTACATGTAAATACATATACACATACACCTACATACATACATACACACCTACACCTACATCCATCAATGGGCCACATGATCACTCAGTTCTCCTATCACTTTTCTGTCTTCAAGCTTCCATGAAATACCTTGTTCAGAGCTCACCATGACATCTTATAAGGCCCTCACTTGGCCTGAACACATAATCTACATGTAAGTCCTATTTTCTTTGATCAATCTGTGGCAGTGAAAATAGTACATTACTCTGTTGCTCTGTCATTTTCATAATTTCAAACCAAAGTTTCTTTAAAAGATTTCTGTTTCTCAGAAATTCTGTGAAAGCACCTTTCACCTGTAATTGACTATTAAAAATTTTAATGGCAAAAAAATTCAGTATGAGTACAAAAGTCAAAATAGATGATTTTCTTAGTTTTACACTAATACACATCAACCCAATGCAAGTTTTAATGCAGCAAATTTGTTTATCATGTATGTGATCTCTAGATGATCAGTTAGCAACCATTCCAACACAAATACTGGTACCAAAATCTGTCATAGTATGGTACTTATTCGGATAACCCAGAATGTGTTTATACTAATATAATTTATCACCCAAATGAAAACACAAAATTAGAAACTTCTCATAGAACTTTAAGACTGTAAAGACTGTATCTTCAGACCCACTGTCTCTAGGTGCTAGAGATACTGTTCTAAGCCACCTCATTCAAAACCATGATGCCAACTATCACCCTTTCTCTGATGACTTCCTAAATATCTAGCTTCCTCCTCTTTCCTGAGCTCCTAACTTGAATATATGATTTTTAATAAGTCATCTGTACTTAGATTTAATGAAAACATTTTAAACTTGTCTACATCTGAACTTACCTTTCCATCCCAAATCTATTCTTCCATTTTTCCCTTACCAAACTTAAGTCCTAACTCAGTGAATGTACCTTTATCTACCAGCTACCCAAATGACAAACCTGGGAGTTATTCTAAGATAATTCTTCCTTTCTCATACCCTTCATTTCCAATATCTCTCTGCGCTCTTCTTTCCCTCTCTAATGCTGTAGTTTCAATGCAGGCCATCAAAATTTCTCATGTGAAAAATCTCCATGTTGCTTTCCTTAATGGCCTTACTATTAATAATTTACATTCCCACCAACACTGTACAAGAGTTTCCTCTCCTCCACATCCTTGCCAACATTTTCCTTTTGTCTTTTTGGTAATAGCCATCCTAACAGGTGTGAGGTAATATCTCATTGCAGCTTTGATTTGCATTTCCCTAATTATTAGGGATGTTGAGCACTTTTTCATATACCCGTTGGCCATTTGTATGTCTTCTTTTGAGAAATATCTATTCAGATCCTTTGCTCATTTTTAATTGGGTTATTTTCTTGGCTATTGAGTTGTTTGCCTTCCTTATACATTTTAGATATTAACCCCTTATCAGGTCTGTGGTTGCATATATTTTCTCCCATTCCATAGATTGTCTCTTCACTCTGTTGATTATTACCTTTGGCTGTCCTAAAATGCATTTTCTGAAACAGTTTTACAATTCATAAACAATTTTAAGCAGATAAACAATCCTGTAATACAATTGAAATTAAAAATGATAATAAACCTAAGCACTTTTTAAAATAAGAGTGTCTATTGAATTGTAGTTAAATTTGGCTTTCTAGCCTCATTTATGACCTGGTATCTTACTGCTGAAAGTGTTCATTCTGTACATCATTGGAGCTCCACTAGATATATACTATAGAAGGTTAAGAAATACATGAACCCTGGTAGACACAGAGATGCGCCACCCAGATTCCCCTTTAAAGAAGGGCTTACTACGCAGCTGTGAGGAATGGAGAATCCAGGCAGCCCCTTCTGCCCCATGCCTTAGGGTTGGCCTTAGCTGTTGAGAGCCCTCATCACACATTCCCTGAGGCAGCATGCATTTGCAGACACAGCAAGACAGAAGTACAAAGACCTGGCCATTGCATACTTTTAATTCTTTGAGATATCTCCATACTACTTTCCATAGAGGTTGTACTAGTTTGCAGTCCCTCCAGCAGTGTATGAGTGTTCCTATCTCTCTGCATCTATGCCAACATTTGTTGTTTTGGGACTTTTTGATAAAAGCCATTCTCACTGGGGTTAAGAGATAATCTCATTGCAGTTTTGATTTGCATTTTCCTGATGATTAGAGATGTTGAGCATTTTTTCATATGTTCGTTGGCCATTAGTCTATCTTCTTTTGACGTTTCTGTTCATGTCTTTTGCCCACTTTTTAATGGGATTGTTTGAATTTTTTCTTGTTGATTTGCTTGAGTTCTTTATAGATTCTAGTTGTCAGCCCTTTATCAGATGTATAGCATGCAAATATTTTTCTCCCATTCTGTAGGTTGTCTTCTTGCTCTAATGATTGTTTCCTTGGCTTGTGTAGAAGCTTTTTAATTTGATCAGGTCCCATTTATTTATTTTTGTTGTTGCTGTGATTGCTTTTGGGATCTTCTTCATAAATTCTTTGCCTAGGCCGATGTCTGTAAGAGTTTTTCCAACATTTTCTTCTAGAATTCTTGTGGTTTCATGCCTTAGATTTTTTTTCTTGCCTTAGATTTAAGTCTGTTATCCATTGTGAGTTGATTTTTGTGAGAGACGAGAGGTGCAGGTCCTGTTTCAATCTTCTACATGTGGCTATCCAATTTTCTCAGTGTCGTTTATTGAATAGGGATTCTTTTCCCCAGTGTATGTTTTTGTCTGCTTTGTCAAAGATCAGATGGCGATATGAGCTGGTTTTAAATCTGGGTTCTCTCTTCTGATCCATTGATCTCTGTTCTTGTGCCAGTACCATTCTGTTTTGGTTAATATAGCCTTGTAGTATAGTTTGAAGTCTGATAAATTGATGCTCCACAGAGCACCTTGATGGACAGAAAGTACTTGCTTTAGAGCTTTCTATCTGATTGGCTGAAATTTTGTTGGAACTGCATCACAGTTTAAGTTCTATGGAAACTTGCTTTCACTGCCTTCCATTCACAGGTGTTAATCCCTAATAAACATTTTATACCCCAAATACCATAATCAACTGAACTTTGAAGAAACCAATCTGCAGTAGCTTCTGACTTGTAGGAACTAGTTTACCAGCAAAAAAAATACATCAAACAAGACATTAAAAATGTCATCAATATTATGTAAAAGCACAGGGTGCCATGGTAATGTGTTATATTAACAAAAAGGATCTAAGTCTGGTTAATTATATTGTGTAGAGAAGTAGCCTGAATCAGTAGTAGAGTATGAACCTTGGGCATGCTACTTACTCTTTCCAGGCCAGTTTCCTCATTTGTAATATGGGAATGACACATGTTCTCTCATCCTTTAGGAGACTAACCTGGGATTGCTCATGTGGTTGGGGAAAGATTCCCAGTAGTAAGGGAGAGGGCCAAATACACAAACATTTTTCAAGCCTCTGTCTGCATCAGTTTGCTAACATCCCATTGGCCAAAGCAGTTCACGTGGCCAAGCTTTGATTCAAGGACGGAGAAGCAGACTCACACTTATGTATGTGTATTTGTCCACATATATATGTATTAATAAAAATTACCAAACACAATGCCTGTTACATAATAGTAATAAACATTTATTGAGCACTTTCTGTAAATAATGCTCAGTAAGAGGCAGCTGAACTATTACTAGTTAGCATGTTCTATCTCAGTATAATGTGAAAAAGAAGCAGCCCATTTGGAGAATTTGGTGTGTTCTTTTTGACATCTTAAAATAATTTTAATGATAACACTTTGCAAATAAAGTAAAGCTCTCTCTCTTTTTTCCCTCTGCAGTAAGAAAAATGGAAAACCACCATTACAGAACAATGAGGTAAAATTTTAAATCATCTACTCTTTGGAATTTCATTTTTATTTTATTTTACTTTGTTGTATAGTTTTGAATTAGGATAAAATTATAGAATTTTATAATTAGAAGGGAACTTAAAAATGTCATCTCCAATCTGTTATATATTATAGGAATTCTTTCTGAAATAGGAATCCTGACATGTGTCTTCTAGTTTTACTGTTCATTTGATGGAAAGTACTACTCCAGGCTAGGAGCGATGGCTCACGCCTGTAATCCTAGCACTCTGGGAGGCCGAGGTGGGAGGATCACTTGAGCTCAAGAGTTCGAGACCAGCCTGAGCAAGAACAAGACCCTGTCTCTACTAAAAATAGAAAAATTAGCTGGGCGACGTCGTGCGCGCCTGTAGTCCCAGCTACTTGGGAGGCTGAGGCAGGACGATCGCTTGAGCCCAGGAATTTGAGGTTGCTGTGAGCTGGGCTGACACCATGGCACTGTAGCCTGGGTGACAGAGCAAAACTCTGTCTCAAAAAAAAAAAAAAAAAAACAAAAGAAAGTACTACTCCAGGAGGCAGCCATAACTGTATTATTAATAGTTCTAGCCAATGTGGAGATTAATTTCCCCACCTCTAGCTTCTTAGTGATTGACTCCATTCTGCCTTTTGTAGCAACACAGGACAAGTCTGTCTTTTCTAGCAGACCCTAGTATATTTGAAGATAGTTGTATCTTCTGAGTCTTTTTTATTTTCTATCTTAAGCCACCTTCATTTCTTCAAATGTTTCTTATGTGACTTGGTTTCTGATCCTTTTTCAATTCTGTGTACATTCCTTAGGACTTATCCTAGTTTATGTGGACATTATGCTTAGAATAGAATGTAGCTGTCCAGATGTAGTCTGACTAGCATGGAAAATATCAACGTTATTACATTCCTTGATATGAATACCATATTGCTAAAATTCAGCCTAAAATCGCTTTTACTTCTTTTGCCATAACTATTGCTTACATTAAGTGGAGTTTATGGTAAATTATAACTTTCAGGTGTCTTTCAGATGAACAGTTCTGTTGACAGATCCCCTACATTTTGTATTTTTTAGTTGATTTATTTCTTTTTTTAATAATTGCTTTATTGAGATATAATTCATATACATAAAATTCATCTAGGTGTGTTAATTGTTAGTTATTAGTATATTCACGGAGTTGCGCGGCCATCACACAAGTAATTTAAAAAATTTCATGATTCCCTCATCCTCTAATCCCATACCCATTAGCAGTTACTCTTCATTACCCTCTTCTCCCAACCCTGGCAACCACTAATTTACTTTCTGTCTCTATCGATTTGCCTGTTCTGGACATTCTATATAAATGGAATCATGCAATATGTGAGCTTTCATGTCTAGCTTCTCTTTCTTAGCACAATGTTTTTAAGGCTCATCGTGTTGTTGCTATATCAGTATTCCATTCCTCTTCATTACTGAATAGTATCCGGTTGCATAGATATACCACATTTTGTTTATCCATTCATCAGTTGAGAACACTTAAGTTGTTTCCATTTTTTGGCTATTATGAATAATGCTGCTATGAACATTTGTGTACGAGGTTTTATACGGTCATATATTTTCATTTCTCTTAGGTATATACATATATACAACTAGGAGTGGAATTACTGGGTCATATGGCAACTTATCCTTGTAAATGTTAGCTTATCAGGTTTAATCCACTATCTATACTATTAGTGTAATTTTGGATACAGTTCTAACATCCAGAATGTTAAGTAGAAGGTGTTATCTACAAATTTAATTTGCCTTGTCTTTCTTCTCAAAATTGCTAATAGTGTTGACTAGGTAAGGACCAAAGAGATTACTCTGTGGCATCTCTTAATCTTTTTTTTTGTTTTTAGTTATTGTCTGTTCATCTGTGACTGTATCCAGCTGTAGGAAAATCTGGTTCTTACTTCTCCATTAAGGCCACAATAATTCATAAGAAACATCAAATTCCTTGATTAATTTATTGATTCATTTCATAAGTCGACCTTTCAACAAATATTTATTGAGCTCCTCATATGCCCAGCATTGTTCTTGTCTCTAGGTATATGGTAGTTATACAAATAAGTCCCTACCCTCATGAAGCTTACATTCTACATGTCAGCTAATATGCTGATATAATATCCTTAATAAAGAAGAAAGTTAGGGCCAGGCGCGGTGGCTCATGCCTGTAATCCTAGCACTCTGGGAGGCCGAGGCAGGCGGATTGTTTGAGCTCAGGAGTTCGAGACCAGCCTGAGCAAGAGCGAGACCCCGTCTCTACTAAAAAAAAAAAAATAGCAACAAATTAGATGGACAACTAAAAATATATATATATTAAAAAAAAAAATTAGCTGGGCATGGTGGCGTGTGCCTGTAGTCCCAGCTACCTGGAAGGCTGAGACAGGAGGATCACTTGAGCCCAGGAGTTTGAGGTTGCTGTGAGCTAGGCTGAAGCCATGCACTCTAGCCCGGGCAACAGAGTGAGACTCTGTCTCAAAAAAATAAAAAAATAATAAAAAAAAAAAAAAGAAGAAAGTTAGAATAGTTTAACGTGACTTATTTTTAGTAAATAAGTCTGTCTGCTGTCTTTGGTAGGGTATGTAATTTTTGTTCATCAGAATTTTCTAATTTTTCTACAGTGAATATATTACTTATGAGAGAAACCAATTAAAAAGGAATTTTTTTATTGAAATTTTTCATAATCATAATCTTTGTGATGGGGCGGGATGAGACAGTTTTCATAAGACATGAGATTTAAGAAGAAACGGATTTAATTAGAGTTAGAAAATGAGATAGTTAATTGTAAAATACTTATTTAATTTTGAAGTAATGCACGTGGTATAAAGTTCAAAATGTATAAAGGTAAACACCGCTAGGTTTGGTATTTAACATTCCTATGCATTTTTTTATGTTATTTTATTTTTTTTGGAGTCTCACTCTGTTGCTGTGGCTAGAGTGCAATGACATCATCGTAGCTCACTGCAACCTCAAACTCCTGGGCTCAAGCAATCCTCCTGCCTCAGCCTCCTGAGTGGCTGGGACTACAAGCTTGCGCTACCACACCTGGCTGATTTTTCTATTTTTTTGTAGAGGTGAAGTCTTGCTCTTGCTCAGGCTGGTCTGGAGCTCCAGAGCTCAAGTGATCCTCCCCCCTTGGCTTCCCAGAGTGCTAGGAATACAGATGTGAACCACAGTGCCCGGCCCATATTTTTATATTTTTGAAGGGTGTGTTTGTGTTTATATATATTTATCCATAAACAATATGGGTAGAATTATTTTACATATTCAGAAGTTTTGTAAAACTTTTTTTAAATCCACTTATAAAATGAATTGCATACGGCATTCTTTGTTTTTACCAGCATGATGTTTTTTTAATCCATTCTTGTTGGTAGCTGTAGATCTAGTTCGTTAATTTAGCTGCTCTATCGTAGTCTGTTGTATGAATGTGAGCCACTTCCTTTTTTACAATTGTATAAAATCTTCATAGAGTAATTTTGCTATGATTTATGTATGTAATATAGATGTACATTTAGATTGTTTTTAATTTTATGTTATTAACAGAATGGAATGCGTTTTTCATTTACGTGGCTAAGCATATATGCAAGTATATCTGTAGGATAAGTTCCTAAAAGTAAATTTGCTGGGTTATTTTATATTTTACAGTCAGTATATGTTTTACATTTTGATAGATGATACATAATATTAATAGTTGTAGCAATTTACACTTTCCCCAACAATCTATAGAATACTTACATTCTTGTTAGCGTCATATGGCCTTTTATGTTACTTGCTATTTCTACTTCACACATCTCTTTTTCGGTCAATTGTAGTTCATCTCGGCCTAAGTTGATTCACATATCAATAGAAACTTCTTATTGCACTTTGATCTTGTTACCTCCTGAATTTTAGGTACATTTTTTTCTGGTTGCATTATTTAACCTCTTAAATGATCTTTAATGATGTGTTTGCTGTTTCTGTAATTTTCTTGTTAAACTTATATCATCACAATATTTTTTGTATTTTTTTTTTTTTTTACTGGAAAATTTAGAGGTGGGAAAAGTCAATTGTGAATTTAAAATGAATTCTTAGGAAAGGCTAGTAATGTCATGAAATGATTATCTCTGCAAGTATTCTTCTTGAGATTGGTTTCAGGTATGAATTTTATTATGTATGAAGAATGGTAGAGCATCTTGTCATCTCTTCTCTGAATCCAGCCTTTCTAAGCTAGCCCTTCCATCCAGGTGTTTCCTTACAGAAAACACTGTGATGACTTTTAGAAGATTATGGTTCCCTTTATGGATTGAAAAGTAATGAAAATCCACTCATCTTTTAGACAGCTTAAGAATAGGAACAGTGACAACAGAAACAGAAGAAAACGAGGAGGAATTATATACCAGTTAGCTGCCAAGCTGCTAACTTTTTTTTTTTTTTTTTTTGAGGCTGGATTTTGCTCTGTTGCCTGGACGGTGCCATGTATGGTGGCATGGTGGCATGATCATAGCTCACAGCAACCTCAAACTCCTGGGCTCCAGGGATCTCCCGCCTCAGTCTCCCGAATAGCTGGGACTACAGGCGTGCACCACCATACTCCACTAATTTTTAAATTTTTTGTAGAGACTGGGTCTTGCTATGTTGCCTAGGCTGGTCTCAAACTCTTGGTCTCAAGTGATCTTCCTGCCTTGGCCTCCCAAAGTGCTGGAATTACAGGTGTGAGCCACCATACCCTGCGAGCTGCTAATATTTTAAAGTGCTTCAGTGTTACTCTGTTGTAACTTTTTTTTAACCTTCTCCATTGTTTGCTATAGATCATTTCTTTAGAGCAGCTAGAAATAGGTAGTCTTCTGTTTAAGTCAGAAGATAACCATTTCACCTCAGAATGATTCTACTTAAGGTTCAAGCTAGGAATGGAGAAGGGTGTTGACTATAGGTGGGATGAGGTTAGAAAGGGGCTGTGACAGGAGGAGAAACTTGAGAGTAGAAGTATAACTTTTCTTAAGGTAGTCGATGTGTATTGCCTTCTCTTTATTTTTTTCTTCCTGTTTTCTCAGTTTGGGAAAACTAAAAGTGGAGGTTTGTGTTGAAAAGGGTAAGGTTTGGGTTGAGGAGAATAGGCTAGCTCAACTAAACAGACTACGAGTAGGGCTTTTTGTCTGTTTTGTTACTGGTGTGTCCTTACTGTTTGGAATAGTGCCTTGGATCACGTAAATGTTGAATGAATGAATGCATGCATGTGTGGATGAAGTATGTGGGCCTATATGTAGAGCAGTAGGATGAGGTTTGCAACTTTCTCTGAAAGACCTGAAATCCTGAGACTCTGTTCCAACAGTTACAGGGGTAGGCTGATTCTTACCCAGTTCTATTGTCTTTTTATCTAATCTTGTACACAGTGCTTTCGGATTTCCTTTCTTGGTCTACGGTTCTGTACTACACTCAGTGCCTATTTATTAGGAGTATATATAAAGCACTTAACACCGTGTCTGACACATAGATGGTAATTTTTTATGATCCTAATTCAGTACTCAAATTATTCACTTAATGTTCAAGTTAGATATTAATTCAATTAAAACATAGTTATGCTATATCTAACTATTAGAATTACTATACTATGGATATTTGTTTGTCAAGAGCATAGTAGTTAACCAGATAAGTGAGCTGTGATTGTGGGAACTGGCGTAAAAAGGTTAGTTAGGAGATGGGGCTTTTCTGTCGAATGTTATCTCTGGAAATGGTTTTGTACTTACATTTTCATGGATCAAGTGAAAGTGAAAAAAATCTCTGTGGGAAATAAGATTATTTTAAATCCCTCTATACTAACAAACTCAATCCTTACTGTGACCTCAAGGCACTGTCCTTCATAGGCCATGCCTATCTTTTCAGCTTCTCTCATTCTTGTTCCCTTTGCCCTAACAGTACTTTCATCTTGCTGTGAAGTGTACACACCAATTTTATTTCCAACACGGAATTTTTGTTTTTGTGCTTTTTGTTATTTGTGCTTTACTCCCTTAACCTCTACCCCAAACCCCTAGGCCAGTAATCATCTTGTGGCTTAACTTTATGTCTCAACTTAAATGTCAAGAAGCCTTTCTAGTTATCCTGTCTGAACTGTTACTTTTGTTTCTCATGGCCCTGCCTAATCTATCTGTAGTAATTTAGTTATTGGTGTGTTTTTTCTGTGTTTCCCCTGCTAGAATGTGAGCTGCATGAGTAAAGGAACCATATCTGTCTTTGAATTTTATGAGGAAGAGAGAATGAGTTGCATATTGGAAATGTTAAATGGTAAATCTAGGAATCTAAAAGTTCCTGTAGTTGATATCAGGGAAAATCCTGCTGTTAATCAGGAAGTAGATGATAAAAAAATCAGTAAGTACTTGACCGTTTCTTAGCTGACCTCATCTGTTACTACTATCCCTTGCTCACCGCTCCAGCCGGATTGGCCATTTTACTGTTCCTCAAGCACATTGAATTAGGCTTTTATTTTGGTATTTTGCAGTTACTTTTCTTCTGCTTACAGTGTTCTTCTCTGAGACATTCACATGGCTCTAGAACTTCTGACTTTGTTATCCAGTTTTTAGATAGCATCATTTTTTTGAAAGCATGTTTGAATACGCGGGGCAGCGCAAATCTGCTCTCTAAATTCAGTGTCCATCCTCATAGTTGTTTATATTGACTTAGACGAGACATGGTTCTTGAATTTTATTATACATTTGTTACAGCGATTTTAAAAGGCTGGTATTTTTTTTCTTTTTTAATATAGAAAGAGGGGAAAAAAGAGAGAGCTGTGGTGGACAAGGTGTTTTTATCAAGGCTCACACAGATTCTGAAAATCATGGTCCCTAGGACATTTTGTAAAGAGGTAAGTCTTACGAAATTATAATATTAAGTGTTCAACTTTTAAGGTTATGTGAGATCAGAACAAATGTTCTGTGTAGGTAAAGAAGACTACTAAATTTTTTGTCTTTAAATCATCACCTGTCAAAAAAAAATCATCTGTCATGTAAGTACTCTTATTTAGGACCAATTTTAAAATAGTTTTCTCTTGATTATGAAGTATTATTTCATTCTATTTTATGTCTAATACTAGAATACCACAGTGCAGCCACCCTAAATTGTGTGGCTTTATTATAGTTAAGTACTGTAAGTAAAAACAAGATTAAATTTAAAAAGGCAAACCTTTTTATTAATTGAGATGGTAAGAAAATCACATTGTTGTGGAATATTTGAAGGCTGCTTCTTCATATTTGATTAAATGTTTTTAATATACCCAAAATGATACCTGAATCCATCAAGTATTTCAGGAGGTGAGCTGACTGTAGGAATAAAGTCTTATTCTTTTCTTTGCCCTTTTATCTAGATTATTTTTATTGTTATTTGATAAAAATTTTTAATAATTGTTACAATAATGCTGTGTTCTCCATCTCTAATCCCCTCAGCATTCTCCTGTTCCATACCTAGAAATGTCATCACCTTTGACTCCTCCACCTCCCCATGCCTCCTCATTGAGTCACTGGGATCTGCTAATTTTTTCTGTTCTTACCTGGATATTCAATATTCTTTAATTAGCTTTACTTCCAGGATCTCTTCTTAAAATATTTTCTGCCAGATTTATCTTCTTAAAGCATAATGTTTTGACCAGACGCGGTGGCTCACACCTGTAATCCTAGCTCTCTGGGAGGCCGAGGCGGGTGGATTGTTTGAGCTCAGGAGTTCGAAACCAGCCTGAGCAAGAGCGAGACCCCGTCTCTACTAAAATTAGAAAGAAATTAATTGGACAACTAAAAATATATATATAAAAAAAATTAGCTGGGCATGGTGGCGCATGCCTGTAGTCCCAGCTACTCGGGAGGCTGAGGCAGTAGGATTGCTTGAGCCCAGGAGTTTGAGGTTGCTGTGAGCTAGGATGACGCCACAGCACTCTAGCCCAGGCAACACAGTGAGACGCTGTCTCAAAAAAAAAACCAACAAAAAAAAAACATAATGTTTTGCATTGTTCAAATTTTTAAAAGCATTATCTGTATAATCTAGTGATAGCAAGAATGGATAAGATATTCCAAAAGCAAAACTGAGAGAGAACGTCCGTTCTTCCCTCCTGCTGGACTTGCTCTCTTTTCCCTCACCTTGGCACCATGTCTTGTTGATTCCACCCTTAAGAAACTCTAAAAAAATAATGCAGTAACACTTGGTTTTTCCTAATTAGACAGAAGTAGTGCATGTTTCTTGAAGAATGCATTGAAAAATGCAGCTAGATTTCTTTTTTTGGCTCCTATCAGCCTTTTACTCATTTTGGTGTATAGTTTTCTTGTATGTGAGCATAAAAATGGGATCACACACTTTTAAGATCTGCTCTTTTCCTTATATTTTAAATGTTCTTTCCAACTATCCTTGAGTTCCTCATAAATTAGTCTCTCCCTTTATATTCCTGCTGTTCTCACTGTATTTTACCTGGATTATTGTAATCTCTTAGTTGGTCTTTTTGCTGCTTCTCCTTTTCCAATTAGTCTTCTTTCTAAAACCGTATTAAAACATTTGGCTTCCTTTTTCTTACAAAAACGAGTATGTTTTTTAAAAAAATAGCTTAACTCTCATTATCTTCTTTGTAAAGCTTTCCTGTGACTCTTCGGGTATGACTAATTGTCATTTCATTTCTACAACCTACCTGGCTTTGAAGAATCCTTATTTAAAATACAAGCTTCTCTGGAAAGATTCATGTATTACCCACCTAATCAGCTAACAGCTTAATGCTCGTTTTAACTGTTGCATGGGTTTGATGTAAAATATAAAATGAATGTGAGACATTGAATAGATCTCAGGGAATCAGAAGAGGTTTACTTGGCCAACCTCCCATTTTGTCTGGGGTCTAACTGTGCCTCTGAGTCATTTTATGAACCATCTTGGAGGGATATAAAAATTCAAGTTTAACTCCAGTTGAAGAAAATGAAAAATTCCCATAGAAATCACAGAAGATGGGAGGTAGAGATAGAGTGATTAATTAATTGATGTGTGAGATAAATAAAAATACATGTATTGTATGAATACACATATTCATATAGTATGTGGAAGTTTGTATATATCATAAGGTAAGGTACTGCCTAAATCACTGCAAATCTTTGGTCTGACATATTGCATGAACACATTAATAATGGGGTTAGTGGTGGTTCTAAGGACATTGTTTATTTAATGGCATTTCAGAACTGTCAATAATCAAAGTTTGCCAGATTTTGCTAAAGTGAGATTGGTAAACTTGGTACTTCTTTTAAAGAAAAATTAAGCCAAGAATATAAAATAAGGGAAAAAATAATTGTCTAGTGTTACCTTTAGACCTCGATGGTTAATTTAGGATTGAGATTGTATTAAGGTCTGAATTAAAAGTTGGCATTATAGGTAAAGTGACATCTACAGATAGCATTTATTAAAGTGAATAGGTTCTTCTATTGTCAATTGAGTACCTAACTTTGGGATTGTGAAGTAAAGTAGGAAGATGGTGTCTTGCCTTGTCTGGCAAATATTGGGGTAGCAGATGTCGTAGCTCAACTGCACAGACTTTCTTTGACATTGTTTTCTTATAGCTTTATTTACTACTTCTATGCTTATGACTCCCTGCCTTGCCTTTCACATAAAGAGCTATATTTCTAGTGTCTTCACCTTTTTTAAAAACAGTGTGTGTTTTGCAAAAATTACATAATAGATGCAGTTTTTTCCCTTTAGTAACTGTCTAACTGAATATATTATCCAACAAATGTCTACTCCCTCCCCACCCCTGTAGGCCCTTTTCCCTGACTTTAGCTTCTATGTTCCTGTCTTATTCTTCCAGTTTAAAAGGTTTAAGGTCAGCTTTGAATTGTGTGTGAGGATCAGGGATGGCAGGATTCTCACCTCACACAGAGAGGTGACTCCTAGCCAGTCACCTAGCCTCTCAACTCTCCCCCACTTGTAATCCATCTTGCACGCAGCATTGCTTAAGTAACCTGCTCTAAACATCACTTTTTGTTTTACCTAGAATTTTGCAGTAATTTTATATTGTGTAAACTCTGCTGGATATACAATACCATATATACTTAATAAGGTTTTAATCCTGTTTATTCCATTAAATCCTTTATCTTTTTTTACCCTTAATCCTCGTTCGCACCTTTGTTTTACTCAGTCTATTTAACATATTTCTAATGCCCTGACCTTCTTTTGCTACTGCAAACCTTCCCTTCCTACCACTTACCACATGAAGTAATACAAATATGCTTGCCTAAATTTGTCTGTTTAGTTGTCTGTTTTTTTTTTAATGTGCAAATCTTGCCTTCGTAACTAAATTGAAAGCCCTGTGAAGTCTGGGGCTCTATTAGAGATTTTTTTCTAACAAATTTATCAAATATATTCTACTTACACAAAATTTTAGGGTTCAATGTTTGTTACTTGTTAAACAGTGTATTGACAGTTACTGTCATTTTTCTTTGTTAAAGTTGTATATTAAAAATACAACAAAATCGCAATACCCTGTGATCCAGGTGATCTGAGTTATACTCCTAGCTTCTGTCCTTGACTCATTATATAAAGGCAAGTCATTTGACCTGCCTAGGATTCACTTTTCAATTCTGAAAGAGAGAGATTAAATGATTTATAAGGCTCTTACCATTTCTGTAATATTTTTAAATTCCTTTCAAACTATTTAAAAAAATTGAACATAAGGAAAATGTCAGCCAACTGTATTAAAGCTAGAAAAAGCTTTGACTTTGGAAACCAAAAATCTTTACTAAGGTAATGTTTCTTTTAATTTTCTAAAATGTATTTATTTAATTTGCTATACCTGGTTTATTTTAGACAGGTTACTTGATACTTATTGCTGTTATGCTGGTATCTCGAACATATTGTGATGTTTGGATGATTCAAAATGGAACACTTATTGAAAGGTACTTTTCCATTTACCTTCCTCCTATATGTACGAAATACTAATTTGTCTCATATTTAAGCATTATCTTTATAAGCAAGGAATAAATTCTAAATTATGTAAAAGATGCTTAAGTCAAATCGTGTGCTTATTCATTTATTGTTTCCCATATGCCAGCAATGTGCTATACTATGAGAGGGATTTTATGTAACAGTGAACAGGAGAAACTGTACCTGCCTTGCTGAACTGACAGTTTATAGAGGGGTGGAGACAAGTAGACAGAAAATTAAAATGCAATATAATAAGTACTTTAATGGGGGTTTAAAAAAAGCCACCAAGTTGTATATCCAAATTAATGAGATAATTTGGAGAAAAATATCAAAGCATTTCAAAGAATCACATTGAGCATGTTTATTAGAAGGGAAAAAATTCTTAGACATTTCTTTTTGTGTCTGAAGTTAGTGCTTTTTATATTTTTTATTGTAGTCTTTTTACACATATTATTAATGCAATTGATAATTTTGAATATAAAAACTTCACAAGTGTCAGTTGGGATATCTTGGGTTATATCCATTTACTGTTTCTGTTAATAAAGAATTTTATTGATTTGATTTGATTTTAGTTCAGTTTAGTTTTTATTTTTATTTATTTATTTTTTTTGAGATAGTCTTGCTCCGTTGCCTGGGCTAGAGTGCCATGGTGTCAGACTAGCTCACAGCAACCTCAAACTCCTGGGCTCAAGTGATCCTTCTGCCTCAGCCTCCCAAATAGCTGGGACTACAGGCACACCGTGCAACACTGGCTTAATTTTTTCTATTTTTATTAGAGACAGGGTCTCACTCTTGCTCAGGCTGGTCTCGAACTCCTGACCTCAAGTGATCCAGCCACTGTGCCCTGCCTAAGAATTTATTTTTATGATACCAATTTGAATGTCAGAGTTAAACAAATTTTTTTGTAATTCTCTTTCCTGGTAATGCAGTATTTTGTCAGAGAATTTCTTAAAACATTTACTTTAATTTAACTTTTTGAATGACAATACTTAAAATTTTTAAATGCCCCAAAATTTTGGAATCAAAGTTTTTCTCTTAGATCCTTGATTTGCTTCGTAGAGGATTTATAGGAGGAGGAAGAATGCTTATGCCCATGTTTTCTAACTCATTTCTCTAGGACAATAAAGAAGCTTATCTACACAGGATTAAAGCCCTTAACCACATACCTCTGAATATGGGTAAATGTTGTAGGCTCTTTTATTAAGAACTAGTCTCCCTGTAGCATCAGTCCCATGCCTTTTTATTTCAATCAAAGTAATATATGAACATAGTTTTGAAAGTAACATGTGAAGGTAGTTTAGAGTCAAATATTCCTACAGGACTTGGCTCCTCCCACTCCCAACTGTTATTACCCAGAGCTAATCGTTTTCTATTCCTTTTACTGTTTCATCTCTTATTTTATGTCTGTATTTCCATACAGGATACTTGTATTACTGTTTATAGATTTTTTTTTCAGTTTCAGAGTGTATGTGTTCATTTCGTACTTTTGAAGGTGAGAATTAGCTCTTTTATACTCTTACCCATACCCGTGCTGGTCTTCCCATATTGCAATTTTGTTAAATCAGAATTTACTGTTTACGTGATTTTGACTGTTGTTTGCAGCTAAGCCTCATGGTATACTTTGATGGTTCCTTTTCTATACAACCTTTTGTTTTTCCCAACAAACACAAATTACTAATTATTGTTTGTGTACTTTTGTTCTTTTTTTTAACCTAGACTTAGACTTTTTGACAGTACTATAAAAGCCTCTTAGTATTGTAGGATGGTCAAACACACCAGGTAGTCTATCAACGTTATATCCCTATTTCCTCCCCCACTCTATATATACTTCTTGTAGTTTCCTGTCTTCATGCTTTAATCAGGATTGGTTGCACTTTAGGCCCACTGAATAGCAGACATGTTTGAACTTGCCTTTATCATTATTTTGGAAATTTCTTTCATCTCTCTCTCCTTGTTTTCTGGATCTTTTGTTTTCCTCGTCTTCAGCTTACTTTCTTATTTTGATAGATGCAGTCCTTGAGAAAGGATGCAAGGGAGATAATTTTGAAACCTTGTGAATCTGAAGGTGTCTTTCTTTTACTCTCATACTTGACTGATAATTTAGCTATGCTTCTGCATTCCAGGTTGGAAATCACTTCAGAATTTTGATGTTGTCTTCTAGCTTTCAACCTTGGTTACAGAATGATTGGAATCATCCGGAGAATTTTAAGAAGTATTAATGCCTGGGCCCCGCCCCTAGAGATTCTGGTTCAGTTAGTCATCACTTTTTGGTTTTGTTTGTTTGTTTGTGACTGAGTCTTGCTCTATTGCTTGGGCTAGAGTGCAGGGACCTGATCATAGCTCACTGTAACTTCAAACTCCTCTTGGTCTCAAGAGTACCTCCTGCCTTTGCCTTCAGAGCAGCTGGTACTACAGGCATGTGCCAACATGCCCAGCTAAGTTTTCTGTGGAATCTCAGGCTGGTCTTGAATTCCTGGCTTCAAGCGCTCCTCTTCAGAGTGCTGGGATTATAGGCGTGAGCCACAGTGCCCCACCCAGTCATCACTTTTTGAAACATCCCAGGTGATTCTAACGTGCAGTAAAGGTTAAAAACCACTGGTCTAGCTCCAGGTTGGGTGTTGAGGCCCGTTGCCATCTGATCGTCTTTCCTTAGCTGGGGATTTGTTCATCCCCCTTTCCCACCCTCTCAACTTTTTTTTTTTAATTGTTGATGTATTACTGGTGCTTCAAAATTTCACTGAATAGTGGTATGAATTTTTTTTCATTCATTGTGAAGGGTACTAGGTGTGCTCTTTTCATCCTGGGAAATTTTTTTGTGTTTTTAAAAAATTCTTCCTCTATTTTTTCTGGAATTCTTATTAGCTGAATGTTGGACCCCTAGACTGATTATCTTATAATTTCTCTTCTATTTTCATCTCTGATATTTTATTCTGTTTTCTAGGAAATTTATTAGCCAGTCAGCCAGTGAATTTTTGTTACAATGTCATTTCTAGGATCTATCTTTTATATGGATATTAATTTTTATAGCAATCATTCTTTTTTGGTATGTGACATCTTTTCATCTCTGAAGCTATCAATTAGTTTAATTTTTTTTTTATTTTTTAATTTTTTTTAGTTCCCTGCATTGTTGCTGCTTTCTTCATGGTCTTTTGTTTATTTTTCTGGTCTTTGTCATTAGAGGCTTTCCTCAAACTGTGACTCTTGGCTGTGAATTCATATTTAAAAGTTAAGGCCTTAAAAATTTATTAGAAGCAGGAGTTAAGGCTTATTGATTGGTCTTTCTTGAAGGATGTTTGTAAGGGGGAGCCTGGATTTGTGTGTGCAAGCAGGCCAGATCTGTTGATAAAAACGCAATCTTTCCAATTATAATATCGTTAACTGCCTTTTGGCAAAAATATTACAGGTTACATCTATGATGAACAACATCATATAGATATCAGTGTAGAATCAGTCACATATTACATATAAAGAACCCTATACAATAATAGTACAGAATACAAAATTAGTTTTTTTTGAAGTTTTTTTCCCTTTTATTCAGGTTTTTGTGATTTCATACTTTGTAATCCAAAAGAATATTAACTTTTCTCAAATAGAGAGTTTCAGTTTTAATTGAATAGATGCTAATTTTAATTTTCTCAAAGACTTAATAACCTGGAAGAAACACATTGCCAAGTGTAGCTGTTAATGTTAATTTAATTGATAATGATGATGTCGATGCTAAGGGAAAACTCCCCCTTTGCTCTTTGAAGGTTTGCTGAAAATGAGCTGACAAGAAGGCAGATTAATAGGAGAAAAGACATACAAATTTTTATTAATGTGCTAGGGTTAATCAAATCACTCTGTGATTTTCCCCTCTGTCCCCCTCCAACCCCACCAAGTGGGATATAGATGCTTAAATACCCTTCTTGGGTGAAAGACAGATGGGGAAGTGTGGAAGATTTTAGGAGAGCAGTAAATGATTTTTAGGGGCATTCAATGGGCTTGGAGACCATACAGTGGTCTGGGACAAAGTCTGTTTGTAGTTTGTGACAAAAGTCTGTCCAGGTGTGCATGGATAGACTTTACTTTCTTCCTGCGATATGAGTTCAGTTAATGAATACTCCAGGAAGGGACCAGACGTAATTGTTTTCTTCTTTGGTGAGTCTGGACTTTAGGCAAATGAGGGAACTTCTAAGAAGAACTTCATCCTATATTTTGGGAGAGACAAAGGATTGAAAGACAGCGGGGAGGGAGAAGGTCTGAGAGACTTTGAGGCTTCTTCAGTTCAGCATGTCAAAGCATCATGTTTTGGGGTATTGGTTTCTGAGTCCCAATAATAGACTAGAGGAAAGTTATTATGTAGCATGAGCTAGCTTATAATTCTACTAGATAGACTAGTCAACCTATTGGGTACTCAGTTTTAAAATTTATTTTTGAGATTTTTTTTTAATTGTTTTTTATTTTTTCTGTGAATTTCTAAAAGTTTTTTAAAAAATACTATTTTGATATACTTTAAACTTACAGAAAAGTTATAAGAATAGCACAGGGAACTTTCTTATACTCTTAACCCACATTTACCAATTGTAAAACATTTTAAAGTTAATTGTCACCTTTCTCTTTAAGTATTTTTGAGCCTCTGCTATGTATGAGATCTTTAATAATTGGTCAAATGTCAATATCTAGTATTTGGTCAAATTAAAAGTTTTAAAATACTGTGCATTCATAATATGGGGCAATTTTATTTGAAAAATTTACAATTCTCTATCTCACTGTTAAAGCTACATTGTAAATTGATTTATCTGCCTTTTCCTTTTTGCCTTTTCCAAAGTATGTCTAGATTCATGTATTTCTGCTAATAAGAAACTCAAAGAGACTTGTTATGGTCCTTAATGTACTTCATTTTAATATCCTTTTCATATTTTAAGTTTATTTGTTAGTAGTGGCTAATGACTTTGGAACATGAGCAAATCTTAAATGGGACAAGATACCCTCTTTAAGGTAGAAACTGTAATGATTCCATGATATGGAGGAAAATCCTTCATACCCTGTTGCTGCTTTACTAATCATAAAGGTATATTTTATTTTCACCCATTTGGCTTCAGGTAGCGCTTAAAAATTACGAAACCATTTTTTGTAAGAATCTGTATATATTTTGGAAGTAATGATGAGGGCTGCTACAAAATTGCTCTTACCTAATTTTTTTTTTTTCCAGTGGAATAATAAGCAGAAATAAGGCTTTATTCAAGAAACCATTTTTTAAATTTATAGCTGCTACTCCAGTGGTAAACCATTGCTGAATCATGGCATGTTCTTTACCAAAATGTTACAATTTTGTGTGTTTCACAGCTTGGGCAGCACTAAAGCACTTCAGTTTTATGTTAAAACTAAAGTTTCGTTCAAACAATTTTAACATAAACCTCAAAGTTTTTGTACTATCTTAGTTGCTTAATGTCTCTAATATTCTTATTGCTATAAACAACGTTTCTGTTTTAACTTTCTTCTAGTTCAACTTTTTTTTTAACTTTTTTGCTTGTTAGGGGTTATATGAAAATTGGACTATTTTTCTATCAGTAACATTACCCAGAGTATGTTCTGTGGAGTCTTAGCTAATGCTACATGCTACAAACCCCTCTCAGAGAGTTACAGTGCACATACTATACATTAAAAGTTTCGAGAAGGTCTTTGATAAAGACTTTTGTTAGCTTTGTTTAACCCAGGTTTTCCCAAATATATTTACCTAATCCCTATAAAAAGGAAATTTTTTTTCTATCATATTCCAGTCATTTTTTTGGTGGGCAGCTAGGTTTAAATCATTTAGTCTAGTGTTTCTCAGATATATTTTATGCATTTTATATAAATATATTTTAATACATTTGGGAATATTAAGTGTTATTTGAAAAAGATCTGCGATCAAATAAATTCTCTTTAGTAGATCATAGAAATAGCATACTCAAAGATCCTTATATGATTTAATAATGGTTTCTAAACTTTGCAGTGGAACCCTTAAAATTTTAATGTATATTTTGAAAACAGATAAATATATATTAATAAAACAGATTAAAATCAGGTAAAAGGGGAACTGGTCTAGTTGAAGTGTGTTGAGGGACTTGAAATTTCTGCAGCACCATTCTGAGGACGCCCGCTGATCTGCTCTTACCTATCATTTATTGGCATTTATTGGCAAACTAGGACCCACAGGCTAAATGTCAGTGCCTACCATCTGTTTTGGTAAATTTTACTTCAGTACAGCCACTGTTGTTCTTGGCTGCTTTTGCCCTGCAATGGAAGACTTGAGTAGTTGCAACAGAGACGTTATTGTTCACAAAGCCTAAAATATTTCTTCTTGGCTGGATGCAGTGGCTCACACTTGAAATCTCAGTGCTTTTGGAGGCTAAAGTGGGAGGATTGAGCGAGCCCAGGAGTTCTAGGCTGCAATGAACTGTGATTGCGCCACTGCACTCCAGCCTGGGCAACAAAGGAGACCCTGTCTCAAAAAAAAAAAAAAAAAAAATTACTCTTGTAAAAAGTTTGCTGATCCCTTATTAGTCTGTCTTCCTGCCGTTGGTTCATACAAATGAGAATTGGGATGTTAAAATATGCTAAAACAAACAAATGCTACTCTTTTTTATCCATAATAATCCATTCCTGGGGCTGTAAAGTTGTTAATTGTTTTGCCATCCTAAACTCCTTTTGTGGCAGCTCAAGCTTTTTTTTTTTAAGGTTGCCATTTTTACTAAGGAAAGAGCTAGTTATTCTATTTAGTCATTTGCAGAGTGAGGTTCAAGCAAGTTATTTAAAATTATTACATTTCAAAAGTTGTAAACATGGTTTTACAAGAAAATGGTGTTTAGCTTTTCTTCTTATTGATTCTTTTGATTCAATAGAAATTTCTTGGAGTAATTTTAGAACTTTACAGAAGTTTTCTTAGCCATAGATTTTGCTTCTTTTGCAACTAATGCATTGCATGTGGTGGTTTGCAGTGGTATCATTGGTCGTAACAGAAAAGATTTCAAGAGATACTTACTCAACTTCATCGCTGCCATGCCTCTCGTAAGTTTAATTCATTAAAAATCTTATTTACATAGGGGAAATAAATGTCTTATTAAAAATCTTTAAGGATTTTTACTTATTAAATTCTTTAAAGATTTATGATATTCAATTCCTATTTCAAATTTAGTTCTGTAATTCTAGTATAATTTTTCAATATAAACCTTTAAATAGGAAAATTAAAAGGAATTATGTTTGGTTCAGTTTCATTTATAGTATACATATATGTGTTTTTTTTTTTTTTTTTAAACCTTCAGGCCAGGTTTTTGTCAGTGTTTGGTGCATCTCGTTAGATGGCAGTAGAATCCCTCTTCCAGTTGTGACAAGTAAAAACGTTTCTAGTCATTGCCAGATTTGAAGGTAGAGGGTGTGTGGGAAATCACCCTAGTTGCTTTATGCCATAAACCTTATAGTAGCTTGAACTACTCATGTGGTTTAAGTTAAATTGGAATTTATGTTCTGAATTTATTAAAAATAGTCTAGTCTAAAATATAGGTGATTTTCTTAGCTTGGTTCTTATTTTTATTTTATTGGCACTATAAGAATTTTAGTGTTCTAAATTTTGGGATAAAAAGGAGAAGCTTCGTTGTAAAATCCAATTAGATTGAAAATATGTCAGAAAATCTATTAATAGTTTAATAAAGGTCAGGGATGGACATACATAGTTTTTAGACCTCTCAAAATACAAAATTGAGATAAGCAACGTAGATATCAAAGTTTGAGATTCAGCAGAAGACCAGTGTTTCATAAAGTTCCAAGTAAAGTTTGACGTACGGTAATTCAAGCCAATTGCATTTGGTTTAGCTACATGCAATAAAGTAAAACAAAACTGAATTATATCAATTTGGACTATCAGTTATAAAAATCATAGGTTTGGGACACAGCAAATGATAGAGAAATAAATTATAATTTATGAAGTAAAACAAAGCAAAACCAATAATATTTGTTTGTTTATTTTAGATCTCTCTGGTTAATAACTTCTTGAAGTATGGGTTAAATGAGCTTAAACTGTGCTTCCGAGTAAGGCTCACTAAATACCTCTATGAGGAGTATCTTCAGTAAGTGATAACCTATTTTTTAAAATATTTAAATTGAACAGTAATATTTATGAAACTGAGATATAGAAATTTTTGTTATTTATTGTATATGTTTTTCAAGAAAACTGCTCTTAACCACAGAAGCATATTGGGAACAATCTCTCAATTATTTGGAACCTAGTCCTGGCTATTCCATAATTTGGCAAGTTGTCATTCTCTAGACTTGCTTTCTTATCTCTAAAATCAATTAGGACAATCTTCAGGGTCTCTTCTGGCTACAGACTCTTTAGTTTCTATGTATTTGCACAAGGTGGTATAATGTGAATTTTTTTGTTTTATTTTTAAAATAACCTGTTTTAAAATTATTTTCTTATTATAATTTTAGAGCTTTCACATATTATAAAATGGGAAATCTGGACAACAGAATAGCTAATCCAGACCAGCTGCTTACACAAGATGTAGAAAAATTTTGTAACAGTGTAGTTGATCTGTATTCAAATCTTAGTAAGGTAAGTTTCTCTACTTTTTAAAAATTATTTGTTTAATTTGTTGAATTTTGATTCTAAGCAAATTTATATAGAATTGATTTGATGGACAGAACAGGTAACATATAAATATTTAGTACTTTTTATAAGAAAATTAGAGTTGTTATAGTTTTAATTATAATTATTTGATTTCTTATATTATTTTTGTGAGATGCTTTGGCCAAGAACTGATAATTTAGTGTCATATAAAGATTTTTATAAGGATTCTGCAGGCTGATAACAGTAAAACCACAGAAATTTGAATCCTCATCTCTTGACCTGTGTACTTCTGGCTGTTGCTAGAGATTGACTGTCAATTCATGTTTCCAGTTGCACATTTATAACACTAGACTAGGACTTCCTTTCTGCCCATTTTTCTGCTTCAGTGTCTCTAATTTTAATAGATCATTTAAGTAGTAGTCAAAAAAATTTCACAAGATATAAGTTTATTTCAAATTTCTAATTAGTGTTTTTCCCCTTCTTCTCAGGATATTGCCAAAGCTCTTGATTCTGATAGGCCTCAACTAGTTTTCTTTTTTCCTGCTCATTTCTTTAGTTCTTACTTGTGTTACTCATCTTATCTCACCACCAGTATTGTTGCTTTTGCTATAGTCTTGTCATTGAGCCATCTTCTTTGCCGTTACCTTCTGCATTGAGTAGGACACGTAGTGGGCACCTATCAGGATGTCTACCCAGCATGCCCTCCCTCTTCATCTGAGATACTCCAATTCTCACTCTAATTCACATGACTGCCTTGGTCTGGGGTAGAAGCTTGTCTCAGACTGGACTGATAATACCACCTTTGCCTCTGGTTACACAATTGACTCACATATCCAGTCTTAGGACAAGAAACTGTATACAAGGGCCTGGGTCACACTGTAAGACACCAGGAATGCTCCTGCTTCAGCCATGTGGATGGAGGGAGGATAAGCAGTTCTTAGAAAAAACATATATATGGACAAGAGCATCTCTCATGTACAGGCCCACTACTAAGATACATTTTCACTCATGCCAAACTTTGCTCTTTATTTAGCTCTCCAGAACCCTTTGCTAGCTGACCCCAAACTCTGGGAAGTCGTAACAACTACAAATAGTTCAGCAATCCAGCTTTCTTTTCTGCCCCCATTACCACACTTTAAAATTTGTTTTCTGTGTGTGTGCATACATGTGGGGTATGTATAAAACTTTTCATGTAATTGTATAGATATCATTATGTATTTTTTATATTTTAGCACTTGAACAAGTCTGTAACTCAGGTCTAGTCACATCTGTAGCAGAGAAGAATATCAAATTAATTAGTTGTAGTGCTACACACTACAGTATGTTTACTGTTTTGAACATCTAATTGATCTCTGACTTATAAATTAAGAGTCATTATTTTTGTTAATAACTTTTAACTGTACTTGAATTGTACAGGTATCTCTAGCTTCTTGATAATGTATGCAGCAAGAAAAAAGAAGCACCAATCTCAGTACAAGTCAATTAATAAACCAAGCCATCTATCCCAGTAATAATGTGGATATTAGAAAGAGGTGGCTGTAGTCTTAAAATGAATGAACACAATTTGAGTTTTTTGAAAAAAATTTCAAAATATATACAAATGATAGCGTATCAGTTATTGTCTGTATGTATGAGGAGCAGTACATTAATATTTTAGTTTTAGAAACTTGAGTTTTATATACAAAATTAGATTCAGAGGCTCACTTATTTCAATATATAGATGATGTGATAAAAGTAATAGAATCAAACAATATTAGAGCAGGAAGAGCTTTTCACTTCACAGGTGAAGATACATAGAAACCAGAAAAGTTGGTAGAAGATTTGGGATTACAACTTAGCTTGTTAGTGTTTTTATATTACGTTGAGCAAGTACCAAGTTAGTAATGGTTAATTATCACAGTAAAGCTATCTTAGTTAATGGAAAGTGATGAAGATTTTTCCAACTTGATAGTAGATGTTGTTCAGGCTGTCTCCATTTTAAGTTTCTTTAGATAAAAGCTGTTATCTTTTTTGTATTTATTGATCTACATACTATTATAGTTCCTTATACATGGTGGGAACTCTGCATGTTGATAATTATGAATTAAATGTTTTTGCATTTAATATTTTATATTAGCTATCATTCTAGTTCTTTTGTTTTAATTCTGTGCATTCTAATATTTATTTTACAGCCATTTTTAGACATAGTTTTGTATATCTTTAAGTTAACAAGTGCAATTGGAGCTCAGGTGAGTCTACTTTTATTTTACCTTTAAGTTGTTATAATACTGTGTCATGAAGAGCTTAATGGTCTATAAGAATTTTTGTATATACCAAAGAATATGTTTTCACATCATGTATCTAACACAGTCTGGTTATAAAATAGTACTTTACTAGAGATTTAAAAAGGATTCATTTAGCTTTTTAATTTTTCTTAAGATAGATACTTAGAGAAATTTTGTGACATTAAAAACAAGAAGTACTTAAACATTGAATATACATGTCCTTATTGTTGCAAAGTAATGTCTATAAAGAGATTTGGAGAAAGCCATTTTAATATAAAATTCAAATGTTAAAACATCAAAAGTGCATTTAGAATGGGTATAACAGTTTCAAGAATATTTTATAATAAAGTAAATGGTTGGCTATTCCATAAGCTTTATCACCCAGTCTCTGATATTTGTGATGGCAAGAATCACCTTTAAATTTTCTTTTGAGTATTCTCATTGAAATCTAACTTTAGTTATTTAATATGTAATGTTATTGTTATACGCTTATAACACAATCATATAATAATGATGTTGTATGTATATGTGTGTGTATGCATTTTGTAGTTAGTTAATAATTTATATAGTGATTTTTATTGCTTTCTGAAACACCAGGGAAGGCAGTTTTTTATTTGAATTTTTTCATCCATCTTCCTCTTTACTATTTTGTGATCCAGATTTAATCATTTTTATAGCTTGTTTTACTACAAGCAAAGGAATGGGTCCAATCCCTCTTGTTTCTATGCTGTAATATTTTTGGGGTACTTACTACGTTTTTATAATACTTAAATATGTTTCCATGTCTTCCTGTTATCTGATTCTGTATTTCTTAAAGGCAGAAACTATTTTAGTTATCTCTTTGGTTCATATTTGTAGTAGTTTTTGAAAGACATTGAATTTATCAGACTTAATTTAAAAAAATGTGGAGTACATAACTATATTCCACATACATTGTGCTAGATTGTGGGAACAAAAAGATGAGTAAGACATAGTTCTTGCTGAAGAGGAATTACAATATGGTGAAAAGGGGTAGATATTTAAGCAGTTATAATGCAGTGTGATATGTCCAGTAATAGAAATTTCAGTAAAGTATTTAGTGCCTGGAAGAATAGGAGTTGATATTTCAGCTACTTTGGGGAGGTACATGGGTGTCCATTAGCTATGTCAGGCTTGCCAAACGTAAGAACAGCCTCACTGAATGGCATGTTCAGGTAACATTCATTTTAGTATGACAGAGGATAGGATATATAGGGGAATGAGGAAGAGCCTATGATGAGCTTGGAAAGGTAAGCTTGAAGCTTCTCTGTTGGGATGGTCAGTGGGTGATGACGTCACTTACAAAGTTAGAAGGAACAGTGGCTGGAAGAAAGATGTATAAGCAGGGAAAGGCAGATAGAGCTTGTCTAGGGTAACTGAACTTGAGGCATCTCCACAGTAGTAAGGTGCAGATGTGCGGTACTTACTTAGAAATAATATCTTGGGTTCATGAGAGTGTTAGGACTAGAGGTATAAATTTGGGATGAGAAGAGAGCTAAGGAAGGAACCTGAGGGAATATTAACATTCAAAAGAAGACAAAAAAAAGGTCTGAGAATTATTGTGGAATCTTAAGAGATTATCAGGAAGAGATCCAACAGTAGAGTGTTAGAAGCCAAAAAGTAAGAACTGCAGTTAGGGGTTTTTAGGTAAGCAAGTGCAGGAGAGCTGAGAGTTGAGCTGCAGTGGTTGGAGAAGTACATGAGTCGTAAAAAGTGTAGAGGCTAGTGTGTATTTTTTAAGAAAAGAAATGAGGGGGAAAAAATTAACCAAAGGAGCAATTTCTCTAAGTCACTGGGGTTAATTATAGAAATGGTACATGTTCTCATCCAATGAATTTATTGTGATATCCTAGAAGTTTATGTATCTTTCTCTCCCAATAATAACAGGGCCCAGCAAGCATGATGGCCTACTTGGTTGTTTCTGGGCTATTCCTAACTCGACTTAGAAGACCCATTGGTAAGATGACAATAACTGAGCAAAAGTATGAAGGAGAATATAGATATGTTAATTCCAGGCTCATCACAAACAGGTAAGGAGAAATGTATTAAAGCTGTACTAAAAATCCATTTTTATGGATATTGATGTCATTTATTTGACTCCAAAAAGTCTAGCAACACTGTTATTGAAATAGTGTGCATATATGCTTGTTTTGAAAATATACATTATAAAGGATATTAGTTTTACAAAGTAGTAATCCTCCATATTTTGAACTGTTTTTCTTGTGTTAAACATGTAGTATTCCTCATTTACCTGTTCATTACCTTCTGTTGACTAATTTTCTGTTAATTTCACTTTAAACATAGTCAACATACAATTCAAATTCAAATATACTTATAATACTTCAAAGAAAATTTTGTCTCAATTTATCCACAAATATTTTTAAGACTGTTTGTAATACTTAATAGAATTACTGTTTCAGTGCTTATTTCTCTATTTTCCAGATAGTTTTACAATCTAAAATAGGAAGAAAAAACATGCTCTTTGGAGCTAGCCATACTAGTGTCAAAATCTACCTCGTCTACTTATACATTATATGATTTTAGCAAATTATTCACAGCCTCATTTTTCTTCTTTATAATAGGTAGATAATGTAGAATTATTATAATGATTACATTTAATAATGTATATAAAGCTTCTAGTTCAGTTTTAGATGTGGAGAAAGTAATAAATTTTCTCAAGTTATCTGTCAACTTTGAGTCATTTCGAGGGTTCTAATATTTAATACTCTATAGACATTTACAAAATTACTTAGGAAATTACTCTTTTAGCAGTTCCCTCTTCCCTCATTTCCTTGGATTGCTAAAGTGGTATCACTTTTATTTATTTATTTATTTAGAGGCAAAGTCTTGCTCTGTCCCCCAGGCTGGAGTGCAGTGGTACAATCATAGCTCACTGCAACCATGAACTCCTGGGCTCAGGCAGTCCTTCCACCTCAGCCTCTCAAGTAGCTGGAACTACAGATGTGTGCCACTGTGACTGGATATTTTCTGTAGAGATGAGGTCTTGCTATGTTGCCAGGCTGGTCTTGAACTCCTGGCCTCAAGCGATCCTCCTGCCTTCGCCTCGCAAAGCACTGAGATTACAGGTCTGAGCTCACTCCAGGCTTAAAATGGTACCAGTTTTAAGTGGGCTTTTGTGCTCTGGGACAGCGGAGGAATAGAGGGTTAAGCAGAGAGGTGATTTGCCAAGTAAATGAAAGATGGTTTCAGGTAGGGTGCTTTTTACTGCAAGAAACAGAAAATATGAGTCAGGACTTCAACAATAAAGACGTTTCCTACTTCCTGTAAGAACCCTGAAGACAAAGCAGTTTGCTAGACACAGCTGATCAGTGCTCTCACTTTTCTTTGATATTCTCTTGGCTCTGCCCTCCTTTGTGTGCTGCCCCTTTCCTTGGGCTAATTCTTCTTGTGATCACAAGATGATAAAAGCAGTTCCAGATCTCACTAGCCCTTCTCCCCTGCAAAAAGGTCCAGAAACAAAAAGGAACCAGCCATATCTTCTGTTGTCTCTTGTAAGAGAGCAAAGAAACCTTTCCCAGGAGTCCCATAGCTGACTTTCCCATCTCTTTGGCCAGAATTATCACTTGCTCATGCCTAAGAGCCATCGTAGCAAAATGATGGGCTTTTAGACCAATTTGGACCCATACCCTAGGAATAGGGTTGAAGCCTTTCCTAAAGCATTAGAGTGCACAGAAAAGGACAGATAACTTTAAGAAAATTGGGGTTCTTTTAGGAAGAAGGACATGGAAGACAATAGATGTTGGATAGGCAGCCATCAGTATTCTAGGATGTTTTTGTCCTTTTAGATTTTACATTAGACATAAAATAATTCAGTTCAAAAGGATAATCCTCACCTCATCTTCTGCAATGGAGAGGAAGGAGGTAGAAGGAAGTTTTAAAAAGTAATTATAGGTTGTGTTTTTGTGGGACTCTTATACCCTGGAGGTCTATATCACTGTGTCAGGGAAACCACAAAACACATGACAAATGTGATGCATCTTTATGGAAAGCTAATTTTACTTGAAGAGGCTGAAGGAGGAGGTAACTTGTTTTCATGAAAAAATATGTCCATTTCAAAGTGGAATATGAAATTGACATTTTTAAGAGAAAAAGATTTTAAAGACATATTGGTTATTTATTGAAGCCTGTTTCAAGTGTCCCTTCTAGACTTCTGTGTAAATATTTGCTTTCCTCTGCTGTAAGAGATACTTAGCTGGGAAAGTTTACGTCATACTTACACAGTGGAAAGACTATAAACTTTAGGGTCAGATTTAAGTTATAATTTCAGCTCCTTGACTTGGTGACTGTGTGACTTTGACAAATTTGCTTGATTACACTGAACTTCATGTATAAAATGCCCTTTTTTTTCCCTAGTCAACATACCTGTGGGCCTTGTGTACTCATTCAGGCCAGCTCACGAAAAGGAGAGTTGCTGTGAGGATGTGGTGGGGTTCCAGGGTTCCCTCCTAGGAGCTGGCACTGTGAAGCCATCAGTCTTTAGCCTGCTTTTCTTTCAAAGGCTGTATGTTAAGGCATCACTGCCCATCTTTTTCTAGCTGTTGTTTTTTCCCCTCCCTCCTGTCTGGGTCTGTACTTTAATTTGTAGTCTATAATGTCTATCCCAGTCCTTTGTATATATCACCACAACTTCCTTCGGTGTCTTACTTCAAATTTCTGAGAATTAGCCCAACGTATCTTTCCCAGCCAGTCTACATATGGTATAGGTTGCAGTCCAGTGTATAATCCAGTCAGGTGTGTATTCCTGTGCTCCCATCAGCTGAGCTAGGAGCAGGATCTCAAGTATAGACCATAGCTTGAGATAAACCAGATAAGCTCTTAGTCACAGAATGTCCATTTAAATACAAAAGTTCAGTCATTAAATACTGTATTTCAGTTATTTTTCAGGCATATGTAACATTAAAATTAATTGCTGAATTATTTTCTTTAATAGTGAAGAAATTGCCTTTTACAATGGGAATAAAAGAGAAAAGCAGACAGTCTACTCAGTCTTTCGAAAACTGGTAAGAAAGCATACTTGAGGCTCACGTGTTCATAGAAGATTTTTTTTTTTTGGCCTATGCCAGGAGATATATATGTAAACAAAAATATGTATATAAACATGCCTTTTATATATATATGCATATCTTAAAGATATCTTTAAAAATAGCTATAAGGAATTTTTACATTGTATTTTTAATAAAAATGAGATTAAAAACTATATCAGTATATTAAACTGCCCATTTATAAAAATGAATAGATTTATTAAGATAATCTTCAGTGTATTTTCACAGAGCTTACTTTGGAGTCTTATATAGTGATAAATTTAGTGATTCTTACAGAAAGAATTTGTTCCTGTAGCATTTGTGGAAATACATGAGGATTATTATGTAGAGCATGAGTTAGCAAACTTTTTCTGTAAAGGGCTAGATAGTATAATATATTTTAGGCTTTTTAGACCGTACAGTCTCTGCTGGAACTATCCAGCTCTGCCACTCAACAGTAGCCATGTATAGTACATGAATGAATGATAAACGAATGGACGTGGTTGTGTTCTAATAAAACTTAATGTGCAAAAACAAGTAGCAGGCTGGATTTGGACTGTGGGTCATAGTTTGCTGACCTTTTCTTTTTTTGTCTCTATAGTTGCGGAAGGAAAAGTTTGCTGACCTTTGATTTAGAATATAAACATTGTTCTTGTGAAAGCTGTACTTCAGTTTTTTATTTACTTACCACTTAGAAAATTTGAATTCAAGTAATTTATTCACTCAGAAGATACTGAGTGCCATCTAGGTACCTGTGCTTGTTCCAGGTGCTAAAGATAATGGTGATGAACATGATGGTTAAAATCCTGCCTTCAAGGAGTTTACATTTTGTGGAAGTTTGAAGTTTATGAAATTAAATATACATTTTAGATGATTCAGAAAGGTTAAAGAGGTTGTCATTTTAAATTATTTCAGAAATTGGATTTTTGCCTCACCAATATTTAACATGACTCAACTTTTTAGAGTGCTCACCGAGAAAATGCATTTTGGATAGTTTTCCAGGGGGCTGCTGTTCATCAGCTTGCTTTTCACATGGCTCGCTTATTCTCATCCTTTAGGTTTTTAGCCCAGAGTTAACACCTTATTGAGGCTTTGCCTTCTCTGATTAGCCTATTAAAATGGTCTCCAACAGTTTCTTTCTGTTTTAATCATCTGTTTCCTTAAGAGCATATACAATCAGCCCTCTATATCTGTGGGTCCTGCATTTGTGGATTCAACCATCCGCAGATTGAAAATATTTGGGAAAAAAAATTGTATCTGTATTTAACATATAGAGACTTTTTGTTCTTGCCATTATTCCCTAAACAATACAACTATTAGTGTAACAACTGTTTACATAGCATTTACATTGTATTAGGTATTATAAGTAATCTAGAGATGATTTAAAGTATATGAGTGCATGTACTTAGGTTATTTGCAAATACTACACCGTTTTGTATCAGGGACTTGAGCATCTATGGGTTTTGGTATCTGACAGAGATCCTGGAACCAATTCCCCTTGGATACTGAGGGACTACTGTATTGCAGTCTATAATTATCTTTCATTAGAATGTAAATTCCATGAGCTCAGGGACCTTATTGTTCTATTCATTATTAGATCTCCAGCTTCAGCACAGTGTCTGACGCATGATAGTCATTGAATAAATGTTCCAGACATCAGTCTAGTTGCAGGTTATAAGCTACCCTGTACTCAGGAAGCCCACATTTTAGTAGAGGAGTATAAGTATAAGTATATAAACAAATGAATGTTCTGTATAATTTCAGGTAGTAATAAATTCTGTGACCATAAATGAAGCAGAATAAAAGGATAGATAGGATGGGTTATTGCCTAGCTGTTTCATCCAGAATGGCTAAGAAGGTCTTTTTTTAGGAGGTGACAGTCAGAAATCCACGTGAAGTAAAGGAGTTAGTCACAAAATGTAAATATCTAGGAAGAGAGTATTCCTGGCAAAGGAAACAGCAACAGAAAAGCCTTAGGACAGGAGCATGTTTGAGAAACCATTACTTCTGGAGCTCAGTAAGAACAGGCAAAGTAGAAGCAGATGAACTTGAAAATAGAGCGCAATGCCAGATCATTTAGGACCTTGAATAAGCCGATAGATGGACAGTTTGAGAACACTAAAACTCCAGAATAAAAAACATTTTTCGGTTTGTAATTTTGAGATAATGCACGCTCACATTAAATCCATAGAGTTGGGCTGTGTGACACTGATTTACTTTAGCATTCAGTTTAGGCTGAGTGTACTATAATTCTTACAGAAAGCATAGACCCTGAGTCTCCACCAAAAGCAAAACATTGAATGTCAGTTTGGACACAAGACTAGTGTTTCACCAAATTAGTTCATCCCTCTATTCTTTTGCTTTGGTTGTTGATCAGTTGTGTTTGGGGATATATGTATCTGACAGTATTGTGAACACAATAGCATTGTACTGTTACACACAAGAGAAGCAACCTTGTTAAAATTGTTTATGTAATTTCCATTCTGTTTGCATAAAAATGGTTTCATGAAGTGTTTGTTTGACATCTGCTCTGCGATTAGCATTGTGCCTAGTGAAGTACGACGTACAATGCAATCAGAAATCGTAGGCACTTGGTAAATATTTATTGAATAAATGAATTATATAGTTCATTTTATCCTCATGGTAGATTCATTTTTTTATACATAGAAAAATATTTGTATTTTTTGTTTTCTGCCAGGTTGAGCACCTACATAATTTCATTTTGTTTCGGTTCTCTATGGGCTTCATTGATAGTATAATTGCCAAATGTAAGTATGTTTTAAAATATACAATGCAATGAAATTTGTGGGAAAAGTGAAGTATTATTAATATCTTAAATCTTAACTTTTGTTTTAGACATTGCCACTGTAGTTGGTTACCTGGTTGTCAGTCGTCCTTTCTTAGATTTATCTCATCCTCGACATCTCAAGAGTACACATTCAGAACTTCTGGAGGTAAAGTAATTATAATAAAATGAAAATTTAAAAATAAAAGTAAAGCCTAGTTTATAATGTTAGAAATATAAGTGAAAACTAATATTTATTTCTTTTTAAGGATTACTATCAAAGTGGAAGAATGCTTTTGCGAATGTCTCAAGCTCTGGGTCGAATAGTTTTGGCTGGGCGTGAAATGACTAGATTGGCTGGGTAAGATTGATAATAATGAGCAATTACAGACAATAATTTAAAAAATATGTTATCCTTAATGATTGTGCCCAGTTGAGGTTAAGAAAAGGGAGCAACATTTCCTATTCCAGGCAGCTGGTTTTGATAGAAGATTAAGAAAGATTTTTCTCTGACTGTAAACCTTTCATATTTCCTGAAGATAGCTGTTTTAAGCCTTACACTAAATTAGTGGTTCTCAAGCTGTTTGCTCCATGGACACTGGTATTTGATAAGCTGGGAAATGTTGAATCATGGCAGTCTTTTCTTAATTCATGGAAAATTAAGTTAATGCATAGAATTTCCTCATTTGAACTTTTTGGTCCCCTACCATACATTTTTTCGTTAGATCTTTGATACTGGTAACCTAGCAAAACAGATGAACAGAAATGAAGTTGATCTTAATGGAAATAAATGAGAAGTTAACTTATGGTATCTGTAGATACAATTGTAAATATGTTCATATTGTCTGGTAGTAAAATTGTTCTTAAAAAATATAGCGGAAGTAAATATTTCAGTATTTCAAACCCTAATATAAAGGGTTTGTGTGTTTTTGTGGTGTGGTGTCAAGAACAATGTAACATAAAAAGCATCATAACTTTTAGATTATCTGAAGAAATTTGATGGCTTAAGATCTTTCCTAGGCCTGTGATCCATCTTCATATTTCTTCTTCTTTTTTCCTCCTGTGACAGTTAAGGTCTTCATGGCAAGATAGAAGTAAACTGCTATGAGTAGTATCTTTCTCTTGAGAATGCTAACACTCTTCCTGCTTGTTACTAACTTTTCTCATGCTTTTACAGTTCATGGCATGTGAGGTGCTTCTTTTCCTTTGGGAGGTTGGTTGGTTGGTTGGTTGCTTGCTTTTTTCTTTCTTTGAATGATTGAGGTGTGATTGACATATAAAAATCTGTACATATGTAATGTATACAATTTGATTGAATATGGGGATAAGTTATATACTTGTGAAACCATCCAGACCATAAACAGATCCATCACCTCCCAAAGTTTCCTTTAGAAGGTTTCTGCTTATTATTCACAGAAAAAAATCCTGTTTTGTTCTTTGATAGAGTAGTTTCTCTCTTTACTGCCCAACCTCTTGTCATTAGTTTTGATTTCTCTCTATTGCCACAGTGATTTCCATCTAATATTAAGAACTCTTCATCTTTCCTCCTCTTCAGAGTAAGAAAGAGGGAATCTTCCAGATTCTTTCCTATTTTCAGGGAGGCAGCATGCATTTGACGTACATATAATAATGCCTTCCTCAGATAGAAAGGTTACCCGTATACATGACTTTGTAGATCACTCCAGCAAGAACTCAGGGTCCATACTTTTGGGTCTAAGGAATGTATTAGCAGTAGTCCTTTTGTAGTATCTTCAAGAAACTTCCTTAAAATTCTGCCAGCAAACAACTGTCTTGACTTGCCTATTAATGAAGTATTTTGTGTTGGGGATCCAATGAAACCTCTTCTCTTATCCCCATGTTCCTGATCTCCTGTTGAAACATAATAAAACATGCATACTGTCATTAAAACTTTATGTTAATGAGACTTCTTTTAGGGTATTTCATTTATACTAAATCATAACTTTAGGAACTTCAGTTAAGTTTGTATAAAAGATAATATTCTGGAGTTTTGATTATGGTTTCCTTTTTTAACAATTTTAGTTTTACCGCTCGGATTACAGAATTAATGCAAGTACTAAAGGATTTAAATAATGGCAAATATGAACGCACAATGGTCTCGCAACAGGAAAAGGGTAAATATGAACGTCAAAGTTTGAGGTCACAGTTTTAAGTGTTTCCTGACATAATGCGATGCTTTAATACTTATTTTCCATTTAAGGTATTGAAGGAGTACAAGTCATTCCCTTGATACCTGGTGCTGGAGAAATCATTAATGCAGATAACATTATAAAGTACGTACAGAAAAAGATTCTTTAGCACCATAAACTTACTGTTAAACTTCTTAGTAGCCTTTCTCTTTCAGCTTACAATTGCTTAGTATTTAATTTAAAATTACTCTCCTTTTTTTTTAAACAGCTTTGAGGTATCATTGACATAAAAATTGTATATATATTTAAGGTGTACAACTTGACGTTTTGATGTATGTATACATTGTGAAATGATTACCACATTTCAGCTAATTAACTTATCTGTCACCTCTACATAATTACCATTTTTGTGTGTGTGTGGTGAGAATTTAATTTAGATCTATCTTAGCAAATTTCAAGTATATAATACAGTATTTTTAACTGTTGTCCCTACGCTGTACATTAGCTCTCCAGAACTTATTCATCTTATATCCCCTAAACTTTGTACCCTTTGACCAACGTCACCCCTTTTCCTCCTCCCCCTAGCCCCTGGCAACCACCATCCTACTCTCTGCTTCTATGAGCTTGATTATTTTAGATTCCACATACAAGTAAGATCATACAGTGTTTATTTTTTGTCTTGCTTATTTCGCTTAGCATAATATCCTACAGTCCATCCAGATTGTTGAAAATAGCAGAATTTCCTTCTTTTTAAAGGCTGAATAATAATCTGTTATGTGTGTGTGGATATACATACACGTGTGTGTATGTGTATATACACACATATATATTATATTTTATCTTTTCATCAGTCAACGGACATTTAGGTAGCTTTCCTATCTTGGCTATTATAAATAATGCTTCAGCAAACATGGGAGTATATCTTTAAGATACTGATTTTATTTCCTTTGGGTATATACCCAGAGTGGGATTCCTAGATCATATGATATTTCTTATTTTTTTGAGGAAACTCCAAACTATTGTCTGTAATGGCTATACTAGTTTACATTTCCACCAACAATTTGCAAGGATTCCGTTTTTTCCACATCTTTGCCAACACTTATCTATTGTCTTTTTGGTGATTGACATCCTAACAGGCATGAGGTGCTCATTGTGGTTTTGATTTGCAGTTCCCTGATGACTAGACATGTTGGGCACCTTTTTTCATATGTCTGTTGGCCATCTGAATCTTCTTTTAAGAAGTGTTTATTTAGGTCCTTTCCCCATTTTTTAATGAGGTTATTGGTATTTTTGGTATTGAGTTGTATGAGTTCCTTATATATTTTAAAATTTTCCTCTTTTTATTAATTTCTTCTATAGGTTTGATCATGTTCCTTTAGCAACGCCAAATGGTGATGTCTTGATCCGAGACCTTAATTTTGAAGTAAGTTTTTAAATTATCATGTAAAAGCTTAAAGCACCTTCAAAATGTGAACTGAAAAACTGTTGTCTGAATATTTAAATTAATTTTAAGGCTTGACTTAGTCTCCGAATCCACAGAATTGCTTTAAAAAGTTAAGTCTTTGAAACAGTTAGAAGTCTATTTTTCTTAATTGATAGGACTTTAAAATTTCAAATACTACTATCAAGAAACTTTTTGCAAGTAAAGTCCAAGAAAGCCATAGGAGATATAGTTAAGTGGAATCTCTAGTGAACCCTTAAGCATGCAAATATATTTTTACTCTCTTTAAATTAAAAAACCTTACAGTTTGGTTGGTATTATTTTAACTGTGCAAGAAGATTTACACCTATAAAAACAAAAAACAGAATTTTTTTATTAATAATACTGATGAAAACAGTGGAAGAACAACATAATAGTACTACAGATAGTCACTTACTCAGAACAAGCAAAATCGAGTGACTGCTGATACTGATTCCATGTATTCTTTTAATGAAATGGGATATGGCAAGCCAAATTAAAAATAAAAGACACAAGAGTGTTTTGGTATGATTTGTAAGACTCACAAATCTAAAGGTTACTGTTAGACTATTATGTGTATGTTGTGACTTCATGAATGGTTCAGATCTGGAAATGTTGAAGATTAGTAACAAATTTCTATCATGCAGACTGTCTTCCCAGTTGCAGATACCATCTCCCTAGAACAGGACTGTCCTATAGAACTTTGTGTGATGGTGGAAATGTTCTATATATGCACTGTGCAGAACAATAGCCTCATGTGGATATTGAGCACTTGAAATGTGACTAGTACAGCTGAGGAACTGAATTTTAAATTGTATTTAATTTTGATTAATATAATTTTAAATTAAGTAGCCACATGTAACTAGTGGCTACTGTATTGGACAGCACAGCACTAGAATTCCTCTTTATATGCCTATGCATATGGCCTTCTGTAATTTGTGTTTTATGTGGAGTTTTTTTTTTTGAGTGGCTTTCATTGAAGGAATATCGTCTGATAGTTTATAAAATGAGTATAATTATTGGATATGTTTTTAAATTGTTACAGTCTTAGGTAAGTCTTCAATTTTTCTGCTCTTAGTAATTTATGTTTATTAAGTATATGTCTACTTCTCAAGGAACTATAAAAATGGAAAATGTTAGTTACGTATGTTGAACTTATTCAACAATGTGCATCATTATCACATTTATTTTAAAGCCAGGAAACACAAGAGGAAGTACAGAAAATAATAAATATAGTTGGTAAATATTGAATGACTCTGAGTATCACAGAAGTGTTTTCTCACTTAGCTCTAGGTACTCCATTTACTTGAGTGCTCCCTTAGCAAATAGGTAGCCAGGCTTGAGTTCCAGCAGCCCTTTTATTACCACTATGCAAGGGTAAAAAGGGACATGAAACTTCTCTATTGAAGAATGCCTCTTAGTCCTTTCTCCCAGTTTCCCTCACTTCTGTCTTTATGCACAAATAAAATATACCAACAGTATAGGTGTGCATGTGGCTTAAACATGGTGAAAAGGGATTTGGGATCTGTATGTACAGATACACAGAGGAGACAGATTATGATTATGTCCGTAATACTACTTTGTTATAAGGTTACCACATTAAAGTGGTCACTTTCTTTTTAGTTCAAAGCTTTTTCTTTTCTTTTAGTCCAAATCTCTTATGTTTGAATTTAATATACTTCTGGCCAGTTCCTGTAAGTTCACTTTTATAGTCTTAAAAAGGTCCTTAATGTTTTGCCCTTATTTTGGTTTCATTTGGAAAATCTTGAGTCCCAGTTATGCCCCTACTCATTCAACTTTTTTACTTTGTAACCATGTTCCTTACTACCTGGTGTCTAGTCTGTGATTCTTGTTTTCTTCTCCACTGGGAGCTGTTTCTTTGATTTCTATCCTTTTGGTCCACTGTTATGAACTCCTCTTCCATCTCTTTCTGATTTAAGGTATTCTAAATTAGACTTGGCTTTTTCACATTCGTTCTGTCTTTCCATTGTTTGTCCTAACATAGCCTTTATATCGTCAACAAACATCCTTCAGTTCCTTGTAACCTACAGTTATTTTCTACCCATCCAGCTCACTTGAAAATAGAGATTTTCTTCTCTTGGAAAGAGGCATAATAAAACTGAGACTTGGCCCCCAAAATAAACGGTTCCTACTTTATGATTAATTTGCCTTTTGGGTTACATTATAACCAAATAATAAAAGCTTCTTTGGGGTAAGAGAGTTTACACCTTTTTCCTTTATAAACTCCCCAGCATAGGCATACTTATCTATCTCGTATTTTTCTGTGAGGTTTATAGACTGAAGAGACCCTAAGCGATAACAGCTTGCAGGTTATAATGTAGGGATTAAACTAGTATTAACACTTTGTAACTTATCTAGATTTTTACCTTTTCAGTAAGACATATTTATAGTGTTTAAAGAAGCCAGTAAGTCTTCATAAACAACATACTTTTATATAATTCCTCTTGTATTTAAATCATTTATGTGTAGAATTTTTCCATTTCTTATGGTAAATTCAAAGGAAGTAGGATTTATCAAGGAACGTTACTTTGGGGGAAGGTTTTTATTGGTAGAAATATGGTAGCTCAAAACATTTGTTGACCCAGTAAAGCAATCTAAGAACCGTAATTAAACAGTGTTATTAAGGACTTAATTTTCAGTAAAAGTTACCCTTGGCTTTTAATTTTAATTTAAGCCCTCAAAAGTACATGTTTACAAATCTTTAATACGGAAAAATTACCACTGGCTTACCATGGCTGATGTCATAATTGGGGGTTTTATCCAACACTGCCAAAAGCCATGGAGTAGAGAAAAGTTAATGCTGAAGCTAAGACATTTGAGCATAAGAGAGTACCTAAGGATTTCGAATAAGTCTAGTTATTATTTATATGTATCATTACAAACTTCGGTTTTTGGGTGTTCTGGCATAATGGAGCAAATAGTATAGACGAGTTTTCTTGGAGGCCGGAATATGGATATCAGCGTAAACCACAAAGAACAGTTGTGGCAAAAAATAGATAGGTGGCTGACACTACTCAAATAAAGCAGAGTAGGAAGGAACCATTTAATTGACAACTGTCTAAACTTTAGGAGCTCCTAAGGGTGTCACTGTTAGAGTGCAGTTATTATATATAATAACCTTGCTTTATCAGAAATATTCAGTACATTTGATTTTCTAGCATAAGGAAATATGTTTAGAAAGAAGTCTATCAAATGATGCTTTTAAAATAATTTCTCAGAAAAAGTTCATTTGTCTGGAAAAGTCATTTACTATAGAATAGCGCATTCTCTAATGATAATGTGCATAAGTTGTGATATTTTATTACAGATCAACTATGTGTTAGGCTAGCTCATTTTTTAAAAGTTTTTAAAAATTGTGATAAAAATATTTATAACATAAAATTAGCCTTTTAAACCATTTTTAAGTGCAGTTCAGTGAAATTAAGTACATTTAAAATGTTATGCAACCATCACCCCTGTCCATTTCCAGACCTGTTTCATCTTCTCAAATAAAAACTTTGTACCTGTTAAATAATAACTCCCTCCACCCCCTTCCTCCCTCTCCCCAGCCCCTGAGAACTTTTTAATTCTTTCTGTCTCTGAATTTGTCTACTCCAGGTATCTAAGTGGAATCATACAATATTTGCCCTTTTGTGACTGGCTTATTTCACTTAGCACAATGTTTTCAAGGTTCATCTACGTTGTAGCCTGTATCAGAATTTCTTTCCTTTTTAAGATTGAATACTATTCTGTTGTATGTATATATCACATTTTGCTTATGTATTCATCCTCTTGGGTTGCTTCCCTCTTTTGGCTCTTGTAAATAATGCTGATGGCTCTCCATTTCATCACAGTAAAAGCCAAAGTTCTTTCAATGGCTTATAATATCCTGCAGGAATTGCTTACCACTTCCCTATCCGACCTCTTACCTCTCTGATCCCATTTCCTACTCTTCTTCCCTCCTCATTCTTCTCTAGCCACATCAGCCTCCTTTCTGTTTTTTGAACAGGACAGGTACAGTCCTGCTTCAGTACTTTTGCCTTTCTGGCCTTTTGTGGGTAAAGGTGGGGCTGGAACAATCTTCCTACAGATAAATCCTAATTTACTCTGTTTTTCAAAGTTTTGCCCAGTTGTCATTTTCAATGAGATCTACTCTGACTACCTTAAAAATGCAACTTCCCCGACCCACTCCTAAGTTTCCTTACCCTGATCTATTTATTTCTTCATAGCACTTATTTTCTAACATTTAATTTGCTTGTTTATTATGCATATTCCTCATTGTATGCCTGTCCCCACTAGAATGTAAACCAGTAAGTGCAGGGATTTTTTTTTTCATTAATGTAGCCTCATTGTGTACAACAGAGCCTGACACAGAATATTCGATAAATACTTACTGAATGAAATATTTATTGAAAGAACCTAAAGGCTAACCAGCTTAAAAAATTATCAAAGACAGGTTACATAGCTACTGAAGTAACCCATATCTCTGTAATGTCTTCTTTCCTGTTGTGCTATTGGTGTTTAATGTTGTATGCTAGAATTATAACAGATTTTCTGATCTTTTGTAGAACTGATTATGGTCTCATAACACCATAAGCCTAGAACTTAACTACTCTTTACAGTTTCTCATTTATCTTTGTGTTGTTACAGAATAATTTAGTGGTACTTGTAAGTATTTAAAATGTACATATACTTTGATCCAACACTTCTAATTTCTAAGAATCTAATCTATAGAAACATTCTCAGTAGTGCTCAAGTTTACTTGCTGACTGAGAGGTTTATTGGAGTGTTATCTAAAGGAACAAAACAATATGTAGATGACCTAAATATTTAACCAAAGGGAAGTGTTTAACTAAATTATGATATATCCTGCTGTGGGAGGGTACTGCAGGCATTAAAGGAGAATCTGAATATATACTGACCTGAAAGACTATCTGTGATATATTGTTAAATAATAACAGCAAGTTGTAGAACAGTCTATATAATACAATTCTATTTTTTAAAAGAGACTGTGTATACACATGCATTTATTGTTTTCCAGAATTCTCAAATTTTTTTTAAGCATTAGCTCTTTGTATCTTAAGTTGATGATATCAGTCAATAATGATTTTTGAATGAAAAAATACAACAGTAAAAATTGAAAGCAAACAAAAGTAGAACATCCCTTTACCATACCTCTTCACGGTTCTACCTAACATCACATTTACTGACAAATATTTAATAGCTTATAATTAGCAAAGAGCTATTTGACTCCAAGGAAATGTTCATTGAGTATATATTCTTTTGATCTAATTAATTCATAGCCTAATTTTCTTTCAGGTTCGTTCTGGGGCCAATGTTCTAGTTTGTGGTCCAAATGGCTGTGGAAAGAGTTCACTTTTCCGTGTTCTTGGTGAAGTAAGTACAAGTTGATCCCAAACCAAACTCAAAATTTTGCAATCTTATTTTGTCATACTGTCTGCCACATTGTGAATTTTACAATTGCTCCTCCCTTCTCTCCTTTCTTTTTAAAGTTATGGCCTCTTTTTGGAGGACGTCTAACTAAACCTGAAAGAGGAAAGTTATTTTATGTTCCTCAGGTAAGACCTAGTTTGGGTTATTTTGATTTAAAGATCTTTTTATTTATTTAAAAACATTAACTTCTAATGACTTTTGTTCTGCCACTATCAGAGACCTTATATGACCCTCGGAACACTTCGAGACCAAGTGATATATCCAGATGGAAGAGAAGATCAGAAAAACAAGGGAATATCTGACCAAGTAAGGGAATATTTATGTCCTAGATCTACTGAAAATACTCCATTAATCAGTTAAGTATTTTAAATGCCATGTAGTTTATTCTAACCTGTAAAGCCTTCCAAAGCCATTAATTACAACTTGCCAAGTTGAGGTAAGATGACGACCACTTTGCTTGAATACGAATCATTGAGTGTTTAACCTTATCGTTGCACTGTTTGTTTTCTCATTGCCCTCATTCTTTAATTATGTACTATAGTCTTACTCTCTAAGCTGCTGGATGTATTTTGGCAAGGTTAGTGTAGATAGAAGCGGAAAAGTGCAGGGCTTGTGCCACGTTCTTTCTGAAGTGGTATTGGCAGTGGGATTATAGTCAGTCCAGTTTAAAAAATGAAGCATTTGAAAATGTTTGTTTATATTAAGCTTGGTTTTATCTTTAATCATTTTGCTGAAAGGTACTGAAGGAATACTTAGACAATGTCCAGTTGGGTCATATCCTTGAACGTGAAGGAGGCTGGGACAGTGTTCAGGATTGGATGGATGTACTCAGTGGTGGAGAAAAGCAAAGAATGGCAGTAAGTATACTCTGAAGACATCGCACAAAAATGCAACTGGTAAAGTCACTCTTAAAGTCCAGCATTTTGATTACTCAAGACACAAAGTTTTATTTTATCTTTTATCTTTTTATTTAGCAATTATTTCAGTATAGATTAGTTTAAATGATAATAGAAGTGCTTGAAAATGTTTAACTTGCATTTAAATTTGGAATTCTGAAAGATTTGTAAGTATACTGCCAGTACCTGTGAAATGAAAAGGTACAGATCCAATTATATACTATTAGTCCATTTTTCTAATAGGGGAAACTTTGTAACTTTTTGGTCCTGGGATATATGGTAATCTTAGTTGGATTACAAAATTTCTTTCAGTGCCTTTTCCTAATAGACATCTCTTTTGTCTCACTTGAGCTATTCTACCTGAAATAGCTGAAGATATTAGAGATTATCCATTCTGATTTATCATCATTTTAGTCTTTGTTCTTGCCATTTCCCTCCATTATTATATGTATCGTTGTTTCAAGGCTCAGTGTGTACTACTCGTAAAGTTATTTTGAATTCTTAAATTTTCCTAATATAAAGAAGCATTTGAAAGGAACTGTTTTAATTTTTGTCATGATGAAGTTGATCTCAAACCAAAAATATATACTAAACCCTACATATAAAGAATGATACTTTGAGCTGGGTGCGGTGACTCAGGCCTGTAATCCTAGCACTCTGGGAGGCCGAGGCGGGAGGATTGTTTGAGCTCAGGAGTTCGAGACCAGCCTGAGCAAGAGCGAGACCCCGTCTCTACTAAAAATAGAAAGAAAAAATTAGCCGGGCATGGTGGCACATGCCTGTAGTCCCACCTACTTGGGAGGCTGAGGCAGGAGGATCACTTGAGCCCAGGAGTTGGAGGTTTCTGTGAGCTAAGCTGATGCCACGGCACTCTAGCCCAGGCAACAGAGCGAGACTCTGTCTCAAAAAAAAAAAAAAAAAAAAAGACTGATACTTTGAGTACCCTGTTAAGAGAAGTAACTTTATAAAGAGTTTTTTTTTTTTTTAACTATTCATATCATAGTTTGAGTAGATCCAAAGGATTATTTTTCCCCCAGAGTGTTAGCCTTATGGAAATTAGAGAAAACTGTAGCCAAAAGAAAGAAAGCAAAAGAAATGGCTTATGGCAGCATTTCTTACCCAGTATCTTCAGGTTATATTTTACCTTTTTGTTGCCTCCTCCTCCCTTATTCTGCAGGTTGTTTTTCCCAAAATCATACCCACTCTATATGAAGTTAATCTTAACCTAATACTATGTTTTACCTGGTTAGTGCTGTAACATGAGATTAATCTAGTGTGAAGAATGAATTATAAACAAAAGAAAAGAGATATTAACTATGTTCAAAATGGAAATTGGGCTGAAGGAATGAAAATTTGAAATGACTGGGCATTCTTAGAGTCAATTTAGAAGAAGACTATAGAAATAACTGTAAGTCAAGAAAACAAATTTAAATTTCTCTGTGTGTGGTATAAAGGTACAGGGGGGTAATTTTTATTAGAAATTCAAGGGTGTGCCTAGAACAACAGGAGGATATCTTGGAAGAGTTAAGGGGATGGGGGGAAGAATCCTGTAAAACCAGATGAACCATGATAGAATTGTTTGGGAAATGGGGAAAGCTCACCCATGACACTGCTGCACATAGAGCTGGAGCATGACCAGGCCATTGACGGGGCATGTTCTGTATAGGCCAGTGTTTGGGGAATCGAATGTGCAGTTTAAAAGAGGGCCTATTGTTTTGTTTCAGAGGGGGAGGAAGAGAAGGCTAATGCAACAAATATTAACATTGGTACATTTAGGTAAAGATCGTATATATGTGTTCATTTTATTCTTTCATTTTTTTGGCAGGATTGAAAATTGTCAAAGTAATAAATTGGGGGAAAAGTAGACATAATTTTTAGGAAGAACAGACTTGAACTGCCTAATCACTTAAAACAGTGACTCTTAAGAATGAAAGTTGGTGTAAAACAAATGAAAGTTCCATTGGGTAAGAAAGGTCAAGATTTGAATTTGGCACATGAGAGGGACTGGAATAACGGTATTGAACAAAGGGAGGTCCAATGAACAGATTTTAAATCCCTTTTAAAAGTCCCTTGAAAAAAGTCAGCATAAATATAAGGTAGTAAGATTATTAATCCATTATTTTAACAGTGAAAAAAATTAAATGGTATAGTTTCTGCATTATTAGCAGAGAATCTCCTCTGTGCAAGGCACTGTACTAGGTGTTTGCCCTTATAATCTAGGTAGGAGTTCCAAATAGTCACCGTAATGCCAGGCAGTCTTCAATTATAGCTACAAGGAAAGTGCCCTGGGATAATGATGAGGGAAAGATTGGCTTCAGATGGCAGATCCTTTGCAATCCTCCTAAGAGCCCTGGAAAGTCAGATACAGACAGGGAAAGACATGGAGAGCTTACACAACTTCCTAATACCATACAGCTACTAAGGGGTAGAGCTGAGATTCAAGTGCAGGGGTGTCTGACACCAGAGCTCTTGCTCTGAACCAGTACCTTATATTGCCTTCAGTTTTTAGGTAGCTGTCTTCCCAGTTCTCCTCTCTCATTATCCCTTGAAGCATCCAGTGACATTTCCTTTATTTCCATTGCACTCATTTAGGCCCAGCCATCATCAGCCGGGATTGCTCTAGCTAATATTATAAGTTGGAATATCTTATTCTCTGACCAAAAGTTAGCTTTTCCACTCTATCATTCTTGCTCTTCCATTTTAGTAACAAGTTTTCTTATTTTGAATTATGAAAAAGTACGTATGATAGAAAAGTTGAAATATTTATAAAAGTACGAAGGGGTCCAAACCCCTTTACCAGAGATACCACTATTAGAAAATTTTTAGTGTTTTTTAAAAAATCTATTCTTATAAATCTTTTTCTTTTACCTTAAATTGATAACTATGCCCCTTCTTCAAACTCCCTGAGATGCCTAGAATATTGATTCCTCCCTTTTCTTACAATGGATCACTCCCCTTCTGACTCTGCCTCCTTTCTTTCCTGCCCAGTATAGACTACATAATCCAGGGCCTGGCATGTAGGAGATGACTCACGATGTATTTCTTAAAGGAATGAACAAATGATCCCTTTCTCTTAACTTCCTTTCCTACTTTTTGTTTCATCATATTACCTAAACCCCAACCCAAGAACAATTGTTTGCCTTGGTATTTCTCTACCAGGCTTCCTAGCACAGCTGAAAAAAGATCAGACAATGACGTATGTATGGATCAGTGCCACAGCGCCTTCCTGGTGTCCCATCTTAGAGGGCTCACAGCATGTCTCAGCAGTCATTTTACTTATTTTTACCTCTGTCTCTCACTCTTCATGACAATCATTTAAAAACTACCAATCTTAGGTTCTCTACCTTATTACTTACCCTACCACACTTGAAAGAATAACCTACCTTCTACTTTTTAAAAAAGAAAGGGTATTATTTTAGTTAAATGACAGATAATTTTTATTAAGTGCTTAATAGATGGAAGAAAATATGCCAAGCACTTTACAAGTTACCTCACTTAGTTCTCACAACAGTCCTGTGACATAAGAACTCTGACTGCCTCATTTTACAGAGGAAATTGAACTTTAGTGCAATTAAGTAGGTTGCCAAGCAAAGACCACCAGTTAAAGCTGGGGGGGAGGCTTTTCAAGCTCAGGAACATTCTGCAACTCCAGTGTTCATATACTTACTCACCTAACAACTTTCTTCTATTGTGGCATCAAGTAGCTGACAGCAAAGTGGGAGAGGGAGACACATGATGAGAAAATGCCATGCAATGTGGCAGGTGTGACAATGAAGGCATGCAGAGTCCTTCGGGAGCACAGAGGTGTGGCATTTGTGGAATGCCTTCACATAACCATTCCTCTTCATTAACTTCACACTGGTCTGTCCTGACCTCCCTGCTTCCGCTGTGCATGGGGGATATGTCACCTTTCCTCCCAAGAAAGGCTAATGCCTCCACTGTGTTTTATGGGCCCCCCCTCTCTGACTTTATCACATCCCTTTCCTTCCGGTATGCACCCTCCCCCAACCCCCACCTACACTTCATCTCTTCTAGTCCTTCTCTTTCAGAAAAACATTTTCAGGTCTGTCTGATCCAAAAAGCAAACTCTGCCTTATCCAAAAGTCTCCTGTGGTCTGTACCTTTCATTTTCTGCTCAGTTTAATTTCTGGATAGGCTGTACTTACTGCTTCCCCTTCCTCACCTCAGACAAATAGATATAAACTCCAAAAAAGCTGTTTGTTGTTTTATTCATTTATCAGATATTTGCATGTTAGCCATATATGTGTTGAGTGTACAGTAGTGATTAAAACAGAATCTGTACTTTTGTGACTCTTACAGCCTACGTAGCTAGGCAAAGAAAGACAAACACACAGTTCACAATGTATGAAGTGCTGCGGGCATTTTACAGAAAGGACCTACTTTTGAGTTGTGGTTAGGGACCAGGGCGGGTTTGTCTGAGAAGGTGACATTAAGCAGAGATTCAAAAGACAAAAGAAGCAGAGTAAGTAAGGCATTTGAGACAAGAGGAAAGAATCACCTGTGCTAAGCCTCTAAACTAAAGCCTAAGACACCCTGTTCCTAGCAGTTGAGAGGACGCAATGTTGGCTAGAATGTCGAGGTTACAGAGTGAGTAGGAATGAGATTGTGCCAGGCCTTGGTGGCCATAAGAAGGAGTTTGAATTTTATTCTAAGCGAAATGGGAAGTTGTTGAAGGGTTTTAAGCCAAAGAGTGAAGTTCTCTGATACACATTTCTGAGAGATTCTCTCTGGTTACATGGAGAGTGGAGTGGAGAGGAGCAGAAGAGGAGGTCGGAGGCTATGTGTAGGCATGTTAGAGCAGGAGATGAGTGTGCTTGGGACGAAGGGCATGTTGGTGGAGGTGAGGAAAAGCCAGTGGATTTTAAACTCCACACAACTTACTTGAATGGACTTTTTAGTCCATTGTGAAAATGGGGATGGGTGGAGGGGAGGCGGAGAAGAGAAGGAGCAGGAGGACTCCTGGCTTTCCAGCTTGAGCAACTGTTTGATGGCGTGCTTTCTGAAATGTCCAAGATTACGGGAGGAATGGGTTTTGGAGGGGATATCTAGAAAATGCATTTGAGTTTTCGACTTTTAAAGTCTGAGAAGCTTGTGAGATTTCCAAGTAAAAAGTCAAATAGGAATTTTTATGTATCAATCTGGAAATTAGAAAAGTATGGGTGAAAGATACATTTTAGGAGTTTGTAGAATGTAAATGATACTTGAAATCATAAGATTGGATGAGATCACTTAGATACAATATAGGGAAAAAGAGAAGAGGACCTAGGAGTTAGCCCGGAGGAGCTTCCACATTTAATGGTCAAATGGGAGAGAAAGTGCTGGAAAAGAAACTGAGAAAGCACCCTAAGAAGGGGAAGGAAACTTAGGAGCATGGTTTCTCTGTCATTTCTCAGGAAGGAGGGAGTGATCATCTGAGTAGAATGTTGCAGAGAAGATAAATTGGGTAAGGAGAGAAAAGGGTCCCTTGATCTTACAACATAGAGATCCTTGTTGGGGGCAGATGACAAATTGGAATATTTGTTAGGCAAAGGATCAGAATAAACAATCCCTAGAAAATAAAATACATGTGGAAAATAAATATGGGGAAATGTTCAGCATTCCTGATAATCTGAGAAATGTATGCTATAACAACCTTGATGTTAATTTTTATTTATAAAATTAGCAAAGGCTTTAAAAATGAGCACACCAGTACTGAAAACAGGGATATAAAACAGGTGCAATAAAAAATTATTGGTGGGAATATTAATTGGTGCCATTGCTTAAGCAACAGAATGTTTAAAATAAAGACGTTTTGGCACCTTACTCATCTACAGTCTGAATTCTAAAATTTGGTTAAAATATATATTCTCTAATCTTGTTTGTTTAGTGAACTTTCTTTCACGCTAGTTTGAAACTCCCATATCTCATCAGTCTTAAAGTCTTTGTTTTACTCTGAGCAATAAATACTCCCCATGAATTACATTTTCCTCTTTGTTCAAGATGACAAAGAAAACAATTGTGCTTATTTATGTTGTTTCTATTTCTGGGAAGTAGGTTTTTGAGTTAGAATAAATTTTATACTGTTGCTTGATAAGACTGTAAAAGCATATTTAAAGTAAGTTCATTCTAGTTTATTAATTTTAATTCTGCATGTGTTGAATTCAGAATTTTCTTTTTATATTTCAGATGGCGAGATTATTTTATCACAAACCCCAGTTTGCCATTTTGGATGAATGCACGAGTGCAGTTAGCGTGGATGTGGAAGGCTACATTTACAGTCATTGTCGAAAGGTGAGTGGCAGGTTCTTAGTGTGAGGGGCTGCGTCCCCCTGCCCAGCTTTCCCTGTGTCCAACCAAATATCTATCCAAAGAGAAGATTCCAAGCTATTAAGTAACCAGATTTCTATCACAGGATTTCTTGCTTTAATAAAGATTTTTAAACTGATAATTAGTAGGAATAAAAGAGAAAAAATTATAAATACATTCTGTATATAATTTTCTTTAGCCATTTCTTAGATATGAAATTATATTTTAATATATGGCCTATTACTTCATTAAATATACTCAGAGTTAATAAACTGGTCTTTTCTTAATCTGTTCTATTAACTTTACCTAAACATCGTTTGTTTTTTTAGCAAGAAAACCAAACAATAATTAGTTGGTAATTTTTAATTCATTTTCTCTGGCCTGAGTAATATTTTACCAAAGCTACTTTTAGTAGCCAAGTCTGAGGCTGTCTACACTGGTTCCATTGTTTTTTTCGTTTCTTTAAGGAATTGTTACCACCTGAGAAAACGAGTTATATCCTGTTTTATAGTTTCTATGTAAGAAATGAGATATAGAAGCATTTTAACATTTGATACGTGTTCTTTGGGAGTTTACAATAAATAGAGAAGGTCGTGTTGCATGTATATAATATGAATTTCTATGATTCAAAGTGTGGTTGTGGATCGGCAGCATCAGTCTCCTGGGAGTTTGTTAAAAATGTAGAATTTCAAGCATTACTAAATCAGAATCTGCATTTTAACAAAATTCCCAGATGATTCGAATGTACGTTAAAGTTTAAGAAGTACTGGTATAATAATTAAAGAATAAATTTGATACATTCATTTTTGTAGGAAGAGTTTACTGATTTTATCCTTTAATGGCCTATTCCTTGAAGCAGTTCTGGTAATATTTTTTATTCATTTGTCCATATTGGTTTTCAAATTTATAGGTATTAGAGATCTCTGTGGTATTCTCAGTATACATAAAACCTTGTAGTCTATATTTGATCAGCAATTTAGTGGCTCTTGGCTTGTAATTTTGACCATGTGATTTTCTCTTCGGTTCTAGCTATAGGATATCAGTCCCCATCTAAGATTGTATAATTCTATAAAATATAGGTTTCATTTAAAAGAAAAAAGTTCAAATGGGGCCCTAGTGATAATTTAAATTAAATTACCATGATAAATTTTAAACATGTATAAACATAAAATGAAGTATGAACTCCTTAAGCTGAGAACTCTTTTACAGCTACAAAAGTAAATATAAATTTACAAATTAAATATACAAAACTTAAATATGATTTTGAATTTGCAGCATTAAAGAGACCTATGATACTGTTATACTGAAACTAAACCACTGGTTTGGAATTTTATTATGGAAAGATAGAATCTGTGGTCCAGATCTTCTATTTTGAATTCTGCTTTTGAATTTTCACTCAAGTAATTCTAATATAAAGAATGCCCTTATTAAGTAGATATCTAATCTGATTATTATAGAATCATGAACAGAGAAATAATATCTGAAATGAGCTTTCAAAAGTCAGAAAAGTGCTGTAGAATTGAAATGTATGTTTCATTAATACTGATAATATACTTATTTATTTTATTATGCAATTCCTAACTAATTTAAGAACCTTTCATGGGGAAACCAAACTTAAGATACATTAAGTTTTAAGTTATATCACTTTGTGCAAGTAGAAGTATAAACACATACGTGGGTTAAATGTCATGGTAAAAATGATCCTGAATATACTTTTGCTGATTTTTAAAAAATTATCATCAAAATGAAAAAATTAAGAAATTATTATGGAAATTTCCTGGCTGTCATACTTAGGATTGAGAAACAATGACCTAGTCCAGGATTTCTCAGACTTGGCACTATTGACATTTTGTCTGGATAATTCGTAGTTGGGGGCAGGGTGCTGTCTTGTGCTTTGTAGGATATTTAGCAGCCTCTCTGGCTTCCACCCATTAGATACCAGCAGTGCTCTCAATTGTGACAACTAAAAATATCTCCGGACATTGCCAAACGTACCCTGAGGCAGCGGTCCCCAACCTTTTTGGCACCAGGGACCGGTTTCTTGGAAGACAATTTTTTTCACCGGCGGGGCGGGTTGGAGGGGCACGTTTCGGGATGATTCCGGCTCATTATATTTATTGTGCAGTCAAACCTCTCTGCTAATGATGATCCGCATTTGCAGCCACTCCCCAGTGCTACTGGCATCTCCGCCTCAGCTCCACCTCAGATCATCAGGCATTAGATCCTCATAAGGAGGGAGCAATCTAGATCCCTCGCATGGCATGCGCAGCTTACAGTGGGGTTCTTGCTCCTATGAGAATCTAACGCTGCCGCTGATCTGACAGGGGGCGGAGCTTATGCGATGGTGTGAATGATGGGGAGTGGCTGTAAATACAGAGGAAGCTTCTTTCGCTCTCCTGCCCACCGCTCACCTCCTGCTGTGCGGCCAGGCTCCTAACAGGCCACAGACTGGTAGTACCGGTTGTCGACCAGGGGGTTGGGGACCGGGGACCGCAGCCCTGAGGACAAAGTTACCCCTACCCCCACCCCCAGTTGAGAACCACTGATCCAGAGCAAATATAGCTGTGTCCGTGTTTTTCTGAAAATCTTTATTCATAATCTGAAATCCACAAAGATTTTAATAATTTTGTAGCAAGCTCACTGGGTAACAAAACCTGGCCTGAACTAACAAAAGGTACTTAAACTCTTTGTCTCAATGTCAGTGTCCATATTTGTGGCGACAGAAACATTCATGTGTTTAATTACAGAATTCTGCCTCAGAACCCTCTGAGGGTGGTTGTGAAATAATACATTTACAAAATCTGAATTCCAGGATACATTCTAAAGCAAGAGTTTCCAATTTGAGAAGCAAGTTGACTATAGACAGTTCTATACTGTAAAGTTTTCCTTATTTTGACCTTTTGCTATTTTTATCATCTGTATATTCTTTTCATATATTTTTCAGAATAAAATAGGAAACATGCTAGGAGATATATTTTTTGCTCCACACAAAATTATATACTAATGCCAGTACCTATTAGATTCTATTATGTGGTTGAGGGCCTGTATATTCCATGAGTATAAACATTTGGCATTGGTTGTAATTTTTTCTGTTTGACATTGATTTTTAAGTGTAGCCACTGACTACAGTCATCTTGACAGCTTAAAATATATGGTCCAGTTTAATTTGTGACTCTCTGTTACTAATATAAACCTAAATCATTTTCTTTGTATTAGGTCGGCATCACCCTCTTCACTGTGTCACATAGAAAATCTCTTTGGAAACACCATGAGGTTTGTATTTCTTTCATTGAATGGTACAGTGAAAGTTTATTATATTTAAATATGTGAATTCAGGTGGATATGGTTTTATTATAGATTTCATGGCATGCATTCTGTTATAAACATACACCCTAAGGAAAAAAAGTGATTTTGTTTTAGAAAATAAAAGAATTTTCTTAAATATTGTAGTTGTTAGTTTTGAAAGCTACAATGTATATAAATAATCCCTAGTATGTATGAGAGAGGTTAGAGAACCAGTTGATGGTTCTCCAGTTTTATAAGTGACTCTTGTATAGTAACTGACTGAAATTTGCATAATCTTATAACAAACATAGCTAAGAAAACTTTTTCTTATCCAGTAGTGACAGAGTGGGGAAAAGTCTTCAGAAAAATTAGATGGCAGAAAATTGAGGGGCATTTTTAGTAGAGGCCAGGACCGCAGGGGAGATTGACTAATGCCAGCTATGTTATCATTGCACTGTAACACACAGGACTCACTAGGTCGTCACTATGATTCACGAAGATCTAGCGAGGTTTGCGTTGGCACAGATGCATCATTTATTCTGGGGCTCCGGCAGTGCCATTCTCACTGTGGCAGTTCCTTTCAACTCTTAATGTAAAGTGCTCAAAACCTGAAAGTAACTGAAGTTTAATTTCCTTTATTTTCTTTCCTTCTTTCTTTCTTTCTCCCTTCCCTCTTTCCTTTCTTCTTTCCTTTCTTCTTTTTTTTTCTCCTTCCTAAATGATACAAAAATTTTAGGTAAAGGAAAGGGTTTGAGAAAAATTGGAACAATGGTAGGGGTACCTTGCCCCACAAAATACATACCTGATGAAGCACCTTTTTTGCCAGTTACTGGGCTAAGTGTCACGAGGGATGCAGATTACAGTTTTTACCCTCAAGAACCTTGTGGTTTAGACTATCACCTGATAGTCTACAGGTGATAAAATGAAGAGATGGGGTTTGAAGTCAGGAAGCCTAGGTTCAGGCATCACTGTTTCTAGCCTTAATTTGCTTCCTTTATGTAATGAAGTTATTGATCTTTGCCTACCTATCTCTTAGATTAACATGAGGATCAAAAAGGTAGCCTATATATAGAAAGTACTTAATAAAATATAATGAAATTCTGTATAGCTGTGTGACTTTTAAAAATTGCTTTTATTATTTTATGGCATATTATAATTTGTCCATTTTTCATGGATTAAACAGGAAATTGAATAACTAGAAATCAAAGCAGGAGTTTAACATATACCCAAGGCTTTGTGTTTTCTTAGAAGTTCATAAACATTACAGCCATAAGACATTGAGAGGACTTGGGTTTCACCTTTCCTCTTCTTTTGGAGGTATAGGTAGACAAGTAACAATAATTTTCAGGCCAGTGATCATGTGAAGGAGGGGTACACAAAGAACTGGAATGTTAGAGGGCAGAATAGCTAAGAAATAGCAATACAGAAAATGGAAAAACAAAAATCTTTCTGTAAATAAAAAGCCATTAGGTAAAAACAGAAGGTTTTTTAACTGTTGTCCTAAGTGTCTTCAGAGGGTAGGACATATAGGCACTTTGTATAGCTCTTTTTCCCCTCTGCTAAACCAAAAAACAAATAAAAAGCCTTAAGTTAGAAATTCCTAGCTGATCTAGGGAATCAGGCTAAAGAAAGAAATAAAGAATGCCCTATTTGAACAGTTTTGCATTTGGCACAGTTTACTCTGCTGGGAGTTCAGATCCTTGTTGGTGGAGTTAAGAGAAGCATTCTTTTTTTTTTTTTTTTGAGACAGAGTCTCACTCTTTTGCCCAGGCTAGAGTGCCATGGCGTCATCATAGCTCACAGCAACCTCAGACTCCTGGGCTCAAGGGATCCTCCTGCCTCATCCTCCCAAGTAGCTGGGACTACAGGCATGTGCCACCATGCCCAGCTAATTTTTCTATATATTTTTAGTTGTCCAATTAATTTCTTTCTATTTTTAGTAGAGACGGGGTCTCGCTCTTTCTCAGGCTGGTTTCGAACTCCTGAGCTCAAACGATCCACCTGCCTCGGCCTCCAGAGAGCTAGGATTACAGGCGTGAGCCACCGCACCTGGCCTAGAGAAGCATTCTAATTTGTAGGATGCTTATAGATTTGATTCCCTTAAAATAATAAGGAAATCTTTTAGTTTTCATATATCCGCTCATAATTACTGATTTTTTTTCCGCCTTCTTTCCCATAGTACTACCTGCGTATGGACGGCAGAGGCAATTATGAATTCAAACAGATAACAGAAGATACAGTTGAGTTTGGCTCTTAGAGAAATCCAGAGGACTGTACCTACTTCAGTGAAATAATTACAAAATACACTTAGAAATACAAAGTACATTGTAAAATAAAGTTGAGCTTGTTTTTTTAAAAAACAAAGCAACAAATTAACTACATATAGAATAATTGAGAAAAATTGTTAAAACATTTAATATTATATATGATATTGCTAATTGTGTATATGTTGGTTTAATTATTAATATGTACTAAGAATGTCCTTATTCTTGTGGTTAAAAACCTGCCTAAATTAAATTGGGCTTAAATCAGTGTAACCTGATTCATCCTGGGATGTAAACCATTGAAGTCAGCTAATTTGACTTTAATGGCTCTATCTTTTCCTTCAATGAAGAACCCTATTTAAAACTGGGGTCATCACTTGTCCTATTTTAACAAGATAGTTTTGAGTTTCATTTTCTTGTGCCCCATGGTAGTGGGAAACAAACAAATCATAATGTATCATTAAAACGTGTAACATCATTGCACAATAGCATTTATTACACAGTGGCAGATTTCTTTAGCTGCCACAGTTATACTCATTCCTTGTGTATGTCTTGGAGTTCATCTGACTCCAGGAAAGCCATTTGGATTTTCTTTAGTTAAATGATAAATATGCCCTTTTCAGTCTGCAGTATTGAGTTGTTTGAGGTGGTATAACAAAAGTGTATGTACAGTCTCGCTTACGAGAGTGGTTACTACATGTCACACCTAATCTTCCCAATGTTTGGGATATTAAAACACAAAGTCCTTACAGGTCAAGCTCAAGGTCATATGAGAGCTTTAGATTTTTTTTGAAAGAATTGGACAGATTTGTGTGTTAGAAGCCCATTCATTAGAAGTGTGGTGGTTATGTGGTCTTAAACTCCAGATGAGCCATAGGAATGCACTACATGGAGTAATGCACTGAGTACGCAATGCTATCACTGTCTTTGACTGTGATTTTATGTCTCAAAATATGTTATAGAATTATTATGTACGTGGGCAAATTATGTTTCCCAGGCACTGGTTTATCTGTGTGAATCTTGAATAATTTTTTAATATTTGGATTATTATGTTGAACTATCCTAAGAGAAGATGATTTCAGCCTACCAAACCACCATTAATGACTACATGTATTATTTTGCACAGGGAGAAATGAAACAGTATAATCAATAAGCTAGATATGAAATCAGTTTTGTCAAACTGGGGTTTAAAGAGGGGCATTTTATATTCTTGTTTCTGCATAACTGGTTTTGTTTTTTCCATAATTAACTATAACAATCATTGGCTACCGAAATAAATTTGATATACTGATTCCATAATACATAACATTCAATTTTTACCATTTATCTTTAGCAAACTTATATACTTACTTATTTTCTGTTCAGATTAAAAAAAGTCAGATATCCGATACAACTTTTGCTTGTTATTTTTTAATTCTGGTATCTAAATACTGAGTAGTTCATATATAATTCAGTCTTGACTTGAAAACATATGTAGTTTAGTCTTGACTTGAAAAACACAAAAATAAATTAAATTCACAAAACACTTTTAGCACCCAATGTCAAATGTGGTTTTTGATTGAATGAATTTCTCTTTTAGAAAAAAATTCAGTAAAATCTTCAGTGTACCTGGCAAATGCTACCAAATAGCCAGGAGACCTCAAAAGATATTATCAATCTTGGGAAAGATTTTAAGGCACAGGGAAGTCTCAGATTTTCAGATTTCTGTGTTACCCTAAACCTACTAATAGAAGTATTCTCCTAGCTGCCTCCTAATTGCTTTTGTAATGGGTTCTTGCCATTGAAAAACCCAATTTGGGCTTTAAAAAAAATTTTTTCCCTCCTTTTCTATTTAACAAATATTAAAGTACCTCACTATTTGAGGCATAGAGGAAGATCCTTATGGGGAATCACAGTGTACATTAACATAATGACGGTTCTAAGAAGGCCTACAATAAAGAAATCCAGTGTCTCTAAAACATGGTTGTCCATAGAACATCTTTTTCTACGTAGTTCCTATTAACATCTTCCACCAATTACATTGGTAAGTGGTAATTTAATCTGAATAATAAACCAAAGAATAAGAACTTTCATCCACGAGCAACACACTGCATCCCAGATGTATCACTCTATATTTTAACACCAAGTTTCTACTTTTTATATAATGAGAAAATGGGTATGTAAACAACCTTGGTAATTTGCTGTGCATTAAATGAATAAAATATGTTTAGGGTTTGCACTTTCCACCCTCTTTTAATGATTAACATTTGGTTTAAAACTGGTGATGTTACGGCATCTATCATTTCCTTATATAATTTTTTAACTCTTAAACTTGGTGTTTGTATCCATAATTGTACCTGGAAGCAGAGTGACTTTTCTTCTCCTGTCAAATGGACATTAGCATCGTTAATCATAGAAAGCTGTTTACTTTTTTAAAAACCTATATTAGTAATTTTTCCTGTGTGAGGAATTGGAATGGTCTGATATTTTCTATAAACATACCATATGCATGTCACTTAAAAAATCTAGTATCAAAAACCTGAAAAACAGTCCCTTCCAAACCTCTAAGGACAACCATTATAAACTCTTTAATTTAATAATTGGGGTAGTTACACCTTAATATTTAAACAATATGCCTACAAAGCTATTAGTTTATCAATTTTAGACATTCCCTACCACTAGTGTTCTTACCACGTCCTCCCTAAATAGTTAAAGCATTTTTAGAATTATTATTATTTTTTTTAGATGGAGTCTTGCTCTGTTGCCCTGAGTAGAGGGCAGCGGTGTCATCATAGCTCACAGCAACCTCAAATTCCTGGGCTCAATTGATCCTCCTGCCTCAGCCTCCTGAGTAGCTGGGACTACAGGCATGGGCCACCACACCCATCTAATTTTTCTATTTTTAGTAGAGACGGGGTCTTGCTCTTGCTCAGGCTGGTCTCAACCTTCTGAGCTCAGGTGATCCTCCCACCTCAGCCTCCTAGACTGCTGGGATTACAGGTGTGAGGCACTGCACCCGGCCAAAAATTTGTAAACACTTTATTGCAGTATTTGTACAAAAAAAGTCCATTAATTTAAGCTAAGTTTTTAAGAAAGTATACATGCTCATAACCACCCCCCAAATGAATGAAACATTGTCACACATCGAAAGCCTCCTTCGTGTCTTCTTCCAATTATTAGCTCCTGACTTCCATCATGTAAGTTAGTTTTGCCTGTTTTTGGACTTTATACACGTTTGTGTATGGCTTCTTTCCCTCAACATGGTGAGACTGATTGATCCATTGTAAATGTGACAATAGTTCCTTCACTTTTATTGCTGTGTAATATTTAATTACAGGTCATCCCTGACTTACGATGGTTTAATTTGTGAGTTTTTGGCTTTACAATGGGTTTATCAGAATATTAAATGCATTTTTCGACTTACCATATTTTCGACTTATGATGAGTTTACTGGGACACAGCCCCATCATAAGTCCAGGAGCATCTATGTATGAATAGGCCATACTTTATTGATTTAACCATTGATGGGCATTGGGTTATTTTCTGTTTAGAACTTTTAGGAATAGTTTTTATAAATATTTATATCCATGTCTTTTGGTGCACATATGTGTGCACTTTTGGAATGGAATGAGTTTGGCTTTGTTACACACTGCCAAAGTTGTACCATTTTTATATTCCCACCATAAGTGTAGAAGAACTCCATTTTCCTGGGTTTTGCCAATACTTGGTATTGTCAGTGTTTTTAATTTTATTTTTACTTCATATATCTTAGCTATCAACAGCAAATCATTATGGTTTCATTTTGCATTTCCCTGGTGACTAGTGAAGTTGAACTCATTTCATGTTTATTGTCTATTTAGATATCCTCTTTTTTGAAGTTCCCCATTTAAAAAAAATGTCCAATTAATACTTCAGAGACTCTTCATATATTCTGGATATGAATCCTTTATTAGATATAAATGTTCTAATATCAGACAGGGTAGACCTTAAGACTGAACATTTCCAGAAATAAAGGAAACTTCATAATGATAAAAGGATTAACTTTTTGAGTAACTTTTTGAATTAAGAATACATAACAGTTCCTAATTTGTATATACCTCATAGCATAGGCTGAAAACAAAAACTGACAGAACTAAGAGAAAAATAGACAAATCCACAGTTTTTAAGAGGGACACTAACATACCTCATGGTAGCCGATATAATAGAACATATTAAAAAAAAAATCCAAAAGCACACCACACACGGATATTGGAACACAACCAACTTGACCTAATTGACATGTGCATCTGGCAAATGCAGAATTCTTCCAAGCTCAGAACATGGTAAGTCCCTCCAGTTATTTAAGACTTCTTTCATTTCTGTCAGTAATGTTTTATGGTTTTCTGTGTAGAGGTCTTACACATCTTTTATTAGCTTTATTCTTAGACATTTGCTGTTTGTTGATTCTAAGTGGCATTATTTTAACACGTTTTTCCTAATTGTCGGTACAGCACAAAAATGCAGTTGATTTGTGCATATTGATCTTTATGGCAGATTGTTTTTTCCAAAGATAGTCCCATATATATCCCATCCCACCTGGTTTTTTTTTACAGTGTGGTGTCAACGTCCTCCATGGAGAGGTAGGTCTGTATTCCCCCCTTGAGCCTGCAAACCTTTGTAACTTCTTGTGTTAAGTTGGGGGATTTGGGGATTGATCAAGGAAGTGACAAGATCACAAGAGGCAGTTAACACACAAGCTTTATTTGGGTGGTTTGTGGACAGGGTTGCGTGAGAGGGGAAGTCCCTCCCAGTAAGATTCCTCCTAGGGATAGCGACATGGAACCACTGCCCAGAAGGGCAATAGGGCAAGGGAGCTCCCAGGAGGAAAGGGAAAGTCAGAGGGGCTTTTATACCTAGGTGATGTCATTCAGCAGTAAGGTGTGGAGTCTCTGGGTCACAAAGGGCTGCAAAGGGCAGTGGCAGTTTGGGGTCCTTTACTGTTCATTTTTGGTTAGCAAATGTCAAATGTGGTTTTGGAGGGTATGTAAAGTAGGTAGGCTCTAATTGGCTAAAAATACTTTTTTTGGAACCATATTTAAATCAATTGCAGGTGTGAGAATTTGAGTTTGTCATCAGCAGGCTTTGGGGTAATGTTCCTAGCTTGTGAAGAAGTGAACAGCAGGGGGGCCATCTCGAGCTCATTCATAGAGTACTTCTGCAACCAACAGTGTGCAGCAGAAGTTCTAGTTAAGTCATTTTAATAGTCTGTTTACTTTTCAATGAATATGTAATACTGTGTGCTGCAGAGCCAAGTAGAGAACTGTCTTCCTTTCTGTCTTTTACCTCTAGAGTCTCTGATCACCTTCCTTTTTTTAAATCTTGCCCTACCTGCCATAATTACCATACTAGATAATAATCCCTAATTATGTCCAGTCATGCCATCCTATCAACGTTGTGTTACTTTCTGGGGATGTTCTTCGGGCCTTCTGTCCTGGTGCTTCCTTAGGCCGGCGGAGCTGTCAGCCTGACTCTGAGCTGTCTTGCTATGGGTCCCTGTCTTCCTCTGTTTTGGGCTGACTCTCTTTAGTGGAACATGTCATATGGTAGCGTCCTGGAAAAGGGTACATGGGAGGAAAATCCTTTGAAGTTTTGTATGTCTGAAAATATCCCTACTCTGGTATATTTGGTGGAAAGTTCAGCCAGGATGAATTTAAACTGAAGATCATTTTCCCTTTCATTTTTTTCAATAGTTAAAGTCCTCTTACATTTGTTTACTTATATTCAGTTTGCTGCTGAGAAGTTTAGTATTCTGATTCTTGTTCCTTTGCACGTGACAACTACTGCTTTTTCTCCTTCCTGCCTGCCTTGCTCAGTGCCTCTGCCTACTCCCATGTCTCAAGAATGGCCTCTGCGTATCTGGCAAGTCCTAGTGTCCTTGAGAGCTCTATGAAGGCAAGTTAATTTCCTTCTCCTCTTTTCTTCCTCTGCACACATAGGGTATAGATTAATATTCTCACTCCTTTTTGTCCTTATGGATTTAAACTTTTTAAAGTTTGCTTAGTACATTATAGCATTATAGAAAGGAGAGGAGGAACATGTGTTTCATGTTTAACTGGAAGTCCATAAAGACTTTGAAGTCCCTATGTTTATATTTTTTTCACAAAAGATTGCTTATTTTAGTATTAAGAGGATGGTATATTTAAGAATATTCAAAATGAATAATTGGGTCATGATTCTGGGATGTTGTTTAGAACATAATGTTTCACGGTGATTATGTATAGCAGACTGAAGATATTTAATTTCTTTGAAATTTCTGTTAACTCATGTAAAGCTCCTTTTCCTAGTTCTTGGAATGGAAGAGCAAGCTCTGTGATCTCATTATGGTTCTTTGAACATGCTTTTTAAAAAATGAGCAATCATCCTAAATAAAAATGGCTATAGCCAATACTTTAAAAGCTGTCTTGTTTTTTTTAAGATAATTAGTCCAACTCTATTTAGCAAAAGTCATTTGCCAAATGACTGACTAGAATGCTCAAGGCCATACAAAACTCCAAACTTTGTCACACACATTTATTTCTGGCATTATTTATGACCAAGATAATGTTTTAATGATGCCTGCATTCCCTCCTCCTGGAACACTTCGTGCACTTTCCCCCTTTGCCTGGTTAACTCTGGGTCCTGCAGCTGAGATTTTAGATAACCCTTCCAAGTCCAAGTTAGATGGCTCCCCGCGAGTTCCCCCAAACACCCTACTTTACCTATCGTAACATTTATGTTCTGTTGTAATTGGCATTTTCCTCTATACACCACAAGAACTGAGGTTATGTCTGTCATATTTTAATCAAATCCATAATATCGGGCACATAGTAGGTGCTTAGTATTAGAATAAATTAATGAACAAATATATGAGTCCAAATGCATAAGCATGATTCTTGCCAAGGAAATTATAATCCAGAAAAGGGGCCACAACAGGTAAACAACTACTTCATGTAATATTAAGAGTTGTAAGAGTGTAGCAAGGAAGTAGGAAGAATGCAGTGGGAGTCCAGGAGATGAAAGCTTGAAGTGAGATCCAAGAACCATTAAGAAGAGTTTTGAAGAATGGGTAGCTAGAAGCAAGGCACGTGAATTAGTGGAATTGAGGCAGCAAAGCTTTTGGTCTTTAGAAAGCGAGGGATTGAGATAGAGTTCCTCAAAGTATTGTATTTGAAAAATGTAGTATTTTTAATGTCATGAGTCTGCTTTTACTTTTGGCTTGGCTTCATAACTTGCTAATATTTAAGTTTAGTAAATGGCATCTTCTCTTCAATCCTATCCATTGGTGAGATGTCTGTGTCCCATCTCCACCCCACCTGCTTTAGCCCCGCTTTGTGAAGGAAATCAGAAATAGGGGCCGGGCACAGTGGCTCACACCTGTAATCCTAGCACTCCGGGAGGCCGAGGCGGGTGGATTGTTTGAGCTCAGGAGTTCGAAACCAGCCTGAGCAAGAGTGAGACCCCGTCTCTACTAAAATTAGAAAGATATAGAAAAAATTAGCCGGGCATGGTGGCGCATGCCTGTAGTCCCAGCTACTCGGGAGGCTGAGGCAGGAGGATCGCTTGAGCCCAGGAGTTTGAGGTTGCTGTGAGCTAGGATGACGCCACGGCACTCTAGCCCGGGCAACACAGTGAGACTCTGTCTCAAAAAAAAAAAAAAAAAAAATAGGGGTTAAGGGGCTGGGGGAGGCAGAGTTTCTCAGACTTCAGTGTGCATACAAATCACCTAGGAAATGCAGATTCTGATTCAATAGGTCTGGGGTGGAGCCCAAGAATTCTCATTTCTAACTAGTTTTCAAATGATGCTAAGGCTGCTGTCCCAGACCAAACTTTAAGTAGCAGGGTTTGGGGTGGGAGCTGTAGCTATGGACTAAAGAAACCCTCTCAGGTGGAGTTGCAGAAACCTGGAGACATGTCCCTTCATTCTTAATCACAAGTATTTTGGTGTCTATTTACAATTCCTTTAGTTCTTTCATAATTCAGCTGAACATTCTGGTTAAGTTGTCTATCCTTCTCAGGAACTCAAGATGGCGCCACAATCTTAGTCATAAAGGACACTTAGCATAGTCCCAAATGCTGTTACATACGCAAAGGAAAAAGCATCTCCTGCCCCTCCAAGTGTTACATCTCATATTCTGTGTCCTGAAATATGCTCAGAGAAGACAGATTACTTTGTAGGTGGAGCATAGCTTTTTGTTGGTTTTTGAAAATCAGGCTGGATAAAGATTGTCATGTCAAGAACCCTTTTATTAAAGCCTTTTTAGATCCCTATTTTAAATGTTTATTAAATTTTATATATTCAAGATGAATTGCAATTCCCAGTTCCAAAATTCCTGAATTTTTTTTTTTTTTAGTATTTTCATTTTACCCACAGAAAGTGATTTTTGTTTTTATTATTGATGCTCTAATAATGTATAATCATAGAATTCAAGCTAAAAGGGGCAAAAGATCTTAGGCCAATTAGCTCACTTGACAAAAAACAGGCCTCCCATTTTTGCTTAAGCTTTTTTGAAGGAGTTTCTGTTCCTTGCAGCAGGAAAAACCCTAACAGACCCATGTGTGACAAACCTTCGTGGGGAGTGTGCAGTCCGCAGATAGCGTCTCTCATCTATGTTCTATGTATTCTTAATTTATTTTGGCTTCAGAGCAGGTTGCATTCTGACTTCTCCAAGGTCCGGGAATGTCCAATTTGGATCTGTAGTACTCCAAGACTCTCTCTGCAGTAAATAGTAAACACATGTTGCTGACTGTGGTCATTAATAGATCAAACTAGTGATTCTCAAACTTTAGTGGGCATTAGAATCAACTTTTGAAGGGTTTCTTGTTAAAACACAGATTCAGGCTGGGTGCAGTGGCTCATACCTGTAATCTTAGCACTGTGGGAAACTGAGGCAGGAGGATTGCTTGACCTCAGAGGATTTTGAGATCAGCCTGAGCAAGAGTGAGACCTGGCCTCTGCAAAAAATAGAAAAGTTAGCAGGGTGTGGTGTCACACGCCTGTAGTCCCAGCTACTTGGGAGGCTGAGGCAGGAGGATCACTTGAGCCCAGGAGTTTGAGGTTGCAGTGAACTATGATGACACCACTGCACCCTAGCCAGGGTGACAGAGAAAGACCCTGTCTCAAAACAACAACAAAAAAGATTTATTATTAAAAAAAAAAAACAGATTCAGTAAGTCTAAGGTTAAGAATTGTACTACCAGGTTCCCAAGGCACAGTCATGCTGCTGGTCTGGGGACTGTACTTTGAGAACCACTGGATTAAACTAATATTGGAACAAAGCAATGGTTTGCAATTGTCCAGGAAAATGAATAAAATCTCTTCAGGGAATCAGATGTGCACACAAGATTTAATCTTTGCCACCATGCAGACAGCTTTTCCTTAAAAGGAAACGGCATGGCTTAGCTGTTCACAGGGAAAAGGAGAATATTGAAAATACGGACAATTGGGCACCCACGTGTGGAACCAAATGTGGCAGGATGAGTGGGGTCGTTAGGAAGGCACAGGGGCCTGGGTCGCTGTCGGTCAGCAGGGTTGGAAGTCAGGCAGAAAAGCTAGCCACAGGACAAGGGACAGCAAGGGCAGGCTGGACTCTGCCGGCACCCCCGTGTCTCTCTCCACATCTAGCCACGCTGACCTCTAACGGCTACTGCTTCCTGTCTCCTGCCCAAATCCTGTGCAGATTTCTCTTTTGGTTAATCATAATCTAGAACCATACAGGTAAGAGGATTCTGGGAAATGCAGTTCCAGATAAGCCAAATTGACACTCTATAACCACCCCCCAGAACCATTTGGAGAGTTGAGAACAATGCCCATAAAAACAATTTATATTTTTAAAAGGGTTACTCTGATTGCTGTGATGAAAATAGACTGTAGGGGACAAACTGTGGATGCGGGAGGCCAGCCAGGAGGCTACTGCAGTCATCGTGGGAGAGCAGAGTGGCCTGAAGTAGAGGGAGTGCGAGGAGGAGATGACCTGTGGAACTGGGGTGCGTTGTAAAGGTAGAGCCGGCAGCTTCGCCTGTGGGTTGAATGTGGCATGGAGAAGAAAAGAGAAGTCAATGATGGATGACACCATGGGTTTCAGCCCGAGCCAATGGTACTATTTATTGAAATGAGAAAGACTAGGGGAGAAAAATGGATTTTGGGGTTGGGAGAAATTATAAATTCTCTTTGGACATAACGAGATTGAGATGCCTCTTAGAAATCCAAGTAGAGATGTGTGTAAGCAGCTGTACAGTGCTGCACTGGAGTTTAGGGGAGAGGTCGGGGGCTGTGATGCACATCTGGGAGTTGTTGGCCTATAGATGCTATGGGCATATAGCATGAAAGCGCTAGATAACAGAGCCTTGGGCCTGGCCATATTGCCTAGAAAGTGATTATTGGCAGAGAATGGGTTTGAGCACGAAGGTAATCCAACATTTAGAAGTTAGAAAAAAGAGGCTGGTGTCCAGGAGTAGGATAGTCAGGAGAAAATCTAGATGAGGGCTTCCATGGGGTCAAAGGAAGATTGTTTCTTTAAGATCAAAAATAAGGAAGTAATCAGAATAAATACACAGCCTACAGAATGGGAGAAAATAGTTGCAAACTATACATCCGATAAAGGACTAATATCCAGAATCTATGAAGAACTCAAACAAATCAGTAAGAAAAAAACCATCCCATTAAAAAGTGGGCAAAAAGACATGAAAAGAAGTTTTCAAAAGAAGACAGACAAATGACCAAAAAACATGGAAAATGCTCAACATCACTAATCATCAGGGAAATGCAAATTAAAACTGCAATGAGATACCACCTTACCCCTGTCAGAATGGCCATTATTAAAAAGTCCAAAAACAATAAATGCTGGCGTGGATGCAGAGAGAAAGAATGCTTATGAACTGTTGATGAGACCGCAAATTAGTACAACCTCTATAGAAAACAATATGGAGATTTCTCAAAGAAAGAAATGTAGACCTACGATTTGATCCAGCAATCCTCCTACTGGGTATCTACTCAAAGGAAAAGAAGTCATTTTATCAAAAAGACACCTGCACTTGAATGTTTATTGCATCTCAATTCACAATTGCAAAGATGTGCAATCAACCTAAGTGCCCATCAGTTGATGAGAAGGTAAAGAAAATGTGGTGTGTATACACACACACATACACACACACACACACACACACACACACACACACCATGGAGGACTACTCAGCCATAAAAAAGAATGAAATAATGTTTGCAGCAATTTGGATGAAACTGGAGACCATTATCCTAAGCAAAGTATCTTAGGAATACCAAATGCCACATGTACTCATAATTGGGAGCTAAACGATGGGCACACACAGGCACAAAGAGATGTAAAGGTCATTGGAAACCAAGAAGGGGGGAGGATGGTTGGGGAGTGAGGGATAAAAACTTACCTATTGTGTACAATGAACACTATTCTGGTGACAGGCACACTTAAAGCCCCAACTTAAGCATTATACAAGGTATCTATGTAAAAAAACATTTATACCCCCTTAATATTTTGAAATTTAAAAAAATTTTCAAATTTTTAAAAAAGAAAATAATGCAGCATGTTTGTATTCTGATAGGAATGATCAAATAGGGAGAAACTTATAGGGATGGAAAGGGGATAAGTTCGCTACCACAGTCAAACTTAAATAGTAGTTTGGAAGGCATTAAAATGGAATGTTATTTTACATAAGTTTTTTACATTATAAGTTTACATTATAGGCACCTTCTTCCTTGATGTTTATACTCATGGTCAATGCTTATACCACATCAGTCAGGGTGCTTTTGACTGCAAGTAACAGAAAACCTGACTCAGCTTACTTAAACAATTAGACCAGTGAAAAGTCCATGGGTAGGGACTTTGGGCGAGGCTTGGTCAACAGCTTGGTGATGCCGCCAAAGACTGAGCTTCTGTCCATCACTCTGGACTGCTCTCCAGTATGGCAGCTCCATTTAAAGCTGGCTCTCTTTGTGGTATCAAGATGTCTGTCAGCAGCTCTTGGGGCCATATGGCTCTTCATTATGTTCATCACGAAAGGGAGCATCCCACCATTCCCAAAAAAGACCCTGAGACCCGCCCTTCTTACCCTTAGTTAGGTCAGGTGCCTGCCCCTAAACCAATCTCTGCAGCCGTGAGGAAGGAACGTGCTGTTCGGAAAGCCAGAATCCCCTGGACCCCCAATGAAAAGCAAGGGCTGCAGGAAAGAACTGGCCTCCACTACAGGCATCTGAATGGAAGTCATGCTGTGTTACCACAGTAATAAGCCCTCTTGGGCAACTGTTGCAGGAAAATGACACATGTTAAATATACACGTCCTAGAACAGGTAAATAGAGCATTTGGGAATGAGTTTATTTACTATTTGATGGATAGAGATAATTATTCTTTGTTTATTTAAGAGGCAGGTTAGAATACAGGCCATCAGCTGTAACTAAGCTAAAATGTCTTTGGATTTCATGAGTATTAGTTTCTCCTATGTAAGCCAAACTTAGTCAATAATTTAAGATGGTAAAAATACCTCTTCAAAGCGTGAAAGTTTGGTTTACTAACAATTAGTTTGAGGGGGTACATTACAAATAATGCAGTCTAACTTGGCCCACTGGAGGGCAGTAGTTTCTGGATACCAGCCAACAATGTATAGTATGCTTTTTGGATGACTGCTGGTTTTAGCATGGGCTGTTAAGTCTCATTGATAACAAGAGGTGTGGCTAGCAATTGCAGTGTGGAAGCTTTCCGATCATTGCAGTTCAACCTCAGTCAGGTCTGTAGTGAATCCCTTCCCTGTGAACAGCCAGGTACTCCGTTAGTACCCAGACCTGCTTTCAGTCTACCAATATTTTCTTTAGTGGGGTGATTCAAATTCCTTAGATTATGAGGCCACAGAATTACATAATGCTATAATTACTCCTGGCAGGCAGTGTCTGGACAGGCACTCTCTCCTGCGGCTTGTTCTGCCCCCTCCTGTAGTTCACTGAGCCACATGTGAGCCCCATGTGAGCTGGAATTCAAGATAATGACTGAAGCACACTTCCTTGAGGACATGCTCCCATGCCAACCTCTCTTTTGTTGACTCCGCTGCAAACGTACTCCTCTGATACAACAAAACACAACAGTTCAAGATTCAGCCTCTCCAGTATCGATAGATTGACAAACACCAACCAAATAAACCACTGGTCTACTTCCCTTAACTTCTCCAACATGGCTACCATTTCTGCTTTCAGGCTACCATTTTACTCATTCTTCCTTAGGATGTGGTGTTATATCAAACATTTCATGTTTAGAGTTTATTGACAATGCCTAGAGTTCTTTGGTATAGAGGAACGAAATGGATTTAAAATTGATTAATAGCTGGGTAGTGAACTGAATCTTCACTCATTTTAACACTTGCTCAGTGTCTTCGTGGGACCACTTCCAGGTAGGTGTGCCATCTGGATGCCTTTCCTAGATGGCAACAGATCAGCATTCCATCGTCAGAAGCAAAAACGGTTTTGTGGCCCAGCTGGTGCCAAAAACCTCATTTCCTTTTTCTTTCTTTTTTCTTTTCCTTTTTTTTTTTTTTTTTTTAGAGATAGGGTCTCCTTCTGTTGCCCAGGCTGGAGTGTGGTGGTGTGATCATAGCTCACTCTAACCTCAAACTCCTGGGCTGAAGTGATCCTCCCGCCTCAGCCTCCCATAGTGCTTGGATTACAGGTGTAAGGCACTGTGCTGAGCCCAAGAACCTCATTTTCATCACTAGTTAGAATCTTCTTTTCATACAGTCAATAGGATAAGACTGTTCTGCTGCATTTGAATAGAGGACTCACTATTTCTACATTCTAAAGGTAATAAGGTTAACTCAGCTGTGACTGGCTGAGTCCAGTGTGCACTGTCGCCCTGAAGGAGCTATAAACCATGAGCTAGATCCAGTCTCTGCCTGTAAAGAACTCCCAATATAGTTTGCTAAAATTAACTCTAGAGACCTCATTCAATTTATGTCTCTCCCTATCTTGTATTATCTTTTTATCCAATTTTCTTTCAATACAATAATCGAAAGAGTTTTTCTTTTTTTCTCACCTCCAATCTTCAACCACAACTCAAACTGACACCCATGGGAAGAAATCTCTCCAAGTCTGCAGTAAATTGTATTATTTTTTCCCTTCCCTATAATAGTACATCCCTGCCCACTGCCATTTGTGACTTGGAGTGTCTCCCAGTAGGCAGAGTGTTGTGAGGTGTGGTCACTTGGTTGGGGCCATGGCATGTGAACAGAAGTGACAGTGGGCCAGTATGGAGTAGGAGTTCTAAGAGGTGGCTTAAAGCTTGAAGCTGTGTTGCTGGTTTCTACCAGTTTTTGGCTTTTTCCTCTGCCCTGACTCAAACAGGGGTTTCTCTGTTGGTTTGGATCCTAGAATGGTAAGATATTGAGAAGAGCTGCAGCCAACCCACAGTCACCAAAATGTAATATAAGTGAAAAATAAAGAAATGTTACATGCCACTGAGATTTTTAGGGTCATTTGTTACTGCAGCAGATCTGACTAATACAAATACCAAACCATAAATAAAAAATAAATGGAAGATATAATAAATACATTATACAAGGTATCTATGTAAAAAAACATTTATACCCCCTTAATATTTTGAAATTTAAAAAAATTTTCAAATTTTTAAAAAAGAAAATAATGCAGCATGTTTGTATTCTGATAGGAATGATCAAATAGGGAGAAACTTATAGGGATGGAAAGGGGATAAGTTCGCTACCACAGTCAAACTTAAATAGTAGTTTGGAAGGCATTAAAATGGAATGTTATTTTACATAAGTTTTTTACATTATAAGTTTACATTATAGGCACCTTCTTCCTTGATGTTTATACTCATGGTCAATGCTTATACCACATCAGTCAGGGTGCTTTTGACTGCAAGTAACAGAAAACCTGACTCAGCTTACTTAAACAATTAGACCAGTGAAAAGTCCATGGGTAGGGACTTTGGGCGAGGCTTGGTCAACAGCTTGGTGATGCCGCCAAAGACTGAGCTTCTGTCCATCACTCTGGACTGCTCTCCAGTATGGCAGCTCCATTTAAAGCTGGCTCTCTTTGTGGTATCAAGATGTCTGTCAGCAGCTCTTGGGGCCATATGGCTCTTCATTATGTTCATCACGAAAGGGAGCATCCCACCATTCCCAAAAAAGACCCTGAGACCCGCCCTTCTTACCCTTAGTTAGGTCAGGTGCCTGCCCCTAAACCAATCTCTGCAGCCATGAGGAAGGAACGTGCTGTTCGGAAAGCCAGAATCCCCTGGACCCCCAATGAAAAGCAAGGGCTGCAGGAAAGAACTGGCCTCCACTACAGGCATCTGAATGGAAGTCATGCTGTGTTACCACAGTAATAAGCCCTCTTGGGCAACTGTTGCAGGAAAATGACACATGTTAAATATACACGTCCTAGAACAGGTAAATAGAGCATTTGGGAATGAGTTTATTTACTATTTGATGGATAGAGATAATTATTCTTTGTTTATTTAAGAGGCAGGTTAGAATACAGGCCATCAGCTGTAACTAAGCTAAAATGTCTTTGGATTTCATGAGTATTAGTTTCTCCTATGTAAGCCAAACTTAGTCAATAATTTAAGATGGTAAAAATACCTCTTCAAAGCGTGAAAGTTTGGTTTACTAACAATTAGTTTGAGGGGGTACATTACAAATAATGCAGTCTAACTTGGCCCACTGGAGGGCAGTAGTTTCTGGATACCAGCCAACAATGTATAGTATGCTTTTTGGATGACTGCTGGTTTTAGCATGGGCTGTTAAGTCTCATTGATAACAAGAGGTGTGGCTAGCAATTGCAGTGTGGAAGCTTTCCGATCATTGCAGTTCAACCTCAGTCAGGTCTGTAGTGAATCCCTTCCCTGTGAACAGCCAGGTACTCCGTTAGTACCCAGACCTGCTTTCAGTCTACCAATATTTTCTTTAGTGGGGTGATTCAAATTCCTTAGATTATGAGGCCACAGAATTACATAATGCTATAATTACTCCTGGCAGGCAGTGTCTGGACAGGCACTCTCTCCTGCGGCTTGTTCTGCCCCCTCCTGTAGTTCACTGAGCCACATGTGAGCCCCATGTGAGCTGGAATTCAAGATAATGACTGAAGCACACTTCCTTGAGGACATGCTCCCATGCCAACCTCTCTTTTGTTGACTCCGCTGCAAACGTACTCCTCTGATACAACAAAACACAACAGTTCAAGATTCAGCCTCTCCAGTATCGATAGATTGACAAACACCAACCAAATAAACCACTGGTCTACTTCCCTTAACTTCTCCAACATGGCTACCATTTCTGCTTTCAGGCTACCATTTTACTCATTCTTCCTTAGGATGTGGTGTTATATCAAACATTTCATGTTTAGAGTTTATTGACAATGCCTAGAGTTCTTTGGTATAGAGGAACGAAATGGATTTAAAATTGATTAATAGCTGGGTAGTGAACTGAATCTTCACTCATTTTAACACTTGCTCAGTGTCTTCGTGGGACCACTTCCAGGTAGGTGTGCCATCTGGATGCCTTTCCTAGATGGCAACAGATCAGCATTCCATCGTCAGAAGCAAAAACGGTTTTGTGGCCCAGCTGGTGCCAAAAACCTCATTTCCTTTTTCTTTCTTTTTTCTTTTCCTTTTTTTTTTTTTTTTTT
>NW_012153062.1:4848979-4969928 GCF_000956105.1 Propithecus coquereli | reverse complement strand
AAAATCCCCATATACAAAACCTTTTTAAAAAGTATATAAATATTTATAATGTTGACCATAGATGCTTTAAGTACCTTAAATCATAAACTCTGTATAGTTTGTTAGTAGTCTTATAAAAATATATTTAGCTCTCAAACGTTTAATCATCACCACATAAGTCAGTTAAAGTCAGTTAAAGTGCTAACCTCTAATGCATATTAGAAAGGTACCCAAAATAGAATTCTCCTGCATTTTACACATTAATATAAAGTTTGCCAATTGTTTTGAACTTTCAAATGTACTCCTAAAAACCAAAAAGAACCTAAACACCGTATTACAGACATACGTTAGAAAAATCCTAGAAAAGTCCACCCAATTTCCATTTTACTTGCCTACATAGTTTGAAGTCAGCCTCTCGAAAGCTCTTCAAAAGTCCACCCAGGAATTTTTAAGGCATTTGTTCATTTGTTTTTCCTTGGGTGACCTGGTTTCTCCTTGAGTGCAGAATATATAATCTAAAGCATGATATGTGCAAAGGTGCTATAGTGTTAAAAAATTAAAACATTGGTTGTACCGTTCATTACATTTCAAAGTGACTAATGCCGATGTCAAAATAAGAATGCTAATTGTAATAACAGGTTATATCAAGAGCTTTTTCGAAACCAAGGGTCTTTATGCTCCAAAATACTCATTTGTGTTTCCATATAGTCTCTTAATAAAAGTTCCTGGTCACAGTGCAATACAGCATTTGCAGTAGTTGGCACCTGCCACAGTGCTTCCTTTACGCAACATTCAGTGGGGAGTTCTCCTTCCCACTCGTCCCCGCTCTTGCCTTTCTGCACTTGTGTAGAGATATAGACAGGACGATGATAAGGATGATGACCACGAACACCACTGCTCCAATGATGAAGAACATTTCTGAAAAATAAAAGGCACCAAGTCAACTTGGAGAGCTCAAATCCCATTTATCAGTGGGCAGAGTTGAGGGCATAACTCCAAATTACACCAGCCTGCTTTTGCACAACTTGAAATTTCTTTCTTCCACTCTTTCCACCACACTTAGATTAGGAAAGAATTTGTCAAACCCTAGGTGTTTTAGAGCAATTGACAATGGCTAAAAGCATTTAATGGGCATTTAATAAACTGAGTAATGTTCACAGAAAAGATACACATAGTTGGAAGTAAGAACAGCTGTGGGAAACAAGTGGCTAAAAACGGTGCTGAGATTGGTGGCAATGGTTATAGTAGCAGATGAAGTGTAAGTGCAAAGAGGGAGGTCCCAAGTGCTACCAGGACTCAGGTGAAGAAGCGATGATGACTGTTGGTGCAGAAAGAAGGCTTCATGGTGGAGGCAGCATTTCAAACGCCTCTCGAAGAACACATGGCAGCAGATAGAGAAGAGGCAGAAAGAGAGATCTGGGTGTGCTCAAAGGCAGAATTAGAGCTGGGCTTTAGGACGATGTCCCTGAAGGCTGTGAGTAGGACGGGCCAAAGGGGTGCAGGACCAGAGAGAAAAAGAGCCCTCTCCTTCTGTCAATGGCAATAAATAGAAGGGAATAGTTTATGTAAAAGTGTTTTAAAAGGCTGGGCATGGTGGCTCACGCCTGTAATCCTGGCACTCTGGGAGGCTGAGGCGGGAGGATCACTTGAGGCCAGGAGTTCGAGACCAGCCTGAGCAAGAGCAAGACCCCGTCTCTACTAAAAATAGAAAAATTAGCCAGGCGTGGTGGACCAGCCAGGTGCCTGTAGTCCCAGCTACTCGGGAGGCTGAGGCAGGAGCATTGCTTGAGTCCAGGAGTTTGAGGTTGCAGTGAGCTGAGATAAAGCTACTGCACTCTACCCTGGACAACAGACTGAGACTCCAAAAAAAAAGTGTTCTAAAATTTTTAAATCTCATCTTAGCAAGGAGCTAGGTCATCACTACTATCTTCAGACTCTTTTGTTCCCTGAAAGTACTCAGAACACTTTCCCTATAAAGCCTGTGGGAGACTCACAGGCTTTCAGCCTCATGCATGTGTCTGGATGCCCACAGGACTTCTAGTTAGGGACCATTCCTCAGCCAGTGAGTCCAAGCTCCAAATGTGTGTCAGCCATAGGCACGCACATGGGTATATTTTATATACTCAATTCCTTCCCTTGACGGGTTAGACTTTATATTCTTGTGGCAACAACCCATAGTCACAAATGTCTATCAAGTGCTGCTGCAGCTGGTCTAGAATCACTGCCCCCTTCCCCAACATAGATCAGAATTTAAGAATGAAAAATGCCCAGAGAAATCTGTGACTTGAGGCTAAATCTTAAACATGATTTGTGTACCTAGTGCTCACCAGAGTCTGGCACATGGTGGGTGTTCAAGAAAATGCTTGCTAATACAAGGGAACAACATTTGGCAATGTTTCTAAATGCTTAAAATCTTAAGAGTACCAAAAGCAAAACCAAAAAACATCTAAGGCAGTCGCTCCCTGAATAGTTAACAAAAGAAGTGCATCGTGGCTCCGAGGGCGGAGCTAGTCCTCGAAGGCACCCATGCCTCCCAGAATGACAGGCAGAGCCGCTCACCTCTGAGTTGGCCTTTCCCTTGGCTTGTGCACTCAATGGGGCTTTCTGGACTCTTCTGGTTAGTTCTTCGGGATGGAATTACTGCTTGAACATTGAAACAGTAGTTCTCTCCTTTATCCACATCAATCGAAAACTCATTAGTGTTTGTCTTGGCTGTTTTCTGTGAAAAGATAAAGAGTTCTTAATTCATCTGGGCTCAGAGTGAATTCTTTTCCCCTTATTAAGTCACTGTGGAAGTAAAACCCTAAGCTCTAAGCAAAGCATACACGGGCATATGTGACATATGAAGGATTAGAAGTGACTTGGCTAATCAGTTCCCTTGATCACTGCTAAAAATGCCTTTTCCAAGACTGAAAATATCCAATTTAGGTATATCCAACCCAATTTATCCCCTTCAGAAGATATTAATATCTGCAGTGAAGAAAAAGGAAATATTAGTCATTGAGCAGAAAACAAACTTTGTCTCCGAGCTCCTTTACAGAGGGAGAAATGTGAGAGTTGACGGCACCCTTAGTGATGATCTGCCCAGCCCCTGAGGACCCTGGGTCTCCAAGGGGGCCCTGCCCAAAGTCACAAGCAGCTCAGAGTCACAGGTAGAACCAGGACCTGTTGTCCGCCCCCCACCCAAGCAGGCACCCCTCCCACTCTACCACACCACCCGCTCATAACCCCCGTTCTGCTAGTTTTGAACTGGGTTTGAAGAAGTGGGCTGTAAAACCAAGGAGTCACAATTTAAAACAAGTCATAAAAACATGAGAAAATTCTCACCTTTCCTGTACTTAAAGCTTTCCAATAATAAAGTGTATAGTTTAAGTCCTTGCCAAAAACATCCCGGAGGCTCAGGAATGTGCCATTCATTCTGACTAAGGTACGTGCATCTTGTACTATCACATTCAGTTTTGTACCAACTTGTTCAAAACTCTGAATTGTTGGCTGTCCAAGGTTTGCTGAAACAAAGGAAATGAGCTTGGGTGGAATCAAAGAATTCTGTACAAAGTAAAACCCTATTTATCACAGTTAACAACTTATCTCTCATATAAAACCGCAGTGTTGAATCAAATCCCTGATAGCAGTAGGCTTGGTGGCACCAGCGCTAAATCCCAAGACTATAGGACTCTATGGCAGTCTTGTCCAATGTTCGACGGGAATGCAATGGGAGCCACAGACATAATTTTAAAGTTCCTTGTAGTCACATTAGAAAAAGTTAAAAAGAACAGGTGAAATTAATTTTAATAATATATTTTATTTAACCAAATACAGTTGACCCTTGAACAACATGGGTTTAAACTGCACAGGTCCACTTATACACAAATGTTTTTCAATAAATTTATACCAAGTGTGCCTCCCTCTCCTGCCTACCCTTCCACCTCCTTCACCTCTTCCGCCTCTGCTGCCCTGAGACAGCAGGACCAGCCCCTCCTCTTCCCCCTTCTCCTCTCAGCCCACTCAACACGGAGACAATGAGAACAGAGACCTTTACAATGATCCACTTCCACTTAATGAATAGTAAATATATTTTCTCTTCCTTGTGATTTTCTTAATAACACTTTCTTTCCTCTAGCTTACTTTACTTAGGAATACAGTATATAATACATGTAACATACAAAATATATGTTAATCTACTGTTATCAGTATGGCTTCCTGTCAACAGTAGGCTATTAGTAGTCAGGTTTTTGGGGAGTCAAAAGTTATACTTGGATTTTTTTTTTTTTTTTGAGACAGAGTCTCACTGTGTTGCCTGGGCTAGAGTGCCGTGGCGTCATCCTAGCTCACAGCAACCTCAAACTCCTGGGCTCAAGCGATCCTCCTGCCTCAGCCTCCCGAGTAGCTGGGACTACAGGCATGCGCCACCATGCCCGGCTAATTTTTTCTATATATTTTTAGTTGTCCAATTAATTTCTTTCTAATTTTAGTAGAGACGGGGTCTCGCTCTTGCTCAGGCTGGTTTCGAACTCCTGAGCTCAAACAATCCGCCCGCCTCGGCCTCCCAGAGAGCTAGGATTACAGGTGTGAGCCACCGTGCCCGGCCTATACTTGGATTTTTGACTGCACAGGAGGTTGGCACCCCTAATCCCAGCATTGTTCAAGGGTCAGCTGTCTATATCTGGAATATTATCATTTTAACATGGAATTAGTATTTTTCAAGATGTAGCGTATATTTCAGATATGTTGCATTAGCCACATTTTAGCTGGTCAATAGCCACATGTGGTTAGTGGCTGCTGCATCGAACAGTGCAGTAGTGTAAGGTTCCACATTCTAGGTACAATAAATTTAGGGCTGTGGGCAGGCCCAGGATATGTCCTTGGTACCGCACGGAACTGGTTTTAACCACTGGGTCTCTATAACGGCTCAATTATTTCATGTGCTTTGGTTGAATGACAGTAAAACAAACACCAATTCTGGGCAAGTCACAGGGCAAAGTGTGTGTGTATGTGTGTGTAGACATAAATATGCAAAATATTTTCTACCTTGTACCAACGATGGATGTGAAGTGGTTTATCAAAAACTCAAGAACTAAAAGGAAATCGCAAGGATGTCATCAACTGCGGGGAGAATGAGTATCAGTGATCCTGCAGAGTCACTGGAGGTGACTGTCAATGTATCTATACTCCAGCCCAGTGCCTTACGCGACACACTGGTAGAAGCACTGGCGGGGTTTGCCTCTGGGGAGGCAGCTACACTCACCTGGGGAAAGGCCCCCTATTTAGACCCTCGAAGTAGGTACTAAGGGAGTATGGATGGTGGATTATCCATCGACCCCTCCTCCCCGCCCCAACCTGAGAAACTGTTCTCTCTCCCTGGGCGGTTGTCACAGGGGTAAATATAGAAACCTAATAATACAACACTTTCGTTCTAATCAGCATGCCTTACAAGAGGAGTTAATTTCACTCTTCCCAATGTGCTACATGTTCGCATGTAAAATACCTAGCTCAGAACCACAGTCCTGAGATGAGAATTTAAATCTCCTACTGGACGTGAATTCTCTGCATTCCCTCACTAGATCCCAGGGTTGGCTTACTGGGGCAAAGGCTCAGGAGGAACGCAGTCCACATTTCCAAGAGCAGCTTGAGGGAGGCAGGCTGAGAGCTGGGCAGGTGCCGGCACATCACGAGATTAAATCTCGGCCAAGTGATTGGAAAAAGTCAGCGAGCCTAATCATGGGCTCAAAGGGAAACTGGACTTTCCCCATGGGTCTATGACCGCCTGTGAAAAATCCTAAACTGGAATCTTTGGTCTGATGATGGGACAGAAAATTCAGGATATATGATATATATAAAGAAAAGCTGAAACCCCAGGCTTGGTGGAGTTCCTGCCCCTACCACCACCACCCCACACACATTCAGCTGGTTACTGGTGGGGTCTGGGGACAGACTGGTGGAGAAAGTGACTTGATGACACTGTTATCAACTCCAAAGCTCACATGCGGTGAAACTTCTACCACATTCGGGCTGTGTGAAGAGGGCTGTGGTACTTATCAGTAAAAGAGAAAGAAAGTGTGTTCATGGATAAATATTTTTTATCTAATGGCCTCTAAGGGTCACAAGGTCACGAGAATTTTCAGAAGTTTATAACAACAAGAATAAAGGTATTACAAACCGAGCTACTTACTCTCCAGGTAAGGTGTAAACTCTGGGGAGTTCTGATAGGGAGGTTCCCCCGCAGACCCCACGGCATCTACGTTCCCTGCCGGGTAGGAAAGGACCCGCGCCAAGTACGTCTGCTTCACGTCCTGCACAATCTCGTCAGTGAGGTCACATTCTGTGTCTGTTGTGTAGAAGCATTTGCTTTTCCAATTTCCAAATTTAGAACTAAAGAAAGGAGAAAATGAAGAAAAAGAAATGGAACATTATGATTTGCACCCAACAAGACAGACCGATTTCTGGCTGTGGTCTGTGCTGACAAGAGCTCCACAACCAGTCCCAACAAGGCGTTTACTGTGCTGAGCACTCGAGACGCGTTTTGAGTCCTCACAGCACCCTGGGGGTAGGGGCTTTCTAATTAGCCTTGTTTTTACAACAAATAAGGCAACTGAGGCCAGGGGTGGTGGCTCGCACCTGTAATCCTAGCGCTCTAGCTACTCGGGAGGCCAAGGCGGGAAGATCACTTGAACTCAGGAGTCTGAGACCAGCCTGAGCAAGAGCGAGACCTCATCTCTGCTGAAAATAGAAAACGTAGCTGGGTGTGTGGTGGTGCTCGCCTGTAGTCCCAGCTACTCAGGAGGCTGAGGCAGGAGGATCGCTTGAGTCCAGGAGTTGAAGGTTGCAGTGAGCTATGATGATGCTACTGCACTCTCCCCAGGGTGACAGAGCGAGACTCTGTCTCAAAAATAAATGAAGAAATAAATAAATAAGGCAACTGAGAAAAAGTGAGATTGGGTGACTAGCTCAAAAATCACACAGCTGATCTCCATCAAGATCATTATACCTATTTATTATATCACATTACATCATTTATTACATCACATCCTATATTCTAAGAGAATACAGTCTATGTAGTAACAAACTCTGTATAATAACATATTATATATATTATAGTCTATCATGACCATTATTAGTGTGGTTATATTAATCATTTATTGACTCTACTATATGCCAGGTACTGTACTGGGCCCTTTAGACATGTTTCTTCATTTGATACAATCATTCTCAGAAGGTATTGGATTTTTTTTACACATAAGGACCGTGAAGCTCAGAAGCGCTAAGTAACTTGACCAAGGTAACACAGCTAATGAGAGGCAGAGCTGGGTCTGTTCGCTTCATCATTCCATGTGCTTCCCTCACTTCTCCAAGATGTGAATGCATCTCACAAAGATTACAGAATTATGGTACAGGTAGCATCTGTCTAGCAAAGTCTGAGACCAAAAGGCTAAAGACAGATCTTTCTTTGGTAAGACATCATTGAAAAAGAAATAATCTAAGGAACTTCTACTAGAAATGAAATTCTTCTAAGGGACCAAAACAATTCATAGGTCAGGTGTCACCGCAACTTGAACCATGAACTTCTATTCTCCGGAAAGTGACGATTATGCTGCTCTTCCTTTCCACACCTTCGACTGTCACAGCGCAACCCCACTTGCTCTGGGATCGCTAGATCTCCTTTCTGCGTGCTTATCTCTCCCTCCCCTGGCCCCCAGCACAGGTACCTCCAGAACACGCTCCACGCACAGGCCGCTTTGTACCAGGGTCCGCACTCTGCGCTCCCCCACCCCAACAACAGCAGGGCTTTAGGGCCTTGCTGCGTCTTAGTTTGCATTTACAGGTTGAATTAATACATCATTGGGGGTAAATAAGTCACCATATGAATTCAATTGTCTAAATCCATACATAACAGCCATTAATATGTATTATTTAAAAATTCGAACTAAATAACAAGGCTGATTTGGGTAAACACGTTCTTTATCCTAAAATGCACAAACTAAGATTGATTGAAATATTTTGGCTTCTTATATTTCAATTTTTAATTCTAATAAAAGTAGAGAGCTTATTTTGGTCCAGAATGACCAAAATACATTTTTATGATATCATTTCCATGTCAAAAGCAAATGAGACCATGATGATTCCTTTCCATCGCTATGGCAAACAGCTGTTCGCACACCGAGAGAAAGACTCCGTTGGCCTCTGCAGCTGCATACCATCTGACAGATACAAGATTTGGTTCCTCCAGCTCACAAGCAGGGACCATGTACTCCAGGGCAAAATTTAGCACAAGGGTCTATACAGTATTGCTGCAAGTAATAAATCGTGGAAACAGGTAACGAAGGGGCAATTCTATATAAATTCTTCAGAAGGCCATTAGCAGCATTAACACTTTAAAAACCTTCGAGATTCCTCTAGGCATTTCCAAACCCCCTGATTTGGATATAATAAAAGTCCTTCCTGAGTTACTAAAAAATTCCAACGAAATACAAATTGTCATTAATTTAGTTGCAGGTTGTTTTCTAGAAGCTTTGCAAATTCAGCTTTAGAATTTAGAACATTCCCATGGAATGAATATTACTGGTGATGGTTTGGTGCTAAGGTCCGAGCCAATAACATTTCCTAACCACCACTGAAAACTTTTTGCAAAGGGGAAGATGCAGCCAGAGCTCCAGGTGGGGGCTTTAGCACAGCAGCGGTGCCTGTGGCTAGAGCCCGGCTTCAGTAGCCAGGGTGCAGGCTGGAGAAGAAGGCAGCCCTTCAGATGCTTCCTCGAGGGAAGGAAAACAGGCAGGGAAGGAGCCCTACTGGAGATGCAGTGGGCAAGGCTCTCCTCCCTTCTCCTAGCTTTGGGGCCTCCCATCACACTGTGGCAGAGCCATCTGAGGAGTTGGTAGTATGGTGTACTGGGGAGATCTCGGTTCCAGAGCCCATGCAGAGCCAGCATGGGCACTCAGCATCAGTGCAGTCAGGAATAAATCCCTTCCTTCCCAGGGCAATAGTTTCCTAGTCTGTAAAATGACTGCTCTAGCCCTTTTAACCAGGAATCCCATTTACCCCTGGGGCAGGCAGGTGAAGAGTGCAGGTCTCAGGCAAGGCTGATGGAACTGCTCCCAGGTCCTCCAGCACAGCAGCAAGAGTGTGGGGAGATTGCCCTTGTCCACAGGGGCACCCTGAATCTGTGGGCACCCCCAAGCTGTAGCCCTGTGAGTCTGGTGTTTGCAGATTAGGGGCTGTGCTCATTTAAATAATGGCAGCCTTATAAAGTCCAAGAACTTAGAGTTAGCAAAGGCTTATGTTTACAAATCAGGTAAATCATAAATATATTCCCACATGTCCCTCAAACATAAGACTGAATATATTTAGGACGTAAGCATTCCTCCCCAAATCTAATTTTCACTATCCAGAAGGAAAGTGGTTCCCAAGGTAAACTTCAGGTCTGTATCAGAGAAATTACTTACTAATTCTCAATCAGAGGAATCTGAATTGACAAGTTTGACCATAATTGTAGTCATTTTCTCAGGTTATGACATTCCTTTCTCTCTCTCTCTCTCTCCCCAAATACACACACACACACACACACACACACACACTTGAGCATACAGATTCTCCTCCCTGTTGGTTTGGCAACAGTCATCATGAAGTTCAGTTTGAAAAACAAGAACATCCGCCTAAAAGACCCACCCCATAACTAGAACATTTCAGAAACCAAACACTTGCCAAGAATATGGTGAAAACCATCAAGGAAGACATAACCTTTAGATTGAATGTGATGAATTACTGGCTCCCGGGGAGAGCTGTCGATCAGAGATGAGACCCAGTGAGCAGAGCAGCCCAGACAGCGGAGGGTGCGGACGGCGAAGTGTTTCTTCGCGGTTCAGTGACTCACGGATTTGGCCTCCTCCACCAAGATCATGTGTGCTACCAAATTTTGATTTACAGAGTCCAAAGATTAATGAATCAAACACTGCTTAAGGGCAATGTATACATCAGAATTCCTCCCCACCTTTTCCCTAACTTGTTAGACATGGCTCACGGTCTAGACGGCAAAGGAAGAAGACATGTGCTCTTAGATGAGATTAATCTAGCATCGATCCAGAAGCATACTTCAGGGCCTACTCAAGAAGGTTCACCTCTCCACAGCTTATATTAAGCTTATGAATATTCCCATCATTTCCAAAAACAATTTAAACATTCTATCACTTTAAGACCCAGAAATGTTGCAGGCTTGATAGAGTGTAACACTGGCCAGCATATTACCATAAATGCCCTCTTCTTTGCCTTCTGTTAAATAATCTCATGCAGTAATCAGCTTTAAAGACATTTGTGGGCTGGGTGTGGTGGCTCACGCTTATAATCTTAACACTCTGGGAGGCAGAGGTGGGAGGATCGCTTGAGCTCTGGAGTTCAAGACCAGCCTGAGCAAGAGCGAGACCCTGTCTCAGTCATCATGGCACACACCTGTAGTCCCAGCTACTCGAGAGGATGAGGCAAGGGGATTGCTTGGGCCCAGGAGTTTGAGGTTGCAGTGAGCTACGATGACGCCACTGCGCTCTACCCAGGGTGATAGAGCAGGACTCTGTCTCAAAAAAATTTAAAAAAGACTTTTGTGTTCAGCATAGGAGAGTAGAAACATCAAAAACCTTAATTTTCTTTTTTTGTACCTAGCTTACCTTATCTGAACAGTGTAGACCTGATCGATGGGTTTGGGTTCCCACTCCAAAATTGTCTTGAAATTAGTTGATTTCCAAGTTAAATTATATGCTTCCACTACATCTGTAGTGCCTTTAAACAACAGAGAAACACCTATTATTATGTGCACTTCTCAGCATATGACTTTGAGTTGGCAATATAAAACACCTTTCCACCCTCCCATCACCATAAACTTCACATTTTGTTTTTAACCACAAAAGCTTCATTACTGAATTATTGAGGGAAAAAATTTTCAAATTTCTTCCTAGTATTTCCTCATGGCAACATCTACCTTATCACCCATGGAAATGAACAAGGACCTTGAAATTCTCCTTTGAAATTATTTATGGGGAAAGCCTTCTCATAACTTGACCAAGAAACAAAGCCCAGAGCCATCAATGTGCCAGCGTGTTCAGGCCCCCCTTGGGAAGCCCAAGATTCAGGTTCAACCCACCAGGGAAGGCCAAGTAAGAAGGGCTTACAATAAATTATGGAAAAAGGCAAATCCCACATGCATGAGAAGTTAGGACTGCATACAAATGAAAAGAGCCAAATTTGATTCTTTCCATTTTTATCTGAAATGTCTCTATACTGAAACTTCCACAGAGACCAAGGTGGCTGTGTGGCCGGTCACACCATCGGCTGTATTCGATCAGCATGCTTTATCATTAAGGCCTGCTTTGTCAACAGGCAGCAGGCCCGGGCTCTGCACAGCCCCGGGCTCTGCACAGCCCCGAACACCGAACAGGCATATGGGGCACGCACAATGCCGTACCTGCTCCAACCCAAGCAACATTTGGCAAAAGGACTGCCTACACTCAAATCTAAAACACAGACAACCAAGAAAAGACCAAGGCTGCTCTTCATTAAGGGAAGATGCACATATAATGAAAGATGATGTCCAAACCTTTGCACGCTGACCTGTGCAGATGCGGACCGACGTCCCATCACCTTCAAGGTCGCGATTCCCTGGGAAACTTTCCCCAAGGTTAAAGAGGGAGCCAAAAACCCGCTTATGCAACAACAATGGACGCCCAGAGCAAACACCTCTAGCAAAAGGGGCAGCCGGGTCTGGGGCGCCAACTACTCCGTGCAACTCCCGCCGGCGCGCGTCGGGGCCCAGGTTCATTCAAACGTGGCTCGGTGAGCGCAGCCGAGTCCCGCAGATGCGGGGGACACCATGGGGCACTCGGGGGACCCAGAGCGAGCCCGCCGACAGCCAGGACTGTCCCCTCCCTCCTACGGGCAGCGCGCCCAGACTCCTGGGAGCTGGTGCTACTCACCTGAAGCGCTGACCACCTGGGAGAGGGCCCAGCCGAGCAGGACCGTCCGAGCGACAGCGGTCCCCTGCGGGACCCGGGGCCAGGCAGGAGTCTCCATGTCCACGAGCTGGCGACGAGGTCGGGTGGGTTCCGATGCACCCTGGAGGCCGGGGAGGGCGGGCTTTAGGCACCCAGGGTCGGCCCAAGAGAGCGGGATGGGGCGCGGGGAGCCCCGAGTCTGGGGAAGCCCGTGCCCGGCGCGCTATAAAGGGCCGCGCGGACGCCCGCGCCTCGGCCGGCCCCCGGCGCCCGCCCCGCCCCGCCCCGCCGCCCTTCCCAGCTCCCCGCCCCCGGCCCGGGTCACTCGCCGCCGCGGAGGGCGGCCCCGGCCGTTCCACACCCCTGCCCCGCCTCCTCCCCGTAGGAAACTCCGGGACCCTGCAAGCGGTGACTCACCGTGATTCCACCACGCCGCCGAGCGCCGAGCTGCCCTTGCGCCGCGGGCGGGCCCAGGTGCTGCGGGGGCCCAGGTGTCCCCGGGTTCCCCAGCCCTCCCAGCCACCCGGGCCCGCGACCTAGGTGGGCCGCAGATTTATGGAGAAGACAGAGGTGCCTTGGAAGGAGCTCTGGAGTTGGAGGAAAGGGATTCTAACCTTCTATTTGGTGATAAAGTGTTGTCCGGCCGGTGGGAGGCGCAGTATTTACAAAATGTAATAGAAAGTGCGGTCTCTGGGCTCCGCGTTTGCCCACCTGGGGCTGAGTTTCGGGATCTGCAGCGAAGTAACGGTGTGGCGGTGAGCGGGGCCCTCGCCCAGCCACGGTTTCCTCCTCTTCCCCGCGGGGCAGGATGCCTGGCCCACCTACCTCAGCGGCCCTTAGCGCGGGCGCATTGCATAAAGGTGGCGCGAACGCAGGTCGGCCATGGGTGTGAACGGCCCACAGGTCTGAATGTCAGCTGGCCCGGGCTCCAGCCGGTCGGACTCGGGACAGTGACTGAGGAGGAAGAGCCTCAAATCTGGCAGTTTGCCTCTGGGAGAATTCCAGCGTGACATCTGCAGCCCTGTGGTTTCAGAAAGGATGGTTCTCACATTGAAGAAGACATCTGTGGGATTCAGTGAGTTCCACTCAAGTGTGGAGAAACCAAAAATGAAATTGAAAAATGTACTCAGACTTTCGTGCCACTGGTTTTAAGCTTTGGTTTTTCTGACTTTTTTCTGACTTCTACTTCTGGGCTTTGCTGGAAAGTTGTCAGGCGTGAGAATGTTAATTCTTACCCTATCGAGTGCCATTGTACTGGGTCTTGTCAAAGAATCTCCCATCGTTCGTTTATTATTATTCTGTAGTTGCCTGCAAGACACAACTGGAGAGTTCTTAGTGGAAGAAGAGTGTTTTCTCTTTCCTTCTCTCCCACGTTTTTTTCTAGGGATGTCAACCTTGCATTTTAGTGCAAACACTATATACACGTTTCCTTATAGCCTGCTGAGTCATAGCAGTACACTCGTTTTAAAGAAGTAAAAATTTGCAAAATTATTTTCTCCCTTTGCCTGGAATGAAATAGCACATCCAGGTTTAGCCCTGGCAGTCCTTCCTTCCTAGAAGCTGAAAGTTGCCCTTGCTGGTTTCTTCTTTGAGCTCCCTGCCAACTCTAAAACCCAAAAAGTTTATATTTGCAAAACTAAGTCATAGCATCCTCCTTTTTGCAGTCTCTGGCGTGAGTCATTTTTCCTGACAGATCTTCAGCCCCACCTGGGATGTGATTCTTTGCTCTCCGGGTTGAAGTTAGCTAAAGAGAAATTGTTACAATTCAGTCCAGTGTGTTAGAAGACCCAAGAAATCATTGCTGCCTGTACAGAGTAGTTAACTCCACTTGGAGTCACTGAATGTCCTGAACTCATATAGGGCTTTAAACAATGTCAAGATCAGCCATTTGATAAGAAAAATATGTTTACCATGAGATCGTAACACAAAACTTGCCTTAAATGTTGATAAATTAGATGAATATTTATTTTGCAGATCCACTAAAATCGTCAAGCAGGGAAGAGAGGAATTTGTTGGGTCTTTGCATAGGGTTTTGAATAAATACAAAATGACATTTTTCAAGCTTTGAAAATGCTGAAATCATTACTATTTTCGAGAAGAGAAGGAAGAAAACTGGTGATGGTAAATAATATTTCATAGAAATTTTTTTTCCCAACTAATCAAATTGTGGCCAGATGATTTTATAGATCAACTGCTCTGTGGCACCATTGAAAGTACATTTCTAAAATTCCACTGTTGATATTTACTACACAGGAATAAAATGATTGTTAAAATTATCCCCTAACCTCACCCAATATTTTTACTCCCTTCAATAAAGTCAAGCTTAGCAGTTACCAAAGTTCCTTCCTACATGATACATCTTCAAGGCTCTGAGAAGTTCAAAAAGTTACTAAACTGTAATGATAATCTTGCTGGCTTGATCAATCTCTTTCTGATTAGATCTTAGAGTGTCCGAAGGTTGGAGAGCTCACCGACATCCTTTTACAGATTAGGAACCTGTGGCCAGCTGGCCTGAGTGACCTGACTTGTCTAACCAACAATGTAGATCTGATCTTCTGACCCCAGGGGCTTTCCTTCCATGACCATGCTTTCCCCTGTTCCCAATGAATGCAAATAAGATTGGGGCATAAGCCCATTAAGTGAGTAATTAATTTATCCATCCATAGGCACTCAACAATATTCTGTAGTTGGTATAGAAAACGCTTGCAGTTTGGGAAACTCATTGTTCTTAGGCAGAAATATCCTGATGGTTAGTCCTTGAAACAGGCATGCATGGAGACATGCAGAAGGGTTTGAGTTCCCTTTGCATAACTAGGGAGGAAATGTGGTTGAGGAGGAGTTTGAAAATGATTGGGGCAATGTTTCAGCCCTTCCTCTGTACTTTTATAGTACTTGATGCCAATTTCACTCAATCGATTTCATGAGAACTTCACTTACTTTGAATTGTGTGTTTACTTGTCAGCCTTCCTCATAAGAACTCCTTAGGGGAATAGGAACTGGGTTTTTTCTTTACATCTCTCACCCTTTGCACAATTAGCAGAACATAGTAGGCATTTAGTACATTTTGAATCAATGAATTTTTTATGAAATCATGTATGCAGCCAAATATTTTCACTGATGTTCAAGAGATGACATCTGTCACTGAAAATTTTCTTTCTAGGGGCCAGGCAGTGAGTGTTCCATAATGCTCAGATTGGTAAGGAAATAAAAATCCATCATGAGTCGAAAGGCACCACTTGACAGCAAGCTCCAGCTGTCTAACCAGTGATTAACATCTTTGCTGCCACTAGAAAATCTAATTAGGAGAGGGAACTGAAGAGCAGAAAACAAATGCAGAAGTTTGGGAACTGGTTAGCATTTTTCTAAACGACTAGATTCTAAGGTGATTTAGAATATGCTCAGTCATGTGATGAGGTTGTAGATAGCTTTTTTTTTTTTTTTGCATATAAAAGCTTAATGACTTTTTAGAATAAATTCCTCAAAATGTCTATCTTTCCAGGAAAGAGATAGGTTTATGATAGCAAATAAAATGGAGAGTAATTTTAAAATACCTACTATATGCATATGAAATGGTAAAAAGAGCATTGAAACCATTTTACTTAAAATTCAGGTAAAAGGCAAAGTATGAAAAAAAAGCAGACGGAATTAAGAGTCAATGGGAACACAGAGTTCTGGAAAAAAAAGTGACTCAGCAGAACCTAAGAAACATCTGTCAGGGTATAGTTAGTCATGGAAAAATTGGCAGTCATGATTATGCATTTTGTGAAAATAATTATATACTAGTCTAACAGTCTACATTTAGACCAAAATTAATAGTTGAAATCTACTATCCTTGTCATTCAAATACTTCTATCAACTGTCTAGAATAGCTTATAGGAAGCTTTACCAAATAAGTTATCACATAGCACCAGTTTTCTGGAAAACATCATTTTAGAGAAAAACCTTTCAGTTCAAGCCTTATAAAAGGAAAAGTATTTTCAACACACACCTATCTGTGTAAACTTAAGGCTTATCAAACTATCTGTCAACTTTCATTTTGAGGAACAGTAAACATTATTTTTATTATTTACATACAATGGTGACAAAACAGATAAATCATAAATGTGAATTGCAAATATTGTTTTAGCAACAAAAGTCCTTTAAGATGAAAACCTTTAACCTCTGTTCTTAACATTTATGTGACTTAAAATTTTGTATGTGGTATCATTTTATACAAGCATCCCTTACTTCCTCATTTTTTAACTCCTTCTCCTTGACGTATGTACTAACTTTGACGAACAGAAATTCATTCGTTCAACAAATACTTGAATGTCTACCAGATGCTGGTTTCTCTGCGAGACTCTCGATATACAGAATAAAATAAAACAGTCCCTTACCTATTAAGTACATCATCATTCCTACTTATGTCCAGATTTTAATGATTTGAATGATTTTCTGTCAGCATTTGGACCGAATATAAAACAATGTTTTTTTTTTTTTAGCGATGGGTTCTTGCTATGTTGCCCAGGCTGGTCTCGAACTCCCTGGGCTCAAGTGATTCTCCTGCCTCAGCCTCCTGAGTAGCTGGGACTACATGCATGTACCATGTGCCTGGCTAAAACAATGTTATTTATTAATAAATTTCATTCCATGACCCCCCCCCCACCAAGATTCAGGTGTGTCATGGTCACTCTATCAAATAGGTATCTTTAACTCAGAAAATTACTTATAGATTTGAGGTACATGTCATAAGGGAGTAACAGGATGCTTTAGACTGGATGTCTATGTCCCCCTCTCCCTGCACAAATTCATATGTGGAAATCCTAACCTCCAACATGATTATGGTGTTAGGAAATGGCATCATCGGTAGGTGATTAGGTCAAGGGTGGAGCCCTCCTGAATGAGATTAGTGCCCTTATAAAAGAGACCCTGGAGAGCTCCCTCTTCCTTGCTGCCATGTAAGGACACAGCAAGAAGTCAGCTGTCTATGAACCAGGAAGTGGGTCCTCACCAACCACCTAATCTGCCAGAACCTTAGTCTTGGACTTCCCAGCCTCCAGAACGGTGAGACATAAATTTCTGTTGTTTTAGAGCTGGTCAGACTATGATATTTTCGGTCTAGTGGTCTGAATGGACTAAGATACAAGATATATAATATGGAAGATGCTTGTCGTACCATGACAGTGATTGGCTTTTCAGAATATGGTAAAGTTTATAGAACCTATTAAAGTGACCAAATTGAAAGGATTGATCTTATGCTTGGACCTTAATTTAAGAATAGTATTTGTTTTGCATCTCCTATCATTATGGATTTGTTAACCAAGATCCTGCCTCATATAGGTTAATATACTTGTTGAGGAATTACTATGTACAGGGCAATGTCCAGGAACTGTTATACAGATTCCTTTTGTAAAATATCTTGCAAACTTGTCAGAGAGAGAAGATAAATACATAAGCTTCCACAGGGGAAAGCAGTATAAGTGAAGTGGGTATGTTGCCACATCTCTTGCTAGTAGACTGAGAGCTCTGTGCCAGCAGAGACTGCTTTATCTTTATCCACAGTGCCTGGCACACAGTAGGTCCTCCGTATCCATAAGGTTTTTTTTTTTTTAAGACAGAGTCTCACTGTGTTGCCTGGGCTAGAGTGCCATGGCGTCAGCCCAGCTCACAGCAACCTCAAACTCCTGGGCTCAAGCGAACCTCCTGCCTCAGCCTCCCGAGTAGCTGAGACTACAGGCATGAGCCACCATGCCTGGCTAATTTTTTTCTATATATTTTTAGTTGTCCAATTAATTTCTTTCTAATTTTAGTAGAGACGGGGTCTCGCTCTTGCTCAGGCTGGTCTCGAACTCCTGAGCTCAAACAATCCGCCCGCCTCGGCCTCCCAGAGTGCTAGGATTACAGGCGTGAGCCACCACACCCGGCCTTCCATAAGGTTTTGTTTAAAGATTTGAAAGGTATTCGAGACCTCTGAGGAGAGCGTTCACTTCTCACTGGGGAGACAAGAGAAGGTTCTCTGGAGGAAAGCAGTATTTAAGATGTCTTAGTCTGTTTGGGCTGCTCTAGCAAAACACCTCAGACTGGGTAATGTATAAATAAGAGAAATAACAGTTCTGGAGGCTAAGAAGCCCAAGGCACTGGCAGATTCGCTGTCTGGCAAGAGCTCACTCTCTGATTCTTAAGTGGCAACTTGTTACTGTGTCCTCACAGGGTGGAAGGGACAAAGCAGCTCCCTTCGACCTCTTTTATCAGGGCACTAATCCCATGCATGAGGGCAGAGCTCTCATTACTTAATCACTTCCCAAAAGGCCCTACCTCTTAATACCATCTCACTGGGTATAGGTTCCAACGTATGAATTTTGGGAGACACCAGCATTCAGACTGCAGCCAGCCGGACCACAGAGCAATAGCAGAGAGGAAGAAGAGGCGATCCCCCGGCCGAGGCCAGTGTGCGAGGGGGGTGAGGTGCGTAATGTGTTTAGGGAGCAGGGTCTTGCAGATGAGGATGTGGCGTGAGGCTGGGAAGGGGGCTCGTGGGCAGCTTTGTGGGCCCTGCTGTGGAGTCTGGACTGGATTCAGCAGACGGTTCCTTAAGAAGTTTACTCTTCCGGTCAGGTCTGTCAAAAGAATTGAGTCGAGGGACACGTCAAGAAGCTAAGCCCCTAACCCACATGGTGGCTGAGGAACGGAAAGGAAGGGACAGCTGTGGGAAACCGTGTGAAGGGAGAAGCAGCAGAACTTAGTGACTAGCTGTGGGTGGGGCAGGAAGGAGAGAGAGAAGGATGTTCTGGGGGCAGAGAATGGTGGCACCATAGATCAAGACAGCCTGGACAAGAAGGTGGGCAGCACAGGAGTGACGAGTTTCAGACATCTGGAGGTTGAGGGGCCCATGGGGCCTCCAGGAAAAGTGCCCAGCATGGAGAGTTGGCAATGGGGTACCAAGGCTTGAGAAGAAACTGAGGCTAGAGGTAGAAATTGGGAGCCATTTGCCTAGAGGTTTGGTCAAAGATGTAAATGTAGACAAGGAGGGTCTATAGTAACAACAATTCAATTAGCAAGTGACAGAAACCTTCTCATCCTGGCTTAAATAAAAGGGGAGTATGTAGGTTTATGAATCAGGGAAGCTCATAGCACCATTGGAAGGGCCACAGAAACCAGGGCCTCTGAGACTGGGCCTCTCTATTGCTCTTGTCTGTTCTTTTTCCTATCTCTCCTTTGAGCTGGGTTCCATTTTTTCTGCAGTCAGATTCCTCATAGTAGGGCCTGAATGCTGCCAACAGCTCCTGATTCACATCCTCTTGGCTTCATCACAACAGGGTCTGGTCATTAGTGCCAAGGAAGGACTCGGACTGTCCCTGCTTGAGGCACATGCCCAGTCCTGGGGCCAATCTCTGTTGCCAAAGGAACACCAGCCCTGGGTCAGGTGTCTACTCCTGGGGCCAGGGAGCAGGTTGGCAGAGCTAGTAGACACACAGAAACAGTAACTACACTGGGTCTAGGGCTGAGGCTGGGAAGTCCAAGTTATGTTGCTGGAGGAGGAAGATGACCCAGGAAAAAAAGGGATGCGCCTCCAGAGAGATGGGGAGGACAGGCTGGTACTCTAACACTGAAGGAGGAGAGTTTTACTAAGAAAGAGGAGGTCAAGGCAGCTAAGAGTGAGCAGAAAAGCAGTTACAAGCAGACCGTGGAGATACTGTGGGTTCGGTTCCAGACCACTGCAATAAAGCAAATACAGCAATAAAGTGAGTCACACAAATTTGTGGCTTCCCAGTGCACGTAAAAGTTATGTTTACACGATACTGTAGTCTATTAAGTGTGCAATAGCGTTATGTCTAAAAAAATGTACTTACCTTAATTTTAAAATACTTTATTGCTAAAAAATGCTAACGATCATCGGAGTCTTTAGCAAATCGTAATCTCTTGCTGGTGGAGGGTCTTGACGGCTGCTGACTGATCAGGGTGGTGGTTGCTGAAGTTTGGGGTGGCTGTGGCAATTTCTTAAAGTAAGATAGCAGTGAAGTTTCCTGCGTCAATTGACTCTTCCTTTCACAAAAGATTTCTCTCTAACATGCGATGCTGTTTGATAACATTTTACCCACAGTAGAACTTCTTTCAAAGTTGGAGTAAATCCTTTCAAACCCTGGCACAGTTTTATAAACTAAGTTTATATAGATGGAGTAGAGTCCATCTCAAGAAACCACTTTCTTTGCTCATCTATAAGAAGCAACTCTCCACCCAGTCAAGTTTTATCGTGAGATTATAGCAACTCATTAACATCTTCAGGCTCCACTTCTAATCCTAGTTCTCCTGTTACTCCTCCACATCTGCAATGACTTCCTCCACTCAAGTCTTGGACCTCTCGAAGTCATCCAGGACGGTTAGAATAAACTTCTTCCAAACTCCTGTTAATGTTGTTATTTTGATATCCTACCAAGAATCACAAATGTTCTTAGTGGCATTTAGAATGGTGAATCCTTTCCAGAAAGTTCTCAATTTGCTTTGCCCAGATCCATCAGAGGAATCACTATCTATGGCAGCTACAGCCTTATAAAATATATTTCTTAAATAATAAGACTTGAAAGTCTAAATTACCCCTTGATCCATGGGCTACAGAATGGATTTTGTGTTTGCATGAAAATGTTAATCTCTTTGTACATCTCCATTAGAGCTCTTGGGTGACCAGGTGCCTTCTCAGCGAGCAATGATATTTTGAAAAGATTCTTTTTCTCTGAGCAGGAAGTCTCAACAGTGGGCTTAAAATATTCAGTAAACTATGATGTGCTGTCATCTAGGCTTTGCTGTTCCATTTATAGACCACAGGCAGAGGAGATTTAGCATAATTCTTAAGCGCTCTAGGATTTTCAGAATGGTAAATGAGCATTGGCTTCAACTTAAAGTCACCAGCAGCATTGGCCCCTAACAAGAGAGTCAGACTGTCCTTGGAACCTTTGAAGCAAGGCATTGACTTCTCTTCTCTAGCTATGAAAGTCCTGGATGGCATCTTCTTCCAGTAGAAGGCTGTTTCGTCTTCATTGAAAATCTGTGGTTTAGTATAGCCGCCTTCATCAATTATCCTAGCTAGATCTTCTGGATGAACCTGCTGCAGCTTCTACATCAGCATTTGCTGCTTCACTTTGCACTTTTTTTTTTTTCTTTTGAGTGCAGTGATGTCATCACAGCTCACAGCAACCTCAAACTCCTGGGCTCAAGTGATCCTCCTGCCTCAGCCTCCTGAGTAGCTGGGACTACAGGCGCATGCCACCACGCCTGGCTAATTTTTTCTATCTTTTGGTAGAGATGGGATCTCACTCTTGCCCAGGCCAGTCTCAAACTCCTGACTTCAAGCGATCCTCCTGCCTCGGCCTCCCTGCATCTTGCACTTTTATGTTATGAAGATGGCTTCTCTTCTTAAGCCTCATGACCAACACTTGCTAGCTTCAAACTTTTCTTCTGCAGCTTCCTCACTTCTCTCAGCCTTCATAAAATCGAAGAGAGCTAGGGCCTTGCTCTGGATTAGGCTTTGGCCGGTTTGATCTATCCAGAACACTCAAACTTTCTCCATATCAGCAATAAAGCTGTTTTGCTTTTGTATCATTTGTGTGTTTGCTGGAGGAACACTTTTAATTTACTTCAAGAACTTTTCCTTTGCAATCACAACTTGGCTAACTGATGCAAGAAGCCTAGCTTTCAGCCTGTCTCAGCTTTCCGCATGTCTTCCTCACTAAGCTTCGTCATTTCTAGCTTTTGATTTAAAGTGAGAGATGCGCAACTCTTCCTTTCACTTGAACACTTAGAGGCCACTCTAAGGTTATTAATTAGCCTCATTTCAATATTGTTGTTTTTCAGGTTATAGGCAAGTCTGAGGAGAGGGAGAGAGATGGAGGAATGGCCAGTGAGTAGGGCAGTCAGAATACACAGGACATTTATCAATTAAGTTTGCCACTGGAGTGGTGGCCCACACCTGTAATCCCAGCACTTTGGGAGGCTGAGGTGGGAGGAATGCTTGAGGTCAGGAGTTTGAGACCAGCCTGGGCCAACATAGCAATTTTTTGTCTGTACAAAAACTTTTTAAAAATTAGCTGGGCTTGGTGGTGCACCCGTAGGCCCAGCTACTTGGGAGGCTGAGCTGGGAGGATCACATGCTATTGGGAAAATGTATCAATAGACGTGCTTGATGAAGGGTTGCCACAGACCTTCAATGAGTAATAAAGGCAATATCTGCAGAAGCAATAAAGTGAAGTGTAATAAAATGAGGTATGCCTGCACATACGTAATTTTCACCGGTACTAAAAGACCCAACTGCTAAAAATAACGTCAGCACAGATCTTGTCAAGTTTCTCACTTCTTTGGGTTAAAGCATGAAAGATCTGCACAGTTGAGAGAGAATCATTAGGGGAGAGAATCATTAGGTTGTATCAGTCATTCAGATCAATTCAACAAACATTTTCTGATTCCCTACCCTACGTGCTAGGCATGATGTTAGATGCTGGGGACACAAAAATGGCAGAGATATGTTCTTGCTCTGAGGGTTCCGAGATAAAGGATAACATGAGATATACAATACAGCATAATAGGTGTTATGTTAATTAATTCAATGTACATTTATTGAGCACTTATTATCTGTCTGACCAGTGCTGGGCATCTGGGGGGTACGAGACTATCCAAGATACAGCCTTCTACCTGGCCAGGGCCAGAACCCCACACTTACCCTCTTATCACATTCACTGCCATATATTGAGGTTATTTACAATGTCAGTCTTTTCTACTCTAGTCTAAGTATCACATAGGCAGGGATGGGTATGTCTTGTTCCTCCACTGAAGGCCGGTACTTCTAATGCTTAGACACTGCCATCAAATATTTGCCAAAGAAATAGACAATAATCAAGACTTAGCCCCGATGTGGTTTTGACAGGTTATATCATGGTCATGACTATAAGATGGTCTTTCTAAGAATCCAGAAAATCTGTAAAATGATTTTATTCTCTTTTTTATTTCTTGTTAACTGATGTCATGATGCCAGTGGAAAATCAAATGATCATTTGGAAATATTCAGTGGCTCTCAGTACTGGCTCTATTTCTATTATTTGCTACCAGTGAAAATGGCCAGAAAATACTACTATAGCATCCTCCAGGTACTAACTTACTTAATCCTCAAGACAACCCTGTGAGAGATAAGAAGAACTTTACATTTTACAGATGGGTTACTGAAGTCCAGAGAGGTTAAGTAACTTGCCCAAGGCTACACAGCTGGGAAATGGCTGAGCTGGGATTTGAACACAAGCAGTGGAGGTCCAAGGTGCACCTCCATGACCACCATGCTGTGTTGCCTCTGCTCAACGATGGTGCTAAAGTGTGCACATTTCTTATGAAAGCACGGTGAAAACCACTGAGCTTTCAGTTCCTTTTTCCTTTCCACCCAGTTTTCCCTGCCTTGTGAAGCTGACCCTCTCTGAAGTTCCTGGCCTTAAGATATGGGGAATTTCCAAAAGAAAATCCAGCCAAAACCTGGACTTAGTCAAGAATAAAGGGCTCTTTCTTGTTCTTTGATTCCAACTCATTTTGTCCTAAATGTTGTTTCACATCTAGATTGCTTTCCTTTCCAAAACAGAAAAAAAAAAGAAGCTACATCTGAAAATGGCTTATTTGTCCTGACAACATGAAATAAATGCTCTCAGCATTTTCTTCTGTTATTTATTGAGAAATCTGGGTCAGGATGATAATTAATAAACTGGAGTTTGCATTAGGAAGGCCCTTTCTGACCTCCTTCTTGCTTGGGCATAATTGAGCTGATGAGTCAGTTTAATATATAATCACCTCCACTTCTCTACCAGCCGTCCCACGCCCTCTTCTTGCTTACAAATGCGTGTCCTATTTATCATCATGACACGAGCGCCCAGGCTGAAGATAGAACTTGTTGTGGAGTCACTTACTTTCCCCTGGTCTGTTTGTACGGTGACTTCTCCCTACTTGAGAGCCCCGTGGGGACCCTCTGCAGATGAGCTCCCTCCTATGGGATGCAGGGCGGTCGCCACTGCTGACCTGACTCCTCCACGGCAGGTCACTCCCCCAAACCTAATCTAGGCTGCCTGGTGCCAACCTCAGAGCCTGCCTCTGGGAACAGGTTAGGGGACACCAATGCCTGGGTGTCTGGGGCCTGGCCTTGTTGAATGGTTCCTACCTTTGTGCCCTTCCTATGTGGTCACTTCGGTGTCACCTTTAAAGCAGTCTAGAAAAATGTTGCCGGTGTCCGCAGAACCCGTGACTGAGGCTGATCCCAGGAAAAATCACCATGTGCCCTTTTCCTCCCTCAGAGACGTTTTTATCATTTGGCAATCAGGTTCCAGCAATCACCATGAGCAGCTGCGAGAGGAAAACCCCCGGGGACGATGGTAGTTGAGTGAGACCGTGTATGTTGGTGTTTCAGGGAATCCTGAGGGAAGACGGAGAGAATTTTATTTTAAAATGGGGAGGAGTTTGGAGTTGGTTGTATGGACGTGAACCACAAGTGCCCACCAGCTGCCTCCGAATACCCCAAGAGAGGTAAAGGAGAACTTGTGCCCTCGCCTGAGAAAGTCATTTTGCCTCTGCCTTCACAGGGCAGAGAGGTGATGTAGCTGGAGGTATTGCACTAATCACAGCAGGCAATACCAACAGATTCGGAGTCCCAGCTGCACGCTAGCTTAGTTGGGTGGGGATGGTATTATGGCCTCACAGAGCGATGGGTTACAGCAACAACAGGTGTGCCAAAGGTGCCGTCTCTGTGGTTCTCTCTCACAGAGAAGTCCCCCACTCTAAATGACCCAATCGAACCGCTTCCTTCATTGCAGTTTCAGCTCTGACCAGTGCACTCTTTGTGGATAGGATCTGACGCCTCGCCGGATAACCCCCACCCAGCGTCGGGCCTTGCTTTGGTGCGCTGTCTGCAAGGTCGGCTCCGTGGGAATCTGGTCCCAGGATCTCTGACCCAGGCCTTTTCTGTCGCTAAGTAAGTGCACATGCTAGCTCTTTGGTTTTTTCTGTGCCTCTGACCTTTCGGGCAGGGCACTAAATATTCTCCAGTCGGTGTTTCAAAGAGAAGATTAAGAACAAGTTAAGCCTTTAGTTTAAACGGTTCAGTTAACCCAGAAGGAAAACACACCGAGGTTTAAGGCCATCAGAAATAGCCAAGTGGCGTATGCTCCTTCCACTAAGGGGGGACGTGTGCTCATGTGCCCCCTGTGTATAGCGTTTGACTTGTTAGGGTTCTAGTTCGGATCTCATACTCTATGCTTTCCTACCTAAAGACAAAGAGGCGAGGGCCGGAACTTATTTTCATGGCTCATCTATGCCAGTTGTATGGAATAGTTACTGTTCCTAAATTTATTTTAAAGTTTTTAGTCGACACTTATCTTCCTCTAATGATTATAGTTCACAGTTTCTGGGAACGTATTTTCTAAACTGACTCGAGTGAAAGCATCCAGTGTTTCCAGATATAAACTGGCTATGAGAGTTCGACAGCAGATTCAGACTCATCACTTCGTTTCACCGGAACTGGCTCAGATACGAAGGGCCATGTACTCGTGGCGCCGCTTATTCGATTTCGGCGCTGGCTCTGGCAGTGACTGCGGTTGCTGCGGCCACAGCGCCGCCCGCCGTGACGGAGGCAGCCAGACCAGGCGCGCGGGCCGGGCACAGCGCACGCGCGGAACAGGGCGGGCGACGCCCACGGGGGAAGGCCGGTGGAAGCTGGTTGCGTGACAGGCTCTGCACCTGCTCGTCGGCACTCATCACTTTCCATTTTCAGCGGGGATGTGCTGCTCTGGGCAGGGCGTGGGGAGCAGAGGACTTAAGAGGCAAGGCCAGAGAGTGAGGCTCAAGGCACTTTTCTGGGATTCTCCGATCACCTATAGTAGCCTCCCTTCAGCTAACAGCTTCCCAGCTCCCAACTGGTGGAAGCCTTCTTCATGCCCATGGACAAGCGGTGGTGGTTTCCCCCACCCAGCGCCCATCTCCGAATGCTCCCGCCTTCACTAAGCACTTGTCTAAAGGAGTGGGCTTCCCTTTGCCGGAACGCTTCATAGGCAAGTCACTGTTTTACTGGCACCGATGAACATTCTGTCTCGGTTATTATTGTTTGGTCACTGATAACATCCTAAATATGTTGAGTGTTTGCCCGTCTGCCGCTAGGTTTATCTAACTTAATTCTCTTGCAAACTCTGGGAAACAGGCACTATAACCTTCCTCGTTTTACCCTTGAGAAAACTGAGGGTTAGCAAGGCCAATGTGACTTGCTCAAGATCACACACTGGGGGGTGGTAGATCTGGGGCTCAAAACAGGCTGTTTGGCTCCAGAACGTGTGCCCTTGCCCCTGCCCTGGGCTGCCAGCACCCCCACCCCGAGCTCTCACTGTGCGCCAGCACGGAGCGAGGTGCTGCAGGGGGCCCAGGACAACAAGGTGTTCCTCCTGCCCTCCAGGGGACCTGAAGAGGCAGAAATGTGTGCTATAGAGAACACCCGGTGCCACGCCCATGGCACGGGTAGAACGAAAGAGCGCTGCAGGGGTCCATCCTGGACGGGGAACTGTTTTTCTTTCAATCTCACCTGGCTACCGTGAATTATTGTATATTAAAATGATGATTCGGACTTTGAAAACTAGGAAAAAGTACCTTTTATACACACACAAAAAAATGGCTGTGTGGATTCAAATAAAATTTCACAGCCTGTTTTCTCATTTGCATCTCTGGTAGGCAGGGAATATTTAGATTCCTCTCTGTTCATTTTTTGTTTTTTCTCTTATAGTCTATTCTCTCCAAGGGTGAATTCGGCTTCCTTTAGCAGCAAACTTCATTACTTCTCAAGGTGTTAATGTTGACATAAAATCTTTTAATTCACACCAAGGAGGAGGAAGAACAGTCCCGTAAGCTGGTCCACCCCTCCCACACCTGTTAAACTGCTCCAGCTGCATTAGTCAACAAAACCAGGCAAGGAATCGAACAAGCCCAAATCCACCCAGCCCTCAAGTTCATTTGACTGACGTGTAATGTTTAGACTTGGCTGCTCAAGCCAATGACAGCAGTGACACCGTTTGATCTTGTAGACAGAGCCTAAACTTCACTGATGTCTTTAGGTGTTGAAAGTAACAAAAACCTTAGATTAGTGCCATGATCAAAATGCTACTTAGGAACAGATCCAGGCAGACTTTTTTTTTTTCTCTAGAAAATTCACATAGAATGAGGCAGCAGGAAGCCATGGGATGAGGCGGGTCAGGTTAGAGTGGACAATCCTCAGAGTGAGGGTGGAAGAGTGGTTTCCTGAGCTGTCCCGCTGAGCTCCAGGTTGCAAACCTCGGTGGAGGTCAGGGAGGAGGGGGATCCTAGCAGGACTCCAGCAGCTCTTATACTTTCTGGAAAACACAAACAGATTGTTAAGAACTCTGCACAAATTGCTACATGATACCCAACATCCTGTGGCTGAGTAAATGGAGACATTTAGCTACTTAAATCCTTGATTATGCTGAAAATTTTAGCTTTTCAAGGCAAACTGATATTCCATGAAGCAGAGATTCTACACCAAGGATGTCCAAGTTTGGCCATGATGTTATTATCTCTTATGAAACAGAAATGTTTCTGCATTTTTTTTTTTTTCAAGACAGAGTCTCGCTCTGTCGCCCAAGCTGGAGTGCAGTGGCATCTTCATAGCTCACAGCAACCTCAAACTCCTGGGCTCAAGCGATTCTCCTGCCTCAGTCTCCCATGTAGCTGCCCTTGGCCTTCCAAAGAACTAGGATTACAGGCGTGAGCCGCTACGCCCAGCCTGGCCATACCTGCACTTTGAAGATACATCAATATGGTCCCAGGAATGCAATTCTAAGCATACTGCCAGGAAAAATTAGTATCTTGAATAACAAATGGAATCTTCTTTTTCCTTATCAGCCAGATGAACACATTTTTAAAAAAAGGTTTGCAATGCAAGAAATTGTTCAGTTGTATTTTTTCCTAATTATTAATAAACCAGAAAGTAAATTATAGCACTGGATTAAATTACCTAGGCACTTTTTGCTAAGCATTAATCTAAGAGGAGAAAATTAGACTTTGAAATAAATAAAAGAAACCAGTCTCCACTCCCTTCCCTCTTCTAGATGAGGAGAGACAGATGGACTGTGAGGCCTGCCATCCAAGAAACTGAAAGAACTTTCTCTGGTCCCTGCAGAGCTGCTCACAGGCCTGTCTCGTGTCTGGCTGTTCTAGGGAAATCCAAAGGTAAACTAAAAAGATTTTTTCCATTGTTGAAAGTCAGCCCTCAGAAATATTGATTGGAAGGCTCCGGAGCTGGCTGAGATCAGTTTCGTGTTGCCCTGACCAGTATGCCCCGCTTTGCCCTGGTGCGGAGCTATTCTTCACCCTCTGCGTGAACCTGCGGGGGACTCAGGTCTCTGGCAGCAATTTCTGGATTTGAAGATGCATGCAGTTGTCATTCCTGCTACTCTGAGGGCAAGGGAGTGCCTTTTAAAGAACATGTTCATCTCTAGCTCCAATACCAGGATTGGAATTGGCACACAACAAATGTTTGTTGAGCTGAATAGACTAGAATCCAGGGGAAAATATAGATGTTCTTTGTGGTAACATCTCTATTAATGAAGCACATGTGTCCCCACTGCATGTTTTACTGCCATAGATGTGTCTACCAGAGCTAGAAATAACCAAGGAGGAAGAGGGTGAGGACTCTTGTTGACCACACCCTGCCAGGGCATCCCCTGCCCCCCTCCCCATATGGGTGGACTGCATTGCTGGGGTTCACTTGATGTTCAGCCTTCCACTCCTCCACAATCCCAGAGCCTGGGGCTCACTCTGTCCTGGTTTGGCTGCTTCTCCTTAGACAGTTGTCAAACTCCATCCTTTCTAGAACAGCTTTTTTATGATGAGTTATAACTATAAGAAATTCATTCTGTGCTGCTTCTAAATCTTCTTTGCAAATTGAGCATGCATTTATGCTTTGATTCTTTTGAATTCATGCCTCCTGGATTTTAGCCCATCCTTAGGGCCTTTTTTTTCCTTTAACCTTCCTAAAAATGCTTTAATATATTTGATAACGTGTTGGGGAGACCATTACTTTTGCCAGGGATGAGCAAAGTCCTTGCGTGCTACCTACTCCTCCTTTACCAGTCCTTCCTTTCCCACCCCACTCCACCTCTTGCCATATTTGCACCCTATTTTCCATTACATTGTTAATTTCAGCATAGCGCCAGTCATTTGCACGTTTGCCCTTAGATTCATGACTGGTCCCTCTCTGTCCCACCCTGCAGGGCAGGGAAGTACGTTTCCCAGGCTCCCTTGCCCTCCAGCTTCAGGTAAGGTCAGTCATTGGGAGGAACTGGCAGAAGACTGGAGGGCAAGAGAAAGGGAAAAGCCAGGGCATTTCTGCCCACCCTCAGCCCCTACTTTGGTCAGCATGCCCATTGTTGGCTGTGTCTCCTTCTGAGACCCAGCTGGGCAGTCCTACACCTGGCATTTGGTAGCACCACCTCTTTCTGTTGTCCTCTTTCTGTCCTTGGGGGTGGTAGCAGATGTCAGCTCTTGTTCCTCTTGAGATTGCCTCACTATGTCATCTTTGGTTTCTCAGTTCTTACATTATCTTTGTAACCAAATCCCTGTATCAAACTTGCTCTGTTTGAGAAACCTAGAGTGGTTTCTGGTTTCTGACTAGACTCTAATGGGTAGAGCATACAAATACCACTACTGACTTAATACAAGCCCCTCACTTTCCCTCTGACTGCCCTGTGGAATGGAGCACCTCACGAAGGAATGGGCGCTCTCACAGATATTGTGATAATCAGTTGTTCGTGGAAGATCTCCGAAATCTTGGAGTGACTAGTAAGTTACGAGTAAGTATAGATGTCATTAATTAGCATTCACCTAAATACTCTCCAAATACTCTCTACATGCTGAAAAACATTTAATTTCTATTCCTTTTGGAGCAACCATTTGAAATTCAGCCAGGCAGTTTCCAACTCTGCCTTAGCCTTCACTTCCTGCTTGTACAAAGCCTCAATGTCAACCAGAGGTGAGAGTTTAGGGCCTTCTTTGGTCTTTCCTGAACATGTACACAGGCTTGGGTATGAATACAACCTTCTAGATTCCCAGGAATCTGTCAAAGCTTTTCAAAGCTCCCTATAGACATTTCATTTCCCAGATTTTTAAAAAGCTTTTTGATTAGTCTATTGTTTGACCCAACTGTTACCTACCACTTCAGGTAGCTATAATGTTTTCAACCAGTGCCTCCAGGAAAAGCTCTTTGCACTGGGTATGCTCCAAATCAGTTGAAAAAAGACAGCTTTCTAAGTGGAGTCTCCCAGGAACCACCAAACAGGTCAAATAATGACAATTCTCTGGGAATGGGGCTTTGAAGGGGCTCCTACTCCATTCTGCCCCCTGCAGCGGCTACCAGGATGCTGATTTTTACTGTACTTGTGGGCTGTTGGTTTTTTAAGGCTATTGCTGAGTTGGGGGAGGGAAAGTGGGGATAGAGCAAGTTAAAATGTCACAAATCTTGCTGCTTTCACTGAGATTCAGCCATTTTCTTGAACAAACTCTCCTTGGATTGCTGCAAGCATTTGGTTAATTTCCAATATTCTGAAAAAGTTGATCCTGACAAATTTTGCCAGTGTTCTTGTTGCTTTTATGGAGAAGATTTTCAAAGGTCCTCACTCTGCCATTTTCACTGATGTCCCTCCATGGATTCCTTCAATAACACGTATACTTTCCTTGACATAAACTATTCTTTTCCAAACACTGAAAAATCTAAAGCCCCAAATAGTTTATATTTGTTCTGTTTTCAAGAAGTGAGTTTTCTGAGATAAATGTTTGTTCTTACAAAACCACCAATAAAACAAGGAAATTAAAGGATATACAAAGAGATAATCCACAGAAAAAGATAAGTTGTTTGTGGGGGCCTACCACTTTTATCATATTTAATGTCTTTGTGCTTGTTTGTCTCAGTGCAGACCTGGTTAACCCAGAAATTCCTGATTAAATTTCGAATGTGAGTTGGCTGCCCCTTTCCTCCCTGGGCCCACATGAGCCTGAAGCAGAATGAGACTGAGTCCGGGTTGGTCTTCAGCAGCCCCTCACTGTCTCCACCAGTGCTGTAGTAGTTAGCTGGGGCAGCCATAACAAAGTACCACAGATTAGGTGGCCTAAACAACAGAAATTTGTCTTCTCACAGTTCTGGAGTCTAAAAGTCTGAGATCAAGTTGCTGGCAGCTTTGGCTTCTCCTGAGACCTCTTTTCTTGGCTTGTAGATGGCCACCTTTGTGCTATGTCCCTACAAGGCCGGTCTTCTGCATGTGCACAAAACTCCCAGTCCCATTGGATTAGAGCCCCACCCTTATGACCTCATGTAACCTTAATTACCTCCTTTAAGGCATTCTCTCCAAATACAGTCACATTGGGAGTTAGAGCTTCAACATATAAATTTTGGCAGGGGGTGGGAGGAGGACAATTCAGTTCATAACAAATGTCTAACACAGAGTAAGTTCTCCAGAAACACTCACTGATGATATGTATCCTCTTTTGCTCCTTGACCTTTACATTTCTGCACCACCCTTACCCCTCTGCAAGTGCCTCCCAAACTAGGCACTACAGCTTTTGGCCTATTGTGAGAGCAGCACAATGTCTGGTATGGAGCTGCCAGACTAGGAATCCTGACACCAGAGTGCAAACCCCCACCTCTGGTACCAAACAGCTGTGTGACCTTGGACAAGTCAGTTAACTCACCAATTTTCTCCAGCTGTTGCATCCTTGGGTGCTTTGACTCAATTCTCCTTCACTGCTCTCTGTCCCCTTGGCTCTGAATTTGTCACCAACCTTTATTACTAAAGCACCCTTGCTTCATCCTCTGTGTGGCATGTCTAGGAGGAAACTAGCCAACTGCATCCTGGTAAATGCACTCACTAAATAGCTCTGAGTAGCCTCCATCTCTGCCCAGATGTGTTTCTGGAAATGCTGTCCCTGCTGTTGCTGCTCAGCTAAGAGTGGCGTTAGCATTGCTGGTGGTTTAGTGCAGGCAGGAAGGGAACACACAAAGAGAGAGAGTAAGCTGGGGAGGTGACAAGGGGCCGAGCAGAGCTGGAAGTCCTTTCACGTATATTTAATCAACTTTTACTGAGAATCTACTTGTTCCAAGGATTGTGCAAAGTGATAGACCAGAGCTACACCAAGGGCTTCTCTGACCACAGGATTTGGACTTGGCATGAACTATAAAGTTGTAGAACAGAAAGACGACCTGAGTTCAAGTGTTGTATTTGTTGCTCATTTCTCTGTGACCACAGGCAAGCCACTTAGCTCCCCAGTCTTGGTTATTTCATTTAAAAAACAAGGGATGGATCAGTTGTTCAATATGGCTAGTTCCACCACTTTGGCTCTCACCTTCCAGAATTTTGTTTCACTAGGCATGGGGTGTGGATCTTGCCTAAAGAAAAATCTGTATTTTTGAGTGGATTTCTGCACAAGGTTGCTCTGCTAGGAAGGTGGGAGGAGAGAGGTATCTACCAGTGGTGAAAGTTTAGTGAGAGGATTCACTGTATAGTTTACTCAGAAAACTTGGAAATGAACCCTTAAAGGAACCAAGTATTTGCATTCTTATACTGTCCTTTGGTGGTGTTATTCAGCAATATCTCATGTATAGTATGAAAGAACTTGTTCTAGCAGTGTAGACAAAGAGGGCTCCATTGTGATTTATTAACCCTAAGGAGACTAACCAGGTGTTCATAGTAAATGCAGACTCAAGGGGCAAAACTATATTTTCCTAGAATAACCAATGAAATAGTCACATGTTTACACATTTTGATGCAGGAACCACGTTTTGTTAACTTCTCTTTCTAGCACCTAGCAACACAGAGTAGACACTCAAAGGACATAATAGTCCTTGTTTTCCAAAGGGAATTTTCTTCATGTTACCTTCCCAAGAGGAGAGACAAAACCAAACCAAATCTTAATACTGACAGTGTTTTCTAAATTGTTGGACCTAGATTTCATTATTTTCAACAAATTTAATAGAAGTTGTCCAAACCTTTGGAGTTAGCAATTTAAGCCTTTGGTGCTGCAGGACCTGGAATCGTCTCCGTGTTCAGGCTAACTTGGTCTCAGTGCCAGTCTTCATGGGCAGCTTGGATGTACAAGGTAGCTGGTAAATCACACTGGTTAAGGCTCTGGCTTCAGATGCCAGAGTTCTGGCTCTGCCGCTTACAACTTAGTAATCTTGGCAAGGTACTAACCTCTCTAAGCCCTGTTTCCAAACCTGTAAAATGAGGATGATACTATTAATATTACCTATGTCATAGAGTCATTATAAAGATTAATTTTTAAAATGCATTAAAGTACACAGTGACTGGCACAAAAGTTAAAAACACAAAAAATGTTTGAAGAATTGATAGTCATGGGTAAAAAAAAGACCTTTCTATGTCTTTTATTTTTTCAGGATTCATATAGCATAGCTGCTATAATAATAATGATAATAACTATTATTATTATTTTATTATTATTATTGTACTTTAAACCTCTACATACACTTTATCAGGAGACTAGGATGCCACTGACCCACAGCACAGGTATTTGTTGAATCTGAAATGTCATTAATTTTTATTCCAGATGTCCTCTTAGAAAAGTCCCATAAACCACTGTCTCATGTTATTGGAGTGCTTACAGAGTTTAGGAGAAACAAAGTAAAAAGAATATGTAGTCAAAGAGAGTCAGGAAAAATAAAAAATATAAATAAAAGCCTTAATTCTTTAAGAAAAGTTTGCAGTCATCTCATACATTTGGGTTTATAAATAGTACCATATTCTTTATGAAAAAATGCTTAAAAGCTTTGAGGATATACATGTAACTTCTTGAAACCCTTGCCAAGAAATGAAACATATACAAGTCCTCAATACTGCTATAAGTATTTTTAAAGTCTTTCCAAACCAATGAGTCTAAACACTACACTTCCTTCTATTTTCCCAGCCTCCCTCCTTCAAATGAACACTCTTGTTTTCTTTAGATCCCAGAGGAATCTGTACTGGTGATCAGAGAGTAAAATTTCAAGAGTTCCTCCTTTAACATACTTAGAAATATTTTAAATCATTGCGCCCAGACAAAGACTGTCTGGAAGTAAGCTAACTTTGCCTCAAGCCATTGGAGTGAGTAGTCGGTATTTTAGAATTGCAAAAGAGAACTTAAGCAGGGTAATTGTTTTCTTGGAGAAGGAAAAAAAAAAAAAAAACTAAGAGCTATATAATAGAGAAAGGTTTTGGCCATAGTTATATCTAAAATAGGAAGATAAATCTGCCAGGACCTGATAGAGCTTCATTGGACCAAATACACAGTTCATGACCTCACTTTTTCTTGAGAGTTTTGGGGCTGAGAAGTGGCTGGATAGCCACATTTATTGAGAAGCTGAAGACTGCAGTCACAACATGAGGAGGAATGAGGCAGCTGGGGATGACTAAGGCATCCCAGCTGGTCTGAGATATTCACAGAGGATTTCTGAGTGACCAGAGAGCTTATCTGAAATTTATATACCTGTGCAACTTCCTGTGTCTACTCCCTGCAGATCATTTATGCTGCAGAAACAAGGTTCTCCCTCATTTTTCCGGAACTTTGGATCTCCTCCTCCTTGTAATAGTTATACTCTCACAAGCATAACTCTTAATTTTTCCTGTGGTTGGGGGAAAAAAAGCAAAACAGAACAAAGCTAGAGGTCTGGGCGAATGAAATGGTTCCACTATTTTCTTTTGCTATGTCAGCATAAGAATCCCAAGTGTCTTTTTCAAATATGTGATTGTTTTTTAAAAACTTCCAAACACAGACAATAAATTTTGGTCCAGAATATATGGACCAAATGCCCATCAGTAATAGAATGAATAATTTGGGGGCATAATCACCACAGTGGAATACATTACAACAATCAGAAGGAACAGCCTACTACTAATACAACAATATGTGTGACTCTCATATGTTGAATGAAAGAAGCCAGACACAAAAGGTGTCCACTATGTGATTTCTTTTATATAAAATACAGAAACAGGAAGACTAATCAGGATAGGGATTACGCTTTGGGCGAGGAGGTATAAGTGGGTCTTCTGGAAACCTGATGATATTCTGGTTTTTTCCTTTGAGTCCTGGTTACGCAGCTGCGTTTTTTGTAAAAATTCATCAAATTGTACACGAATAATATGTACCCTTTTTATATGTTTCACTTCATTGAAAATCTTTTTAAAAATGATACATGTAAAGCAAGTGACTCTCAATCCATTGGCCAAAATCTTTTCTGATTTCAGCCTGACATCCCTCACTTACGTTTTGGCCCCTTCTGCATTTTATAATTTATCTTGGGAGAAAGTCCTTTAAGACTTTTCAAAATTTTCCATGATGGCATCCCTGGTAAACACAATCAAGTGTTTGTGATTTTTGGAGGCCTAATGATATACAGATTTCTGTATCAGGGATTTTGGATACTGTTGAGAAACACATTACTGTGAACTTTTCAAGGTCCTCTTGCTGGGGTCATGTGAGCCATCAGCTAAACTACTTCTTTTGTTCACAAAAATACATGCTCTTTTATGGCAAGATTGCAGTGGGGATTATCAACTGGCATGGGATTCGTGTACTTTACTTGGCAATGCGAGATTTCTTACGGAGTTGAGTCACCTGACGTTAGAGAGCTATGGGGAATAACTCAAATGTGAGGGTGATGGAATACAGCCTACAACAAGGCATCGGAAGCTCTGAAATGTTAGCAGTCTTTGAAGTGTTCTATTTGTTCTTTATTTTTATACTGACTGGTTGATATCAGAGTTCTCCCAGAGATTATTCATAAGCAAAAAAGTAAAGCAAATAAATTAACTGATTCACCTTGATATTTGTTTAATGAAAGAACAAAACTAATTTTAAAATTTGTTTCATGTTAGTAATGAAGTGGGAATCTGATTCTATCTGAGCTCATCAGAAGGAATATCTTAAGACAGTTTTAAAATGCTTGAGTCTTGAAAAAATGTCAAAATGTAGTTACCTATGTATTTTTTTCTTTATTAAAACTATGTTTAAAGAAAAATTGGATCTATATGTTTTTATTTACCAATATTAAAAATTACTAAAACATAATTTGATATGTCATTATACATCCAAGAAACTTATTGTAGTAAAAGCCTTAAACAATGGCTTTTCAAAATTCCTTCAAAGAAGAAGCTATATTTTGCCAAGAAGGCATTTAAGTTGGATTTTAAATCCTTAAATGGATGACTCTAGTATAAATTCTTCATATAACAGCTTTCATATTTTGAAACACAGGGGGTAAGAAGCTGCTTCATGCATGTTTTTTCTCCCTAGCCTCATTTAATGATGGGTTAGTAGCCAAAAGAACTAATACTTTCTTCTATATTTAAATGAAACTATTATTCCCTTAGCTTTTAACTTCAATGTATATAAAGTGCTATTGGCCACCATATAAAATGGAGATAGAAGAGTAAGTTGTACAGCCCTGGACCTTAAATCAGGGTTCAAATTCATTATTATTTCTTCTATGTACTAGGTATGAGATAAGTTCTCTATTTTCTCTGAGCCTCAGTTTCCATATCTGCAAACAGTGTTAGTAACTTCTGCTCTGTCTAAATCACAGGTTTTTTGTGAGTATCGCTTGATATCACAAATCAATATTTGTACTCAATGAATGTTTTGACCATCATTTTTAAAAAACTGGGTTTAAAAGTTGTCACCCGGCCAGGCATGGTGGCTCACGCCTGTAATCCTAGCTCTCTGGGAGGCCGAGGCAGGCGGATTGTTTGAGCTCAGGAGTTTGAGACCAGCCTGAGCAAGAGCCGGAACCTGTCTCTACTAAAAATAGAAAGAAATTAATTGGACAACCAAAAATGCATGGTGGCGCATGCCTGTAGTCCCAGCTACTCGGGAGGCTGAGGCAGGAGGATCGCTTGAGCCCAGGAGTTTGAGGTTGCTGTGAGTTAGGATGACGCCACGGCACTCTAGCCCAGGCAACACAGTGTGAGACTTTGTCTCAAAAAAAAAAAAAGTTGTCACCCATTACTTACAATAATAAAAACAGTAACAAAGAATAATAAAATAGATAGGAACAATTCCTAAATGAAAGGCCTTTCAGTTTCAGAAGAATTGACTTTTCAAGGAAGTGGAACTTCTAGTTAACTAGATTTTCCCACAAAGGAAACACTTTCCTTTCTCAGACAGGCTGGAGTTTGACCCCACTGCTTCCGTGCCATGCAGGAAGGTCACTGTGGTTTCAGGAACTCTCAATCCCCCAACAGTGATCGTCTATTACAATTTACTGATCTCTCTCTTCTCCTAGGAAGCACAAAGATCCTCTTTCTTTGGTCAGGCTGAGGTTTGTGAGAGCATAACTCTGTCAAGTGGGCTGAGACTTAAAGTCCCCAAGTGTGATTTTTTTAAAAGAACAAACTATCATAGTCAAACCTCCCTTTTTTCAGGAATAGATGAAGTAATCTAACAAAGGTGCATGGCATGTGTGAGTGGGAGGAGTGGTGAGGTGGAGAGGACCTCGAGTCCACCCCTCAGCTGGCCCACAGCTCTCCAGCACAGCAGCATGATGGGGGACACAGAGAAGTTCTCCTCCAGCCAGACTCTTGGCTTTGACAAGGCAACAGTCCCTCTCCCTTAACCCTGACCCAGAGGTCTTCTTAGTTACCTGAATTTCCTTATATTCAAAGCAGAGATAGAAAGTTCCTTCCTGTAGGACCAGGAAAGGACTTCTGGGACAAAAGCTCAGACATTCTGCTAAGCCTATTAATTTCTGTGTGGTCTCTCAAACTAGCACCTTGCTTAGATTTGATCCTTCACAAAGACCTGCAATTTGCTGAGTGCTGAAAACACTTCACGGTTCATTTATGCCTGTCCCCTTGGGACAGACTTCATGCAAAATGGAATAATTTCTCAGTATGCTGGCCTATCCAATACAGAATGCCCCAAAACTGGGACTATCTTGGTCAGCCAGAGCCAAGACGTGCCCTACCTTCAGGCGCTTTTGCTGAAGGGTCCACTCTTAGCTGTATCTGGTACACAGGATCCTTTCCTTTCTTCCCCCCTCCTTCCTCCCTACCTTTCCCCTTCCCAAAGCTCTCCTCCAGCCACAGGAAATGACCTGGTATGTGCGGTTGACCTGGGGTGATGTATAGGCTGCCCAGTAATTTATGACATAATCTAGCTTAAAATGATCCAGGAATTCAACTAAAAATATCAAGAGGATGAAGTTAGCACTAGGAGCCAAACTCAAGAGGGGCACATTCAGAAGCAGATAAAGCTGGGACCACACCACATCCATGTTCATGGCAGTCAAAGCTACAGGGAAGTAAAACCTGAAGCAAGCACTAGCTAGGAGGCCAAAATGAGACTGGACAGAAGGAAAGAACAGGGCAGAAGGTAGAAGTTAGGAGGGCAGAAAAAGAGAACGTTTCCTGAATATTCAGTTTCTTTTCCTGGGTTTCTGTGCATTTCTTATAATAAACCTCCATTCTTTTGAGTTAACGTGATCTATTTGTTGCACCCAGAAGGGCAAAACCAGAACAATGAGATGCATGCGCTCTCCCTTCCTTCCAGTGAGCAAATAAAGTCTGTGTGGGGGGAATCTCAGATTACTCTTGTTGCAGATTCTCCACGCTAATGGAGTCCACTAACTCATCAGTAACATTAGAAATATTCCAGGCTTCTAAATTACTGGACTCATATAGTCACAGCTCCCTCTCCTAATTTCCGGTTCCGGTTCATGCTTTGTAGAGAAGGCTATCCCTGCAGGCTGGGATAACAACCTTCACTCTCCTCATTTCCAGTTCCGGTTCATGGTTTGCAGGTGAGGGCTCGCCTTCACGGCTGAGGGCTGTAGAGGTCGTTGAAATCCATCATGCCCCGGAGTTTGTAAGGAGAGGGGAAGGAGGAATTCCTCAAGAAAGCAGTTTGCATTTCTGGACTGTAGGAGAAGGCGACTAGGAAAGGCCCAACACCACCACAGACTATTCTTTGATTTTGCGTAGCTGGCTATTGGGCATTAAAAAAAAAGGCTCAGGCAGCAGCTGTGACCTTTAGGGCAGTTCCAGTCCACCAGGTGCTGACTGATGGGACTGGTATCAGGCAGGGTGTAAATTCCATCCCGGTACGGGAGGAGACAGAGGTGACCGTGCCGAGGCTTGCTGGAGGGCAGCACTGCCAGGGCCAGGACCACGAATGGAGCATCTTCTGTCCACTCTTCATCGATCTGCAACGCAGGATGTTATTGCACCACTCAATGCTTTGTGGTTTTTGTTTTTTTCACTCAGAAGTTCACTGAAAGTTCATTTCTTCCATTAGTTGGTCTTAAAAAGAATTCTTCTGTAACTGGAAACCTGTATTGTGAGATGAACTTGAGATGAGCAGGCTGATCTGACCAGCTGTTTCCTTCGTCGTTTTCCACGTTGAAAAGCATTCGAAGCAACTGAGGAAATCGCATTTTCTTAAAATGTCGCAGCTCATGCCTTTCAGTCTTTTCATGGAAAATCTGCCTGTTAAGGCCTCACCGCTCAGGGCTTTCCGCCTGCAAAAGCAGTCAGAACGCAGGCTGTGGGCTGAAGGAATAAGCAGTGTGTCTCCTCCAGAGAGTAAGGGGACCACACAACTCTGGGAGGCCAGCTCACTGGGAACAGTCCAGAAATTCCTAACTCGCAGCTCACTGCAGGTGCCGTCATAGTTTGGGATGCTGTGACTCATCTCTCTTGCCCCAGTTCTGAGAAGCTCGGGAGTCTAGTTCCTGTTATGGTGGCAGCACAATGGCTGGGACTTAGAAAGACTTAAAAAGAGAAAAGGGGGTCACATGCTCTCCCTGCCAAGCATAAAACAGAGGCCTGTTTGTGTAACTCCTCTTTGGTCATCCTGCCTCTGTTCTGGAATAATCTGCTCCATGAAAAGAGTGAGCAGGAGCCCCAAATTTCAGGTCCCATCCACCCCACCCCCACCTCATGTCCCTTAGCTCTTCTTTCAACTCAGTGGTAATTACCATCAGAAAAACGCTTCCAATTTACCTCAGAATAAAACCCCCTTCAGGACAAAGCATCCAAATAATCCTCAGAAACAAGAGTTCTGATTGGCTTGGTGGCATTTCTTCCCTGACTGGACCGGGGAGTCTTGGGCCTATCCATGCCTCAGAGGAATTAACACTGTTGCCAAGCAACCCTCTCTAACCTCAGGCCAGACTAGCAAGACGAGAAAGAATGAGGCCACTTACTTCGCAGTCTCCATTCATTCCCAGTTTGTGGCTTTGTCTGAACAGACTGTGAGTACACAAAAGGGTCCTCAGGCTTACCCCAGTGGTAATGGCGTATTTTAAGACAGAGTGACAGAAAGCAACAGTGGCCTTCAAGTAGGCTGAGGTCCTGCAGCTCTAGTGTTCGATGCAGGGACCCGATATCTATAGCGCAGTTGCATGTGCGTTATTTCATTTGAGTCTCAACAACCCTGGGAAGTGGGTATTAGTTGTTCTACAGATGATGGAACCAGAGCTCAGAGAGGTGACGTGACTGGGCCAAGATGACACAGAAAATGAGCAGCCGAGTCAGGCCGGGGTCCTGGCCCCGTCTGGGCTGAAGCTCTTGCCCTTTCTGCGCACCAGCTGCAGCTGCTGCCAGACTTGTGCCCTGGGAAGGAAGTGAGGTAGCCAACTAGGCAGGCGCTGGTGTTTATTAGCAACTAGATATTTGCCAATTTAAAAATCCTGTTGAGTCGCTCACCAGCTGATTATGATTGATTTCTCTCTGGCCACGGTAGCTTACTAAGTGCTTATCCACGTAGTTACAGTCATCTAGTGTTTATGGAACATGCTGAGGCTTCCTGGCTTCTCACAAAGGGGGTGAAGTCAGGTCTTCATGGTGGAGTGAGGAGAGAATTATGTTCTCTCACTTGCCCCTCCATGTGCGCTCCCCAGGCTGCCAGGCAAAAACAGCCCGCGTGCATCACTGCTCGAGTTTACTTCCCCTTTTTCTGCCTGGAAAGCTCCTGTCATCTTCTCATCCTCTTCTCAGTAGAGCCTTCACGATTCTTCCCAGCAGTGTATTGTCCTCACCCTGCTCTCAGAGCACTTTGTGTGACACGTGGGCACTGCGGTGCACCACCAGGTTCCTCCTTTACTGGCGGACTCGTGGCCCCAGCTGCTAGAGGCGCTGTCAGGGGACGGCCGCTAGCTGTCAGCTCCTCAGGGATTCCCCTGCTGCCCGCGTCAGGTCTGTCTGCGCGGCTCCGCTCAGTGCTTCATCGGCGTGGAGAGGAAAGGCTGTCTCGGACTGACTCAGGACAGCTCCGAAGGGCCAGAACTCCCTGTGGCGTTGCTGAGGCCGCCATCAGGCCTGTGTCACAGCACAGCATCTCTGCCCGTCCTGTCTCTTCCTCCCTTCCACAGACGTTCATCCCAAGGGCAGCCTGGATGCTCAGCTCTGTCTCAGTCATCTTCTGGGGAGACCCCTGTGCCACACTCCCCCTCAGACCTTCTCTGTACGTGACTGTCTTGCCCATTAGACTGTGAGCTCCATAGGGGCAGAAGCTGCACCTGCAATGCCTAATCCAGGCCCCGGCACATAGTAGGTGCTCAGTAGCTATTTGACGAATGAATGAGTGTTGTCACTCGTGTAAAAGCTATCATGGGGTGAGAGGAACTGAGACACTGGATGCCTGTGGATGGACACCTCGGTTGGTCTTTCATTTGTTATAAAAATAGTGCCTTCCCGGGAGATGATGCATTTCTGCTGGCCTCCAAGCAACTCCATTATCCCAGCAGCATAGACTTCTGCCTCCTCCTCGAAACTCTGTCCTGCTGGACTAAAAACTGGGCTTTGGGGTGTGGTCCCTCAGGAGTTACTGAAATAAAACGCGAAGCCAGGACCAGGAGCCGTGTCAGCAGGGCAGCCAGTGTATGGCTAGAGGCTGGTTCTTCCAGAATAACAGCTCTGCGCTCTCTCGCTCCCTCCATGGGGAGATATTTTTCTCTTAGTTTATTTCTGTTTTATTGTAACCTAATTTAAAAAATACTCCGTTTCAGATGAGATAAATGTGTTGTACATACCTGGCCAGGTGAGCCCCAGGGACTACCCAGTGGTCGTGGCCATAGAGGTGGCCCAAGAATGTCATTTAGAGTCGGGACGGAGAGATAGCTACAAGCAAAAGAATTTGTGATGAACAGCAATTCCTGTCTTGATCCTTCCCTGAATGCAAGCCAGGCATGGGGTTCCTTTCTCCAAGGAAAGGATAGAGCTATCCTGACAGAGAAGGAAGGAATGAGCAGTCCTCCCAGGCAGAATGTTCTAGTAAGCTTTACACGCGGGACCTCAGTGAGCACTTTGAAGCTCTCTGGATCTCCTGTCATAACGTCCAACACTCTCAGGATTCTTATGTCAGGGGCTTCAGGATTGTTGCCCCGGCTCTACCTTTGAAACAGCCTTGGTCCGGCCGGCAGCGGCGATGGAGGCTCCTTGCTGGACGTCCCGGTGGACTGGAACAAAGCTGGCCCAAAGGAGAAACTGACAAAGACAGTCCTCTCCCTGCACAGAGGGTCTGCCTCCTCTCCTGCCTGGCGCAGGCACAGTCCTCATGTCATCTCAAGCTCAAAGCGGTCCCCTGATGTGACAACGGCGGCCTTCCTGATTGGCTGCAGCGCAGCTGTGTTTGTGTGAACATCAACATATAAACCAGAGTCGCCCGTGTGTCATGCAAGCAGAGTCATAAAATAATAAAATGCATCTCTATTTGCAGTCTCTCACTGTTCCTTGAAGTTGTGTTTATCACTGGTGGTCCTTCCCTGCCTCTGGATGAGAACTCAGCAGACCCCGAGATGTTTTGCTTACTCTTAGGTGAGGGAAAATTCTAGAGTCTTTTTAATCAGTAAATACTGATTTAATTCAGCATTTGGAAAGTCCAGTATAAGAGAGCCATCAAAACTCTGAACCTGATAAGTTGTCGAACCCTCTCTCCCTCTGCAGTGAGCCTACCGAGGGCTGGACGCCAGCTGTGGAGAGCTGGGTGCGCTGGTTGGCTTCTCCCCAGGCCCTGTGGGGTGGCCCACGGGGACGACAGCGGGGAAAGGAAAGGAGAAATCTCACTTCAACTGGGATCGTCATAAGCTGGCTTCACCTTCTAGAGCCTGCCAGTCATCTGAAGCTGGCTGTCACTCGTGCTGCGTTTCCTGAGCCGTTCGCAGGTTCCCTGCCAGGCAGCGCCCTTGGCAGTGCCACTGAGCCCGAGTCAGGGCAGCTCTGTTTCGGCGGGTTGCTGGCATTCCTTCTTCAGTCCCCAGGCATTCACCTCCAACTTTTTGCTGCGAAGATCTCTCAGCCACTCCAGGAGGCCCTGAGGACATCCGGGATCACCCAGCACAGGGTCTCTTTCCTTGCAGCCCGGTGCTGCAACACTAGCAGGTGGCCCTCACCCCCGCAGACCGCAGCGCCGGCCAAACCCGCCGCGGCCTCAGGCTCCCCGCTCGACGTCCAAAGCAGGCGGTCGGTCCAGCTCTCACCCTGCGACTCCCAGCTTGGAGTCAGACCTTGTCCCCATTTATAGGATCCAATTATATGAGGATCTTTGGAGGATGAGGAAACAGGCCATCTTCCCTCCCTCAGGGAACAGAGGAGATGGGACCACAGCACAGCACTTTCCAAATAAATCCTCCTCGCAGAATCTTCTCTCCTCCCCCACCTTCTTGGCCCTTTTTAATTCTCTAAGTGGTGAGGTTTAAGGCTTAGGGAACAGATTCTCACAGTTTCCTTTGAAACACATATGGAAATTTGACACCTTAATCTGGGATTACACACATACTGTTTGGTGCCTAGTCAAAGCTTTGATTTAACATTGTGATGTGAAGTTTCTGGATATTGTTTATGGGCCCAAATGATCCTTATTTTCCAATACTTTCTAATTATTTAAAACAAAAATCCACACGGCTCACAGGTGGGTTTACTTGGTAGAGTCAAAATCACTAGAAAGAGAACAGAGTTCCAGATTCAGCCATGAATGAAACGCATTTTTCTGCAATAGTTCTTACAGAATTCAAGGACCTGGGGGCAGCAAGTTCATGACCACACCTCTGCCCTCTGTGGAGGAAGGGGGAGAAAGAGGGTCCTGATGTTGGTTTGGCGGTAGCGGAAGTAGAAGCAGGGTGAGCACAAGGAGAACCTTTCTGCTTTCCTGGCCTTCTGCTCTCTCAGCAGCAGCAGCAGTGTGGTCAAGGGCACGGATTCCAGAGCCAGCCAGGCCTGGATTTGATCCCAGCATCACGTGGGTGAGCTGTGTCACCTTGGGCAAGCATTTCACCCCCTTGAACCTCAAGTGCTCCTTCAGTACAGTGAGGATGTCACCCCATATTGTGCAGTCATGATAATGGGGTGAGATCTTAGATCTAAAGCAACTGCAGTGGCTGGCATGCGGCACACTCCCCATGAGTAACAGCTGCTGTTATGTCAGCTCCACCAGATGCTGTCTTAGCAATCAGGGGAAGAACTTTGGAGAGAACATACATGTTAAAGCACCCTGGTGAAAGTTGCAGCAAAACTTCTCAACCCTGAGCTGGAGAAGAAAAGACATAGAAAAGGTATTTACTGATCACATCCCATGTGTCAAGCTATAGCTTCACAAGTCTTTTTTAACGAACACTTTAAAAGAGCCTTTTATTTAATATTCAGAGTAACTCTATGACATGAGTCTCATAGAAAGAAATCAAAGCTCAGAAATGTCTCAATTTGGTTTAGGTTTGGATGCCTGTGACAGAAAAACCTAAGGTAATAATGACTTAAATAGGATAGAAGTAGATTTCTCCTTCATATGAAAGAAGTTTGGCAATAGGCAATCCAGAGCTTATATGGTGTTACATAGTGTAAGGACCTGAGCTCCTTTTGTCTTGTTGCTCTCAGTGTTAGATTCCACCTCATGGTCCAAGATGGCTGCTTGAGTTCCAGCCATCCCCTCCACATTCCAACCAGCAGGAAAGAAGAAGGGGCAAAGAAAGGTGCATCCTTTTCTTTCAAGGACACTTCCTGGAAGTGGCACACACTCCTTTTGCTTATAACTCATTGGCTGAAACTTAGTCACATGGACAGACCTAGCTGCAAGGGAAGTTGGGTGATGCAGTCCTTATTCTGGGTGGCCATTTACCCCACTGAAAATGAGGGCTTCTGATCCCTGGGGAGTAAAGATGGCTATTGGGCCAAGTGACTAGCAATTTATGCTGTAAGTGTTAAGTAATGTGCCCAAGCCAGGTGTGGTGGCTCGCACCTGTAATCTCAGCACTTTGAGAGGCCAAGGTGGAAGGATCACTTGAGGTCAGAAGTTTGAGACCAGCTTGTGAACATAGCAAGACCCCATCTCTCCAAAAATAAAAATAAATTAGCCAAGTCTGGAGGCACATGCCTGTAGTCCCAGCTACTTGGGAGGCCAAAGTGGGAGGATCCCTTGAGCCTAAAAGTTTGAGGCTGCAGTGAGCTATGATCATACCACTGCACTCCATCCTAGGGAAACAGAGACTCTGTCTCTAAAACAGAAGAAGAAGAAGAACATACCCAAAGTTTGCCCTGTCTGCAGAAGGTACTGCCTACACCAGAGGGGAGCAGCAGGACATGGTGGCGGGCCTTAGTATGACGTCCACACTGAGATCCGGGGTCTCCTGACTGTTTTACTGCAATTCCAGCTGCTTTGCCAGGAGCCCGGTGGACTTAGCTAACCTCCTGAATCTTCACTGCCATCTGCTTTAGCCAGTGGACACTGGTATTGAGGCATGCATGGCAGAACAGAGAGGAAAATGTTCATTAAGTGTTGAAATGTTCAGGAGGGGTAAAAAGTAGAGCAATTTTTATTTACCTCCAGCTTCCTGCCCCCTGCTTCCTCTTTGAGAATGGTGGACTTGTGGTTTCATCCTGCTTCCGCTAATACTTAGTGAGCTTGTACTTCATGCAAGACCCCAGACAGGCCCGGGGGGATACAGAGTGCAGTGGACAGGGTCCCGTTCCTCAGAAGCACAGATGTGTACACAGATAACTCGAAGGCAAGGTCCTTAGAGAGGTAAAGTGAAATGGGAGGTCAGAGTAGGGGGTTAGGGGAAACATTCAGGAAAGAGAAGGCCTTCGAGCTTGGCTTTGAGGAACAGTTAGAATAATGATTAGAGTGACTTGGGGAAATGGTCAAAGGGCACCTCAAAGAAAGACGACAATTAGAGCAAGAAAGAGCTCTAAAAGAGGAATTTACTTTTCCTCAAGAAAGAGGAAAAGCAATTATTAATAGCTTAGAACCACTGGAGTTGAGAGAGATTGTGTGTGTGTTGCGTGGATATGTGCGTATGCGTGTCTTCAGGAGGGACCTGGGGGTAGAGGTGGGTGGGATGAGATGAGGGATAGGACTGAGAAGGTCGTGTGAACTAGCTCGTGGCAGGCTTTACACACTAGATCCCGGGCTTTATTATGCAGGAAGCAGGGAGTCGGCAAAAAATTTTGAAAGGAAATGACACAACAGGCTTCCCTTTCTGCCCTATTTTTTAAAAATAATATCAAGCAGCAGACATTCTCTCAGGGGGCCAAAGACCAATAGAAGTCATCAATAGGAAGGGCTTACAGTTAGTTTCAGTTTTCCACGTAGAGACATTCCGTAGGTCAGTGATGACAAATTTCCGTTTGGAAAAACTCTAAGAGGGGAAGGAGCACTATACTGCTCTCTTCGAATAGGTCGCCAACAGCCGCGGCCGTCGGGAGGGGGCTCTAGAGACTTGTCCAGATACAGCTTCGCTCTGTGGGTGAGGCTTAGCCTGGCTGCCCAGGAGTAGGGCAGCCTCGCCTGAAGGGTAGCTGAACAGGGGACTGACCTGGGAGACCTGCCTGGGAAACAAGCAAGAGTTTCCTCTGCGCAAGCCCAGAGCATCTGGACAGCCGGCCTGCTCTCCTGGAGAGGGCGAGCATGCTGGGAGGGTGGCGAAAGGGATGTGGAATCGGACAACCACACCCCTTACGTTCTCTGCCATGCCCACCTACAGAGCTCTAGTATCTGAGGGATCGATCAGAGGAATTTCTCCTGTCAATTAAATCGTTTTTAATCCTCTGAGGAGCCTTAAGATTTGGGAATATGCTTTATTTTACTCCAGCAAATATGCTTAGTTTTTTGACGCTCGCTGAAAACGTGATGCATGGAAGCCTGAAAAAGAATAAAATGGTGCTTGGTACACATAAAAGCAGGGAGTCCCATCAATATTTCATTTGTTACTAATGATTTGAGAATTTTTAGAGGCTCACTGGGTAAAAGAAGATTTTATTTTCATTTTCATAGAATGAAACAATATAGGTTTGAGGGAAGTTTAACTACAAACTTTTTCCTTGTTTAAAGTGGCAACTTTGAACACTGTGCCGGACCTCAGGTTTGAAAGATTAGTGGATGTATATAGTAGCCCCCCATTTTTCAGGGACTATCAGGGGATGAGGCATTTCAGAGATATTAAATATTGAAGTACTTAAGTAATATCTCTTGAAGGACTAGTGTTTGTGTTAAACATTTTTCGTGGAACATTTCCCCAAATCTCTTGTGAACCTACTGCTTCGAGAAACCAGAGTGCAGTGAGTGTCAGAGCACATTTGCCTTGCTAACTTTAGAGTGCTATTATGAAAACCAGTTATGGGATCATTCTGAATTCTGCACTGCCCTCTGGGCCTACTGAGGCTGGTCAGCTGTTTACCTCTGCCCTTGGCGGACCCAGCTGTGATCCTGTAATTCTGTTAGCCGTGGGCGCCCCCTGTATAGCTGCCTGTACAAGAGCCTGAGGATGCTTTGTAAACTGGTGTTGGCATTGGGGGTCTCAACCCCGAGAGCTGGGTTTGCTTAGGTTTACTTCGATTAGTCTTGTGCTTGTAACGTGAAGTCAAATGATCAGAATTCAAGTTCCATTTCTTTGTCTTCTTGCCATAGGACGTTGGACAAGTTATCAACCCCTCTATGCCTGGATTTTCCCACTAACAAAAATGGTAGCAGTAATACCCTGCCCAGGGTTGAGGATTAAGCCATGTCATAGCTATAACGTGTTATACAAATGTTAGCTCTTTTCACTAAAAGACTCCTGCTCATGCTCAGCTGTCACCCCAGCGAATATTTGATCGGGAGTCAGTTGTCCAGGGCACGTGTAAGTTTTGAATAACATGGAGAGGGGTTGTTTACACGAAGGGGTAACTCTGACAGATGCAGCAGAAAATCTCTAAGGGGTCTCCCCCAAATTTCCTATGATGAAGCTTGGTGCCCAGGACACTGTGGTGAATGAGAATTGGGGTTCAGCAGCATCTGTAAATTCCCTTTCCCTTTCCCTTTATCAAGACACAAAGGAATGACAAAGGAATAATATCTCTCAGGAATGACATTGGTTTGTCACTTCCATTATCCTTACATTTTTCAGGAGTTAAGTGTCTCTGGTCAAGGCCATGTTATTGTTTCAGTATTACTAGCCCTTTAAGAGCCCCGAGTTCTCTGGAAAGCAACCCGTGGGCTGCTTCAGCACTAAGAGTGGTGTGAGCTATTATAGGGTGACCTCTGACCCTAATTCTAACCCCAGCCTGGATTTCTGGGCTCCCATTGACACATGGAGTCAGCCGGGCAGCTGGCCCTTTGGTATAGGGACCTGTTGGATTGGAATTTGTCACATAAACTGGGACCCTGCTTAAAGCCCAGACTTCGTCAGATTGCCCGGTTTTACACAACCTGGCAAGAGTAGCCACATCCTTATTGTGTAAATTCAGGTTTAACCACAGACCAGCCAAATAGCCTGTGCCTTGCTAGGCAAGGAGAAACCTATCCCACAGAAGAGTGTTTTCTTTTAATAAGGAGGGAAGACCCCTTGTCAAGGGCCTCCGGATTTCAGATCAGGACACTATGAAGACTTTGAGTCTTGCAAGCTGTCAGGTCACTGCTCCAGCAGGTGACGTAAACAATTAAGTGATTAAATGCTGTTTTAATGCTACTATTAAACAATATTTTAGTTTGGACACATTCCTAGAAAAACTCAGGTTCTTTCTGCACAAAAATTGACCAAGCAATTTATGAAGGAAACTCACAGGTGCTCGGTGAATTGGATCAATAAGTAGGAGAAATGTTAAAAGCTGGGCTGAGGGAACAATAAGTGGTAGAAATAAACCTTTTATCTTGAAGATATAGTAAAAGTAAACACAAATTAAATGGCCTATAGTATCAACGCAGTTGAATCATAAAAAATAAATACAAAATTCTTGTGGTTTGGATTATATAAAGATAAGCAATTCAGAGTCTGTTTTTTAAAATAGTGGGCTTTTTCCTGTTTTAGATAAAGAGTGCATCAATGAATTGGTGCAAATGTGTTTCTGTTCATCATCCTCATGTTTCCCTTTTCTCACTAAAATTACCTACCTCACAGGATGTGAGAATTAAAGGAGATAATATGTGTCACTATGCTTGGCACACAAGAAACACTAAACAAATGTGGTTAAACTGAAATCTGAATGGCACTTTTCTTCTCTTCCTTCCTCCATTTCCTTTTTCCATCCTCCCCTGCTTTGTGGGTTCTTACCGAGAACTGGGCTGAGCTGGGAGGTGGCCCTGCTCTCCCACGACTTTGCTCATGCCTTTACCTAGCCAATTTTCACTGAGCTCCAACTGTGTTCCGGGCTCTCTCCTATCCCTGGAGACCCAGCGTTGAGGATGAAAAAGTCCTTCGTTACATTTAAGGGTTAATACCCTAATACTTTAATAAATCGGTAGTATAATTTTTTTTTTTTTTGTAGTTTAAAAAAAAACATTTCTCTGATCATTAGCTACTCCAGACAAGGCAAGAGGCTTAGCAGTCATTTCTGGGGATCAGTGTATCTCCCCATGCAGGGAACAGGTGAAAGGGTAGTATAATTTTGAGTACTGTTAAGTGCTATCAAAAAGACAAAGGAGGATAATGGGAGCTATTTTGCATGCATAGATCAGGGAAGCCTCTCTGGAGAACGTAGCATCTGAGCAGAGTCCTGAATAAGGTGAGGAGCAGACCCATGGGAGGATCTAGGCAAAGTATGGGACAGAGGAAGAGGAAATGGTATGTGCAAAGGCCCTGAGGTGAGAACAAACATGGCGTGATCTCAGGAAAACGAAAGGATCAGGAGGGCTGGGGTAGAGTGAGCTGTGGGGAAAGTTGTCAGAGATGAGCCCAGAGGCATGGCGGGGGGGCCAGATCACTTAGGGCCTCATGAGGCATGCTAAGGAGTCTTCTAGGATTGATGGAAAACCACTGGAGGGTTTTGAGTCGCAAATATTGTTTATGTGTTTAAGAATACAGAAGGGCAAGAGGCCAACTACAGGCTAATAGAGGGACGGAGAGGGAGTGTGACATAGTGGCTACAGCTCTGGAGCGCAGTGCCGGGGTTTGAAGCATGCCTCTGCCGTGGATGGGCAGTGAACGCATGGACAAGTTAACTCCTCTGTGCCTCAGTCTCCTCACCTGTGAAATGGAGATGATAGCGAGGGCTACCACACTGTGCAGCTCCAGGGCGAGTCACCCCTGGGGGCCGGTGAGTCCAGCATGAACGGTACCACTCGGAGTCGTGCGACACAGTCGTCTTGATACTGGTTCTTACCTCGTTGGGCTGCCATGAAGACTAAGTCATAACACACCTGCAAAGTGCTTAGAACAATGCCTGGGACCCAGCAAGAGCTCAATAATGTGAGATATTATGTGTAGTTGAGGTGAGAGATGAAGTTAACTTGGATTAAAGTGGTCACAGTAGGGTGGTGATGAATGACAAAGTTTGAAATGATATTTGAAGACAGAGCCTGCACTGGCTCCCGAGGACACAACCACTAGTGATGCTGGAACTCAGAAGCACGTCTTTGCCAGGACTTCTGGTGGGTTTTCTCAGTATAATTCTGTTTTGGAGGTGAATTTCTCAGTATCTTCCTCACCAGTATGCTTTCCACCTAAAATGAGGAGTGTATGTAGTATGTATTTGATAGAGTGATTGTGAGGATTAAACAAGATCCTGCAAGCAAACCTCCTAACTTCGTGCCCAGTACATTTTAAATTTTAAAAAATGTTAGCTATCATCATCATCGCCGTCGTCGTTGTCTTCTGAGCAGCTCAATGTCCAATAAGACGGATGCATATACTTACAACTCCACAGAAGAGAGATCTCAGCAGTTTCCTCCTCTTGTGAGGATAGCTAAAGAGAACAGAGGCCTTTGGGAATTACTGCCCTGAGGCCACAATGTCCCTAAGAAGGCCTGTCTTTGTACCCTCCAACACCCTCAATGGCCCCCAAAGGCTTGGATGGGAACCAGCCCAACCAGGAAAAGAAGCACCAGGACATAAATAAAGGCAAAAGATTCAAAAGGCACAGTTCATCTTTATTTCATTGATTTTACCCCTTATAGAACCCAAGCCGACCATTTAAAGTTATGGAATTTGTCCATGTTCTGTTCCCTTTTCTCATCCGCTTGGCCCTAATGAACCTCAAACACGAGCATTGTAGGTGGCAGGGGTCCCCGGCGGGCCCAGGAGCTGCAGACACCTAAGCCCCTCTCCAGGCCCCAGCCAGGTAGGAGGTGCAGGTAGCTGCTCTGCCCCACGCTGGGCCTCAGGGCCCAGTCACGCTGCTGTCTGATTACTCACACACCGTGAGGTAACCTCCCTGTTTTATTTGTTCTTGGATGTGTGAGCCATATAATTCCTCTTCAAAAGTCGTAAAGCTGAGACTGCAGCCAATAACTCCACATAAAAAGAGGCCGCCATTTTCTCCTCCTCAGGCCTGGTAATGATTGCTGCTGTGAGCCAGTCATTATGGAAATGACTCAGCCCTCCTCTCTTGTGTTAATAAGATTTTACTGTCTTTGGTCGTGACTCAAACCAGCTTGGGGCAATGTAGGGATGATAGGAGCTGTACCTGAGTGTGTCACTGTGTGACTTTACTTACTTACCCAGGTGCTATGCAAACAGGAGCCTTTCCGGCCCATCTGCCTTCCTTCCAAATCTGCTGCGGTCTCAGCCCAGCTCACACAATGGGCGTCTGTTACTCTCTTCCTTTACCCGCCAGGAAGCTGAAGCCACCGTTCTCTTTTCTCTTTAAGGCTAATAAGCCTTTAAAGAGATGGTTAGTGGGCTGAACGCAAAATAAGACATGTGAGCTCTCTTCGCTACATCGCCAACACTTGGTTTCTTCTTGGGGGTCCCGGTGCGAGAACTGATCCAAACCCAGGTGTCAAATGAAACTGCCCATTAGAGTTACTGTGGGACCCTCTGTGTGTTTTTCTTAGTTGAAATTATCACCGTGGGGCACATCTGGGAATCCTGGCAGTTCAGAAGCCAGCAAGGGTCATTCATTTATTTGACAGACATTATCGATCACCCACCCAGTGCCAGACAGTGCTAGGCACTGGGGACAGAGAGACACAGGCACAGTTCCTAATGTCAGAGACCTTGGGGTCTAGTGTGGAGGACTGATGAGAAAACAAACAGTTGTGAGTGGTGTGATTTGTGTTACAAAATACCTTTGGGGGCTACAGAGGCAGTTAGGGGGCACCTGACCACACTGGTGGTCAGGGAAGATTTGCTACAGGAAGGCATGCTTAAATGACTCCTGCAGGCTGCATGGGAGGCATCTAACCAGAAAAGGGCCTGGAAGGAAGCAGAGGGGCATTTCTAAAGAGAGAGGGAACAGCACATGAAAAGCGTACGTGACAAAGCTGGCTGCTACAACCCCCACCACCCATTCTCTCCTTCTTCCTGGGCACACGGCCAGACTGTACCTCCTAGCCTCCTTGCAGCCAGGCATGGCTGTGAGGCCGAGTCTGGCCGATGGAAGGTGTGCAGAGGTGATGGGTGGACCTGGCCCCTGAGATCCTCTCACGTGTTCTTCCCTGTGCTCCTAACTTCAGCTAATTGGGAACAGATGGAGATCAGGTCACAAAGGGCCCTGTGTACTGCCTGAAGAGAATCCAGGCTGTGGCGCAGGTAATAAGCAATGAACCCAGTGAAGTGACTATACTGAGTTTCTAGAATAATGGATGTGGCAGGATATTAGTGACAAGGTTGAACTTTAGCAGAGCTCAAGAAATCCCCTACCCTTATGTTTTCCCAAATCCTCCATCCTTATATGTTCTAAGGCTAAACCTCAAGGGATCGTTCTGCCCTCAAGTATTTTCAAGTAAGACTCGCCTCCATCCTTCCTGGAGACTCCAAAAAGACTCCCCCTGTTTTTACTTCCTTGCATAAAACCCCAGAGTCCCTTCCATTTCTTCGATACATTCTTCTTTCATGAATATTCTCCCTATTGCAACAGCATGAATAAAATCATCTCCTTAATTGTCTGATGCATTTTGTCTTTCCCATGAGCAGTGAACTAGGAGTCAGAAATCTAAGTGAAGCTCTGCTTCTACTTGAGAGTAGACCTCCACCCTGCTTTATTTTTCTTCAACAAATTTTATTATATATGTTCGGAAAAACTCAAACTGTGTTTTTCCTCTGCTGTCATACCGCAACAGTCTACACAGAATTCTGTCATCCCAAAATATGTGGGGATTTCTCCCCACCAGCAAGCAAGCCATCAAGTCTGCGGCAGACATCAGCTGGATCTGACTCATTTCCAACACTATCTAACCCGGGGATGGGGCAGAGCCCGCAGGGCGAGGCCTCAGTCCTCAACACTCCCTTCCGCACCCCCACTCAGGGGTCACTTGCAAGCCCAGGCCTCCAGAACTTCTGACCTACTTGCTTCAGGTTGGGGTTCCCACAACCCCCGCTTTGAGTTCTATTCGTTTGCTGGAGTGGCTCACAGAACTCAGGGAAACACATTTGCTGGTTTATCATACAGGATAGTTTAAAGGATACAAATAACTAGCCAGATGGAGAGATACAGAGGGTGAGACAGAAGCACAGGAGCTTCTGTCTCCATGGAGTTGGCGTGCACACCCTTCTGGCACATGGATGAGTTCTTTTTCACCTTCCTGTCAGCTTCCAGAAGCCCCCTCAGCTCTGTCCTTTGGGCCTTTTATGAAGATATCATTGGTTGTCTGTGATTGAAGCATGGACGGCTATGTTGAAATGTGATTGGACAAAAATGGAACCTCTGTCTGTTGAGATTCTCCCTGGTCTCTCCGTGTGGCCTGCCCTCCTCCAGCGCATGGGGCAGGACCGTCTCTGGAACGAGGGGTCTTACGACTCACAATCAGATTAGAGTCCTGGAGGGCGGGAGGGCAAGAGAAGGTCAGAGAGAGAGATTGTTTTCCTGAGGCCTGCTTCTGAGGCCAAAAATGCCCCAACATGATAACAAAAGACTAACAAGGGCTATGGGAGTCATGAGCCAGAACTGTGGATGAAAACCAATATATGCATACAATCATAATATCACGATATATTAATGTATTTGTCATCAGTCTTCCATTAGAGTATAAACTCCTGGAGGAAAGAGCTTATCTTCTTTGCTACCGTATCTCCAGTGCCTGGCACAGTTCCTGACACATAGCAGGTGCTCAGAACTTAGACCAGTCATGACATGGAACTCACCCAGCCCACCCGAGCCCTCACCACCCTCCCTCAGCTCCTCTGGCCTCTCTGTCTCCCCCTTGTTTCTGTCCCTCTTTCTCTGTGTACCTTTTTGTCGCCTCTGCTCTAAGCTCTCTTTGCCGGCCTGCCTCTCTCCCTTCCTCGTTTTGGATCTGTGTCTTAATCCCTCCTTCTTCCCTTTTTCTCTCTCCTCCTTGGGCCGTGGGTCTGGCAGTTCCCTCTTCTCCCTTCAGCTCCTAGTCTTCAGCCAGGTTGTTTATTTGGGAGGGTGCAGGCCCAGGGAGAGGGCTCCAGCTATGGAACAGGAGGGACCAAACCAGGTCTGTGTTCGGATCTGCTGAGTCAGAACAACTTTAGCAACTTCAGACATGTGTCTGGCCACAGGCTCCCTGAAACTTAAAGATTCATCCAGAATTGGCCGCGCCGGCATTTCAGTAACAACCCACAAGGGGTCCAGAAGCCTTGCTCCAAGCAGACTGCTGAGTGCTGGGAGGAACAAAGAACCCAGATGAGGCCCCTGCCTTCCAGCAGCTTCTGGTCTAGTTAGCCAAGGCGGCGAGGCCCACACAGCCTCGCAGGAAACTGCCAGGGAACATAGGAGGCAGAGCGCAGGCGTGGGCTGTGCGAGCCTGTGGGTTCTGAAAGGGGTCAGCCTTCCTCAGCACTGGAACTTTGGGGCATGTGGTCTGTATGTGGATGTCGAAGCAGAGCTCAGGGAATCACCTGCAGGTGGGGGAACAAGAAGCGAGAGGCAGTGTCAGTGTCCTGTCTGTCGGGAACTGCAGGCTCCTCCGGCCACTGCAGCCTGTGCTTGCCTGGAGGCACTTCAAGGCTCTGCACTGCAGCCCTCCGCAGCCCGTCACCAAGACGGAGTTAAGGAGCATGGCTCAGCGAGTGGAGATTTCCTCAGAGCACACAGTTAGAGCTGACAGCTGCGTGCAGACAGGGCCACATAAATGCACAGCTTCCTGCAGCTGTGGGGTCTGTGTTAAGTTTCTCCTGCGGAGACTGCTTCTTAGCGTGCCTGCAAATGAACCCTCCTTCCAGCGTCTTAATACCTATCAGCTGAATTGATTTAGACACTAAGAAATTGTCTGAAAATCTTGATTAATAAAACCTGCAGAGTGACTGGTGCCTTTTCCTCTGCAGGCTGGGTAGTGGCCCTGGTAGAGGGTGCTCTGGGGGCGCACTGTGTGGGGGGCCAGCTAGAGCCCAGGGCAGAAAGAAGAGGACGTTGTGCTGCTTGTGGAAACTCCAGGCGGGTGGTGATCCATCCAGCATGAAGCCTGTTTATACCGATGCCAAGCTACAGAGTACTTGGGATTCCTTTTGTGACTGCTTTCATAAACAGTGTGCGCCTGAATCTTCCTGGGAAATGCTGGGAGAACCCTGCGGCCTCCTACGGTGTGTCCTTTTAGTTCTACTGCTCTGGGGAGGCGGAGACGGGAAAGAATATTTTCCTGATCCTTTATAAAGGTGGTGGGGGACGGGGAGTAGCGGTAATGACTAAAGTGAATAGATGTTTTCCCCAGAGGATGATTCTTGGAGTAAAAAGTGATTTGAGGGTGGGAGGAAGACATTAGCAGAAAGGGGTGTATGGGTGTCGGGGTGGGGGTACCTCCGTGGTTCCTTCAGGTGGACAGCTCTCATTTGGCAGTCATGTTGCCTCTCGTCCTTTCTCCCCAACAACTTTGCGCAAAAACCCACCGGAATCCCCCCAGGAAGGCTGGTTCATTTGGCCACTCCTCGCTTATCGCTGGCGGCCTCCCTCCTCACATTCCGCTCCTGCTGCTGACTCATGGGTTGTCTTAAAAGCTGCAGTTTTTGTGCCCTGAGAAGATAATTTTACAACACCAGGCCCTGTCTCTGAGTCCAGCCGGTGCGCTATTTGAGTTGGTGTGTCTGTATGAGCGATAACAACGACACCTGAAGCCAAAGTTCATGGCTCGGGTTAATGGATATTTAGGGCAAAGTCCCCAGTTGCGTTTTCAGATCCCCTCTCCCACAAGGAAGGACATTTAGAAAATGTTTAAATGGCAACACAGGAAAGATTAACTTATTTGTCTCTTTATAAAAAATTAATATTTTTCAGGTTCCACATTTCAGTATTAAGATGCATTAAGTTATTTCAATAGTAATAAAACAGTCCTAGAGGCAGAGTGAGAAGGGCTAATATTTCTCGTAGTTATTGACCATCGGTCTGCACTGTGTCAGGCATCCCGGGTGTCTGAACCCTCACAGAAATGGCGTGTCGAGAAAGTGTGATTTGCCCTCACTTCACAGCTGAAGGAGGCGGGGCTCAGACAGACTGCCTGCGTGTGCATGCAGTTGACAAGATGCAGCCAGGACCAGAAGCCACATCTGCATGACTTCAAAGCCAAGGTCTTTCCCACCCCACCAGACTCCACAGAGCCCAGGGTGCCCCTCCCTGCCACTGGAGTTGTTTAACAATAAGAACATTTTTACAGCTAATTGCATTATGGCTCCCGAACTTCTTGAATCCATACCATTGAATTCTCGCCACAGTTCTGTAGGGTAGGTACTGTTATTAGGTATTATGGATACCTGTTGTTTTTGCCTGCCCAGCACCCACTTCTGTATCTTCTGGCACCAGCACCTTGGCTGAATCTTTGCAGATCATTCTTCCTCCATCCTCAGTCCTTGTGGTTTGCCTGGGGCTGACCCCACTGACTGGCTCCAGGGATCTAGAGTCTGGCTGCTAACCTGGCCAATGCAAGCGCCCAATCTCTGTGCTGGGTTTAGGAGTGAGCACATGGCCAAGCTGGCCAATCAGAGCCAATGAGCATCAGCTCCTGACCTTGGCAGGAATGCCAGGAAATGGGGGTGTCAACGGAGAAGAATCCAAACTCTGTAAAATAATTTAAAGAGGTTTATTCTGAGCCAAGTATGTGTGACCGTAGCCTAGAGCCATGCCCAAGAAGCCTTGAGCAAATACAAAATGCCCTGCCAAATGATAAGACTGAAATATTATTTTAGAGCAGAATCTTGTCAACCTTTTGGGTACATCCAGGATGTTTTGATTATTTTGAGAAGTCTGCAATCTTATGCACATCATATGAGAAGATTGCACACTGATATGGAACTGCTAATGAAAACTTACGTGTAAGAATTTTGTTTTTTCTGGTGTCATGGAGCAAGCCCTTATTTATCTAGAATGAGAGAAAAGAAAGAGACAGGGGGACACATTACATTTCTAAGTTAAATACAAATGCCCTAGATCACTGGAACAGACTGAAAGCTGTGTTATTGGGTCCATTTGGTTCTCGAAGCATGTCATGACTTTTCATTAGGCAGCACCCTGCCTTCCATTTCACAGGCTCTCATACACATTGTTGAGGACTATGCAGATGATGTCATCAGTCCCTTTTTAGCAAAGTCCCCTGAAGATAAAGCTCGGATTGGCTGTGCAAAGCTCCAGACCTGGTCCAGAGTCAGGCCCCACTTTGAGGGCAGGGACCCACCCAGGGGTGCTGTTGACACTGAGATGGAATGGTTCTTCTATTATACTTAACCGCTGGCCCCTCCTGGGGAGAGGGCAGGTGACCTGAGTGACTGCCACACTTGGGGGAGGAGGGAACACCCTACCAATCTACCAATAGGAACTTACCATGCCAACTGTAAAAGAATGCAGACACTCTCTAGCCCATGGGCCAAGCAGCATAGGTACAATAGAGTCTGGAAGGTGACCTAGAACAACCTAGGTCTAATTATCATGTCATTAGCTTAAATCTACATCGTGGTTCACCTCCCCAAAATCGGCTTTCAAAGAGGCTCGTGGGAGATCTGTATGCGCAGTAAGACTCAGGTCATATAACTCCCAACTGTCCATCAAAGTGGTTCAATGATGACATCTGAACCATGAGGAAGGCCCAATCCAGACACCATAGAACTAGACCCAGACCATAACCAAGGCCTTTTTTTGTTACAACAAGAGGCCCATCGCCATTCTGTGGCAAATGTGTCTTGCTCTTACTCTGTAGACCTATAACTTGCTCTTGTTCTGTAATCCTATCTTTCCTTAATAAACCTCGTTTCATGCTTATCTTTCTTTCAGTGTGTCTGGTCATTCTTCGGCCAAGAGCACACCATGAACTGACATTTCAGACTGTGGACCTGACACTTCCAGTGCAGAAGTGTCCCATCACTGCAGGGTGTTTAATATCCCTGCCTTCTCTACGAGATGTTTGCAATACTCCCCAGAAATAACAGATACCTTGGGATATTGTTTCTGAGCACCATCTGTTACTGGAAACTCAGCACTTGTCCACAAGGCTGAATCAGAATGAGGACAAGTGTTTGGGGGATGAGGAAAGAGATTTTACTTTGCCAGCAAAGGAGGAAAAATGGTAGACCTTCCTGTCTCAAAATCCAAATTTCCTGAACATAGGCAGAAATACAGAGCTTTTAAAGGGAGGGCTTCTTAGTTCTAGGCTATTGTGGTTAACTATTCTAATCTTCTCATCTCTGCCAAAGACAAAGCCTATGAACTCTGCCAGCTGCCTACCTGAGGGGCTGGTACCACCTGGGGTAAGAACAAAAGGCCTCTCCCTGCTCCTCCCTACCACCGGCCTGAGGCAGGGATGCAGGTCAGGCTGCAGTTCCCAAAAAGAGTGGGGGAAGTTTGAAAGAGACAGAAAATCTTCTTAATCTTAATAATCTTTTTCTCCTTCTTCTCCTTCTCCTTCCCTTTCTCCTTCTTCTTCCTTTCTTCTTTCTTTCCTTCTTCTTTCGTTCTTCTTCTTCCCCTTTCCCTGTTACACGTCCACCCTAGACTTTCCTGCCAAATTACATGCAAGTGTTACAGATCTGATGCTTTAGAATTTAGGTTTTGAGTTATTCACTGGGAAGGAAAAGTTCCAGAAATTCAGAAACTTAGGAAGTGGTGGGGAGCCCAAGAGGCACAGAGAGCAGCAGCTCTGCCTTAGAGCAACCCAAACCTTCCTTCTGGGTTTGGGTGAAAGACCACCCCTCAGCTTATGCAGCCACCTTTGCACTTGCTCTTGGATCTAGGAGCTCACGAGGACGTGTCTCTGGGTGCCTTCCCTGCCAGACTTCCGGCTCACTGCAGCACCTCCACCCTAACCCTGCCTACTCCCAGCTGTGTCCTTTTATTTTCTGTTGTCTGGGGCCCTGCACACATGTGAACTTTCACAGCTGGGCTCTAGTGTTTTTGAGGGAAAACATTTTAAGGAATTTTTAGAGAGGGCTTCAGTGGCGGAAGACCTGGGAATTTCCAGTATAGTTTTGCTATCCTAAGAGTATTAAGCTGTAGTCCCCCAAATATTTGCAAGGCCACACTGTCCCTTCCCTTGTTTATGAAAAGGATAAAACCACCCAGCCGATGGCTGACCATTGCATTTTCAAGTATACCTAGATCAGAACGCCAATCTGGGCAGTTGCTTCAAGGCAGCTTGTAATCGCTTCCGTGGAAGCAATAATTTATCTAGAAGGGAGCAGCTACTCAGCCCTCAGGAATACAAATATTTGGACCACCAAAAAAACTGTAGGGGCTAAGGAGGGGAACCCTCAGGCTCTGAAGTTTTGCTGAAAAATCAACTCACAAAAGGAAGATTAATTGGAGAAAAGGCACACACATTTATTTAATGTGTGTACATGGGAGCCATCAGAATGAAGACCCAAAGATACAGGAGAAATTGTTTATGTTTAGCTTTAACAAAGTATAGATAGCTGTGTAGAGATGTGATTGGACAAAAAGGGTATGACCTAATGCTAATAGACTGAGTGGAGAAACCCAGCAAAGCCTGTCTGTCTAGATTCTTTTTGGCCTCTCTGAGCATGCATTCCTTCCTTCTGGGTGTGGGGCAGGGCTCTCTCTGGAATAGGGGTCTAGAGACCTACAATCAAACAAGCTAGGGCAGATAATTTCTTTACGAAAAGTTTGTGCACAGAATATTATTAGGTTTTTTGGCTGGCTTTTGGGGAAATGGGTTTTGGTTTCTATGACCTGCCTTGGGGAAGAGGGATTCTGGTTTCTATGGCTGCCTTGGGGAGAAAGGGACTGAGAGGCAGGAGGGCAGGAGAAGGTCAGAGAAAAACTTTTGCTTCTGAGGCTGCTTCTGAGGCCTTCATTTTGGGGTATTGTTTTCTGAGCCCCAATAAAATGGAGAGGTGAGGCCAAAGAAGTAAAAGCTTTTACAATCACAAATTCATTAACCACCCCCCACAATAATGTTATGGTTTCAGAGCAAAATGGGAGCTTAGGAAAGAAGTAAAAGATTGTGGTGACGGATATGGTATTAATTAGTTGAATGGCTTTAAGAAGTAAGAATTTGAAAGCGTTTGAATTAAGATCCTAGAATTCATAGCAGGTCTCCTTGCCCACCAAGAAGGCATGTTAATCTGGATTCTCTCTAGAGATCAAAGAGATTTCTTAAATTCCTGTGGGGGCAGTAAAGTGGCCTTAGCCTCCATCAGCCCCATTTATGGGTAGAGCCTCCAAAGCCCCCAGGCTGAACCCGCTGCCAGCTGGACCAGCATGAAGAAATCAGGTTTGCCTCTTTGAAGAGCAGGAGAGGAGCAGCTCATGCGGCCATACGGTTTTCAGTAAGTGCTCGGAGAAATGTATGAGTGCCGCATTTAATTTTAACCTAAAAAAAAATCCACGAGACTTGTATTTCCTGTTAGAAAGCCCTGTGGAACAGTGCGTCTAAGGATTCTGGAGAATTAATGACAGACATCTGAGTAGCTTCTTAGGGACACAGGAGGAGACGTGATTCACGTAGGTCGTGCGTCAGGAGGGTGATGGGTGCCTGGATTGAAAGCTACAGCTCACTGAAGCCCCCTCCTCCTTCCATGAAGCACTGTTAGCATTAGCTCATGCTGGGAATAATGAGAATGGCATATCAATATAACAATAGTAATGACTATTCATCTAATACCTACAGTTGCTAGGCACTGAGCTAGGAGTTTAACATATAATATCCATTTCTTAACAACAATCCAATCGTAGAAACAATCCAACAAGCTTTACATATATTATCTCTAATTCTTATAACAAGTAAGAGGTTTTATTATCTTTGCCTCATGGGCAAGGGAATAGGCTTAGACGTTGTAGTGTATCCAGGGCCCCACAGCCTGTTGCAGACAGAGCTGGCGTTTGCACCCTGGCCTTCCTGAGGGTGAGCATCTTGATGTGCACGTCTTTGGTACCCTCACAACACAGCCCTGGGCCCATCGTTCTGCACAAGGCCCTCAGCAAATGCTAATTCATCATATAATTCAAATTAATACTTGCCACCTACACCCAGGGGTGCTACTATGGCATGCGTCTGTGCGTGTGCATCCTGGGGGTGGCATAAATGGGATCTGGACGTGGTCTCTGAAAGGACTCTGGGCACTGGCACCCATAGGCCACGTGTCGCCCACCTCTCACCTCACTCTTCCCCATCTCAGAGGACACCAGGATTCATAACTGAAATTGACCTCACACACTGTCTGGACCAATCCCCTTTATTTTATAGATGTTCCTATCTATAAATTCACAGATACATGGCTTCTTTAAGTGAGGCTCAGAGAGGTTGAGTCAACCAAGGTCACACAGCTAGGGCACGGCAGGGCTGCGACATGCATGCGGGCCCCTCCTAAACTCTTGTCCAACGCTTTTCCATTATACGGCAGCAAGGCAGGGCAGGAGGGAATGGAGGAGCAGCAGGGGCTCCTCTCTGCTTAGCCATCTGGTCGAGGGACAGTGAGGCAGACCACATGCTCGCCTGGCACGGCCCATCCCAGCGCCACCTAGCAGCAGCCCCAGCTGCACATGCAGGGCAGGCAGGGAATAGGCCTGCCAGGACCATTTTGTCTGCTGGGAGTTCGGCCTTGTCAGTGATTGACAGCGTGGACAGAGGGGGAAGGTTATCTTCTGAAAGTTTCATTCACTGTAATGTTCATCCAAGCAAGCTACAAATTTGTGGCAGATTTCTCTAGATTATATTTGGCTTGTTTTGCTTGTTTCAGATCTTACCTGTTACCCCCGTCTCAACATTCCAGAATGAACTACAGGTATGCAAATCTTGGTTAATTTTTTAAAAACATGAATATATGCTGTTGAAAATACTTCTATTTTATGAAGTGACTTCTTCAAAATCTGTACCAAGTTTCACAAATTCACTCCTTTTTCTTCCCTGGAGGAAATTGCCCTGCACGACAAAACTATTCTCTCCTTGTGTCGCTCCTTCTCTCAAACTACGTCAACAAACTTTGGGCATACATGATATGAGAGGCCCTGTGGGAGATAACAAAGGGCTATGAAAACTGGTCTCTGTCCTCAAGGGACTCACAGTTTAGTTGTAGAAAAATAACAGTAGCTGCAGGTATTAGATATTGCTGTGTGCCAGGCACTGTCTGGGCACTGTGCAGGGCTGTCTCACTTCCTCCTGACATACTTAGTGAGGCGATACTGGTGGGTGGGAAACCGGGAGGCTCCGGGAGGTCTTGTGTCTTACCCAAGGTCAAGACTACTGTGAGTGGCAGAGCTGGTCTGTGTCCCCTGCTGTCTGACTTCATGGCCGCCCGTTATGTGCTACAGCCAGCAGGTGCCATCACTTAACGGTTGCTGCCATGTGTGTATTGTCTCCCCGAAAAGGGTGCAAACTCCTGGTGGGCTCCCAATATCTTGCATCTTTTGGGTTCCTAACAGCCCCAGCGGTGCTGTGCTCATGGTCCAGGCAGACTAAATGTTTCTTAATTGATTGCACAAGAGAGGGGGGACATGTTGTCTTCTGGTGCCCTAAGAACTGAGATAGCCCTTGTAAGGAATAAATCCTCTCAATGGCTAGGACGAAATCAAGCCCAAGAATGTTTCTTAGGACAGGCCTTGGCAGGCCTTGGCGAGGACCTGATCACCCAAAGCTGCCAAGCAGCGATAGCTTAGGTATTGTTACATCCCATTTCCTCGAGCAACTGTACCTGTTGTACTAGAGGATCAACTTTAAGTCCAGGGATCAGGAGCCCCCCACGTGGGGGTCTTTGCTGGAGAATATGCCGTAGTGTTGAGGGGAGACAAGCTTGGAGCTGGGTCTGCCCTCAAATGCTGAAAGTAGAGCTCTGAGCAGTAAGAAGGCCTTGGTCCGGGCACCAGATAAAATGTGTGTATATGTGTTTGTGTATATATGTATGTTTCTATCTAGTCTTTCATTCATTTATTTAAATTTAAAATTTGATGATGATGTCATAGGTTCCACTCTACTTGTCTAGGGGCTGTCTTCTGGGCACCCCTTGCAGATAGCCACTGTGTAAAAGTCATGCTGCTGAGGGTTGGGGCTGGGGAGAGGCAAGAGTCAAAACAGAGGGGCCAAGTCCAGTGGAGACAGGGTCCCTCCTGGAATATGTCACCTGTGACATTTAAAGCCATCAAAGTCATTTCCCAGCAAACCTTTAAATTCCCAGGCAAGGGGGCCTGGAAAAAAGTTCTGTCTTCCCTTCCTCCACCTCCCCTTTCACCTTAGTGTTTCCCTTTCCGAGAATAATAGGGCGCTACCTGTGTGAGCTGGCCAGACACAGTGCAGCCAGAGAATCTGGAGGCGGGCTCAGGCCTAGGCCACGCCACGCCCGGGCCTGCTGTCCCTCTGCACTTATCTGCCGAGGCCCAGCACCCCGCCAGGGAGGAGAGGTGGGCTCAGCTGGCTTTACTCACGCCAAGGAAGTGAAAAGCCCAGACACACTGAGTTTATCCATTCCTCCCAGGTCTTAGCCCATGCTTGCTAACCCAGGCAGTGTGTACTGCTCTGAGGACTCAAGGCAGTACCTGGGAGTCTCTGGGGACCAGCCGTCTAAGATCTGTGGGTGACAAATACGACCTGATGATCTGGTCTTCATTTCAAGTGCCAACAACTTTTTTCTTTAACTCATTAAGGAATTTTTCAGTAGGATTAGATGAAACAGATTTCTCAAACTTGTTCCCAAGCTCAGATCCAACCAGGATTTTCCAACATCCTCCTGGTTTCCTGCCACATGCAATAAATAAGTGCTATGGTCAAATATTATTACATCGTGGGAGCAATGTCCAGGGTGAGCCTTGTAGAAACAGCACTTAAAGGAGCCCTGGATACCCTGGTCACAGTTCTGGATGCAGGGCGATATTCAGTTCAGGACTCAGCCTTTTGCCCTTGAGGGGAGGCCCAGCTCCAAGCTCCCCCCACCCCCGAGCACTACCGCACAGTTCTTACACGAGGAGGCCTAAGTTGGCTCATGAGCCCTGAACTTAAAGTTGGCTCCTCCAGTGTTAGAGCAAAATGGGATGTGGCAGGGCCTGAACCATTGGTCCTTGGAAGTTTCAGATGGACGGAAAAGGCCCCTAACAATAATTCCCTCTTATCTTGGGGTCTTTGAAGCACCCCTTCCAACTGAGCATCCCTGGAGTCAGCTTGGCTTAGTTGAGCATTTATTGAGAACCTGCTAAGTGCTGTGCTCAGAGTTTCATCTGTACAGTTCTCACACTAACAGATGTGGGTTTAGCTGGTGGCAGGGACAGGTGCTGGGTAGGAATATCTTTTTGGCTCCTGCTTTTCATCCCCACATAAGTGTTCTCTGAAATCAGGGGCCAGTCTGGGACCTACTGGAGCCTGCTTCACACTCTGAGTATCAGGGAGGGTTTCAGTGCTCATGCCTGTCTGGCAGGTGGAAGCTTCTGTGACCTGGAAACCGGTCTGTAGCTGCTTGGCTATAATGAGGCAGCTTTCTGGGAGCAGCAGGGAGCCATCCTGCGTGTCTCATGCCACCAGACTCAACAGGGGCTAAGAAAACCCTGAAACTGCATCGGGGTCCTGACTTGGCCCAAATCCATGTCGGAAGTTACTCTGCCCAATTCCTAGGTGTCAAGGAATCTGTTAGTACTTATGAGCTGTTCATTAGCACTGGGAAAAATCAGTGCAAACCCCGGTGGGCAGGGAGGGCATGTGTTTGTCTAAATACTTTGGCGCTTGGTCAGTGCCCTCCTGTGTGTGGGGTCAGTGGTGCCCCTCACCACAGCCTGGGGCTGGCGGGTGAAGGTGGCTTTGGATAGAGCTGCAGCAAACCCTGACACTCTCTTCCCCCAGGACTGTGGTGAAGGGGACATTCTGGTTAAAGCCCCCTTCATCTTCACATCAGGAGTGGAGGGAAGCCCCTGAAACTTCTTTCCAACTCTCTGCATTTTCAACTGCATCACACCTGAATTTTTTAGTTAGGAAAGAGCAGAGGGAAGAAGGAGAGGTCAGTGCTGCCTTGCCGGCAAAGCCATCATGCTGTGGTTTGGCCACAGCTCCCTGATCAGGGAGGGGACCTGAGGGGCCTTTCTGAGGTGAATCTCCACCGGCTCAGAGATCGTGAGCTGTTCTCCTAGCCCTGGCCTTCCAAGCCCGCGGTGCTCTGTCCTGTTTCTCAGGCAAACATAGCCTCTTGGGTTGAGACGGGAGCGGCAGAGGGGCCAGAAAGAAATGGTCCTTCTTCAAAGATCTTGCCTAATAAGAAAGAAATCAAAGTGAAACACTAAGCTCTGTTACCAGATCAGGAAGCCAACACATCTCAGCTGTCGCTCCTACTGGGGTTCAGGCCTCTTTGATGAACTGGCCGGGCTGCCTGCCGGGTTTATTTTTAAGGGGTGTAGGAGCCTCTGGGAGAGAACTCGTTTCAGGGAGAGAGACAGGCACAGTGGCCAAGCCAGGAGCTAAGCATTGGGTGTTGGCGGCAAGTAGTGGTTCTGACTTCACCCCAGTGTAGACACATCAGCTGGGTCACAGGAGAGAAAGGGGACTTCCAGTAAAAATAAAATAAAATAAAATATGTGAAATAAATTATTCCTTAAAACTCCCAGCTTTGTCCTGTCATTGGCTAGCTGAGTGACTTTGGGCGCGTTTCCGATCGTCTCTCTGCCTGGGATCCTCATCCATGATATTAAATAATGATACCCATGGTTCCTACCTCAGAGGGCTTCTAGGAGGTCATAGGAGGGTTCGCAAACTGCCAAGAACACTGTAAACGCCAAGTGCTTGCTACATAAATGAAACCAACCATCTGTAAGACTCAGGGGCTCAAGGAGCTCTACTTGGGGGCCCTTAGACCGTACACAGGCGGGGAAACAAGCACTCCCCACTCTCCACAGACCCCACCAGGCTCCAGCACATCAGAGAGCAGCACCCAGGGGTCTCCACAGGCGGGGAACCCTCTGGGACACAGAGACACCTAGGACTGGGGGTGGCACCAGGAGAAAGCCCCATATGGACAGGTGAGAGGCAGCTACGAGCTGGCCACTGCTGTTAACATGGCCTCGTCTGCACCCACTAGCTGGTGAGGCCCGGGGAGAGGTGCCCCCTGCCGCTCCAACCAGAGTTAAAGTCAGTTTCCTGGCAGCTCACAGAAAGTTAAGGGTATGGTTTCTCGCCCGCCCCCAATCTGTTATTTTGTTGACTTTCATGCCCGAGTCCATTTGGGCTGCTATAGCAACATGCCACGGACTCAGTGGCTTATGAACAACAGAAATGTGCTTCTCACAGTTGGAACCCGGAAGTTCAAGATTAAGGTGCAGGCAGATTGAGTGTCCGGTGAGGGCCTGACTCCTGGTCTGTAGACAGTTCCTGCTCTCTGTGTTCTCACATGGTGGGAGGACAGACGGACTCCCTCGGGCCTCTCTTATAAGGGCACTAATCCCAGCGGGGACGGCCCTGCCCTCGTGGCCTGCTCACCCCCCAAAACGCCCCACCTCCTGACACCATCACCTCCGTGGTTAGGATTTCACCACATGAATTTGGAGGGGGGGACACGAATATTGAGACCATAGCGCTTAGAAAAATGCCTCAGCTCTTTTTCTGTTTCTACTTCCACGTGGCTGCGCTTTTCCCATCTTCATAAATCTGCCTGGACGTTGCTTTTTGGACCTTGCTCACAGGAAACTTTATTTCAAATCCTCCATCTTACTAGTTAGCGTGGTTGTTAAAACTAACAAGAAGATTATTGAAGATGGAATCCTTGCACAGCAACTGGAATAGAAGCCGAGTGGGAGGGGGAGGCCAGGCTGCGTTTGACAGCAAGCGTGTTAGGGACGCCTCCTTCTAAAGAGGCTGGGACCACTGCTCAAGGGTTAACGAGCGGTGTCAGGACCGGCCCTGCTGGCTGCCCTCCATATCACAGGCAGAGCACGAGGAAGGGAAGAGAAGGAGGACATGTTTTAGCCGGTGTGATGTTCGCAGGGAGGGGTTCCTTCCTCCCCAAAGCTAGGTGGAGATTGGGATGTGCTCCAATCTGGGGGGCATCATCTGAGTGGAGCAGAATGTGGTGAAACAGAGAGTTCGTGGGAGACTCAACTCGTGTGCCAGGAGTTTGGAGGCACCTGTGAACACTGAGGCCGAAACCTAGAGATTTCTGAGAGCAGAAGGCCTGCAGGAGGATGCCTGGCAGAGGAATGAGGTTAGTGTCTGTCAGGGGCTTGGCAATAAGTTGACTGGCCACGTGGGGCGATACCCCACTGGAAGAGGAGGTTGAAGGCACAGAGCAGTGCTGGTCTAATGGGGGCCTCAGGGTAGGGAGATGGCTGGACACAGCCAAAGAAAACCTTGCCCACCATTTATGATGAGACCAGTACACCAGCTGAAATTTCCAGTATCTTATAGAGCTTGACTGAGCCAGGTGACACTAGTGACATCTACCCAGCACAGACTGGTGGCCAGCCATGTTAGATGGTCCCTGACCCCTTCCATGAAAGGGAAGATGAAGAATGAGAGGGCAGACTACACAGCGGACTTCCTTCAAGTCCCTAGCTGAGGTCTGACTTTCCCAGGGAGAGGGAGGAGGTGAGATTTAAATTGGATATAAGGTCGGAGTTTTGAGCCAGACTGGGCCGGACACTGACAGTGATTGGTAAGTTACATAACATCCTTAAGACATCATTACATGATGGGCAAAGGGAATGGTTGGAGACAAATGAAACTGCATCATGCTTCTTTCCCACCTAGTTGAGACTCCTCAGACCATTTTTTTGCAGCCATGGATTCTAGGAAATTTAAGATGTTTTCCTCTTGAAACACAAGATTTGGAGAAACCTAGAAAACAGTGAAAGAGCAGTTGCCTTGTTTGGAGCAGAGATCTGAAAATTCTAAAGCATTCTTCAAGTTCTTCAATGCCTGGGGAGCTGTTTCTTGAAGGTTTATTGATAGATGGTGCATTAGTTTTCTATTGCAGCTATAACAAATTATCACAAACACAGTGGTTTAAAACAACACAACTTTATTATCTTGCAGTTCTATAGGTTGGAAGTCCAGTATGGGTCTAGTTAGGCTAAAATCAGGAAGCTAGCAGGGCTACAGTCCTCTCTGGAGGCTTTCGGGTGAATCTGCTTCCTTGCCTTACCAGCTTCTAGCGGCTGCCTGCATTCCTCGGCCCGTGGCCCCTTCCTGCATCTTCCGAGCCAGCAGTGGCAGGCTGAGTCCTTCTCATCGCATCGTCCTGACTTCCTCTCCTGCCTTCTGCTTCCACTGTTAACCACTCTTGTGATTATAGTGGCCCCCTGCTAGTGCAGGATCCTCTCCCAGTCTTAAAGTCAGCAACCTTCATTTCATCTGCAATCTTTCTCCTTTTCCATGTAACCTAACATATTCACAGGGTCGGGGTTAGCACACAGATTACTTTGAGGAGCCATTATTCTCTACTACATGTGGCTTATATATTATTGAATTCAATTTAATTTAACAAAAATGTACGTGATCCTCACACTACACCAGCCAAGATTCGATCACCTGCCATCAGCTTGCCTCACAGGAGTTGGGGGATACCAGGTTTACTGTGAAGTATGAAAGGCAGCGGCCAAGAGACCACTGGCCCTTCCCCATGTCCAGCATGGCGAATGGCCAGACAGAAGCCGTTTAATCCCACTGAGGCTCCGAGCAGGGGTGGCTGGAGGACACGTGCCCCGCACTCACCCCTGAGCCAAGGAGCTCTGAACCCCGACCCCAGCTGCCACCCTTCTCCACCCACGTGCTCTGCTGACACCAGCACGTACCCACTCCACTTGTAAGCACCTTCTTATCAGTACTGCAAGTACCAATTTCAGAATCCTAGCTGGGTATAACCAGTTTCAGGTGCTGCAAAATGCTGCTGACTCAGGGAACAAGAAAGGTGGTAAAGCGCCCTGACACTGGCTTCCTGAGTGGTGAGTCTCAGCTCTCTCTAAGGTGGAACTTTCTGGCAAAAAGCTGCATTTGCAAGGGTGCCACAGCCTGTGCTGGCAGGAGACCTGGAGCCACCCCACGCCCCCATCTTCAGGGAAGCCCTAGGTTGGAAGGGCGCAGCCACGGAGACCGGGACCCAGAGCGCCTCCTGCGATGGGAGATGCGCGCGGGGATTCTTGCAACGTTTCCGTATTTTGCCAGACTGGCGGCCGCTCCTGGCTTAGGGTGCGCTAACAGTTGTTGTCTGGCCTCCAGATGGGAAAGTGGGATTCCGCCCACCCCACCCCTACGCTGACCAGGTTTGCTGGCCTCGCGAGTGTCCTGGGGTGTTAAGGGAGGCACGATGAGCTCAGCCCCTGTGGAGCTGCACTTCTCGCACCTTGCTGAGGCACTCTGGGTTCTGGGGGAATCTCACCCTCATCTGGGGGCCTAGCAGGTTCCACTGGCTCTGGGCCAGGGACAGGGTGGGGGCAGGTGTTGGTCCAGTGGCTCCTGAACATCAGAACGTTTCTCCGGAGCGCCCTCGCCCCCAGCCCCATTATAGGAGCACTTTGAGGACAGCAAACCCACCATCGGAACACCCTCAGCATGGGCTCCCGGGCAGCTGAGACATTCATCGGTGGTCCCTTTCCCTCCACGCCCAGCACTGCCCCCACACCCGCTCCTGCTGTTTGGCACAAAAGCTTGCATTCTGTTTCTTTTCTTACACATTAAGGCTCAACGGCCACTGGAAAGGATGAGATGGGCTGTTAAAACAGAAGCTCAAACCGCTGGGAACACAAGGACTTGTTTGCCCTCCTAGAGAGTAAGAAGGGCCATCCTCCCCTAGAAACGCAATACAGGACCTTGGCATCACCCTCCCCCTGGAACATTCATTCAAGATGAGGTCACATTCAGTCAGGAGTGGACCAAAGGCCTTCCTTCCGAAGCACAACAATCCACAAATCCAGTCTCTAAGCACATGTTTTATAATGAGCATTATTACTTTCATAATGGAAAAAACAACCCTGTATTTTTAAATGTTCAAACAGCAAGGCCATGCAGATTGCAGCCTAATGAGACCACATGTCCAATTACAACAAGCAGTTTCTAGTGTTTGGACATTTTGGTGGGGCTGTAGCCTGATAATAATTTTGTCACGGTTATTAATATTTCAGAGTTGAGCACACAGGGAATGTTCCTACCTAGGAAAGAGCCCTGGACCAAGTCAGAAGACCTCGCTGTTGACCCAGCTCCTTCCCTTTGCTGACATGACCTGAAGCTCCTGTTTCTTCTTCTTCTGTCAGGTGGGGAGAGGGAGGCAGCCCTGCCTGCCTGCTGGGGGTATGAGGATCTGGTGAAAGTGCCTCGTCACCAGCTGGCCCTGGAGAGAAGGGGCTGAGAATGCCCTGCGGTTTCGGCCATTCCATCAGAAAACAGCAGCAGAGCGCGTGCCTGCTCAAGCTGCAGCTGCCCCCAAGCCCAGCGTTCAAGGGACACCCTCAGCAGAGACTAGGTCACTGACCACTGTGCCGGGGTGAGGCAGGGAGAAGCCAGGCTGGCAAGGGGCTTCCTTCCAGGCTTCAGTGAGAGATCCTGCCCGGGCTGGCAGCGAGGCGGGGCCAGGATCTGCTCCAGGGACGCATTTCCAGCAGAGGAGTCATTTAGGGATCCCCCTGGCTCTCAGCCGGTCCCTCTGGCCCAGGAGGGAGCTCCAGGTGACATGACTGTTGACAGCCCCAGAAGCCATCCTGCGCCGCCGCCCTGAAACTGCGCCCTCTAATGCTGCTCCTTGTCAAGGATGGGAAGTGCGGGTGTTGTTTCTGCTCAGCAGGAATTACAGAGGGTCCCCGTACCTGGGCCGCGTGCTGCTGACTTTCTAGAGAACTGCTTTCACTAAGTTACATTTCGGTGTGTGACGTCATAGGCTTACGTTGAAAGTGAGAACTGCAACATTACCACAACCTTACTCTTCCAGAAAACGCTTCCTCAGGAAGATAATGAGCAATGAAACAACTCTGTTTGCCTTAAGAACCTCCCCCTTGAGACCATTTAAATAAACACGACTGTTCAACTTTTCAATAATTAACAAAATGACTATTTTAAAACCCTTGCCTTCCTGTGTCCACCCATCTTTAACTTTTGCACTGTGATCCCCTCCCAGTTCTAATCAGGCTCCCGCACAGAAAGACGTGTTTTCAGCTAGAGCCCCCAACCCCAAGTCTCTTGCCTTTGAGATGCTACCGAGACTCTGTCCACGAGTGATCTCCCTCTTTGTGACACACAAGCAACCCCATCTTGCCTTTCCAACAGGTGGTTGTGGTGGTATTTTTGGATACTTGCCAAAGGATATTCTGACAGATCCAGGATCTGTTTTCTGGGTCTAGTAGGAGGATAGTCATTGCCTTGCCAGAAAGACTTAGTTTCCCTTTTATCCTTTGTTTTCTCTTCACCTTTACCTAATTCATCTAATTCATTCACTATCATGCACTTTGTGTATCCTTGCACACCATCTACACCATCGTGGGAGCTCTGTGGAAGGAGGAAAGGTAATTCTGTCCATGTCCCACCCTTATCTCCTGAACCACAAGTCCTGTCATCTACCGATGGCCAGAATCTGCATTTGTGCCTGAGGGTTCTCCTCTCCTGACTAGCCTAGTCTGTGCTTCTGAGGCCCAGAGTGCTGAGGAATTAACACATCCCCGCTGAGCACTCAACCAAGGACTCAGGAAGTAGTACATAAATATCCCAGCTTCCTTATCCTTGGGTGGAATAATTTTTCAGATGTGTGTTTTATAGCTTTCCCCAGAGTTTCCCCTTACAATTAAGCTTTATTGGTTCACTGTGATACCTGACTTTATGGGCACCACTTATTGGCTTCCTTTTCTTTCTTGGGTTCCTTCCTCACTTCTCTGCACTTCCCCAATAACTATTTTACTCATCTTTGTCTCAAGATCTACTTCTAGGAGAATCCATGCTAAAATGAATATGAATAAACAGAAACAAATTGAAACCACTAAAATGTGTTACATATTATAAATACTCAAATAAATGTTTGCTGCTTTAAAAAGAAAAGAATGCAAAGTGTATTCTCAATGCTTAGCTCAGAGCTGAGCACATAGTAGGTGTTCAATAAATGCTTAGAGAGGAGGAAAAAAGAGCACAGTCAAGCATAGGTTGGATGATCCCCAGTGGACATATTAGAGGGGGTTAAAGAATCATCGACTAAGGTGACAGACAATCCAAGCTTTGAGGATCCTTCTAGATTTAGAGTCCTATCAGTATGACTGTCGCTACAGTGGGGGTGGGGAGAATTTCAGGTGCGAAGAAGGGGGCTAGCTTGGGATTTTTAGTTAGTGTCTCTCATTTCCCTATTGAAGTTTCTCTGATCACAAAAAATTTATTTTAAACACTTTTATTGATATATATATATACCATAATATTCACCATTTTAAAGTATAAACTCAGTGAGTTTTAGTATAGTCACAGTCATACAACTATACCACTAATTCCAGAATATTCTCCAAAAGAAACCTGTGCCCATTAGTAGTCATTCTCCATTCCCAGCTCCTCTCAGCCCCTGGGAAACACTGATCTATTTTCTGTCTCTATTGATTTGCCTGTTCTGGACATTTCACAAAAATGGAATCATGCAATATGTGGGCTTTTGTGACTGGGTTCTTTCATCTGTCATAATATTTTCAAGGTGGCTTTCAAGATGACATGATGTAGCATAAATTAATACTTCATCTCTTTTTATTGACAAATAACATTCCATTATGCGAATACAACACACTATGCTTATCCATTCATCAGTTGGTGGACATGTGAGCTCTTTCTGCTTCCTGGTTATCATTAATGATGCTGCTATGAACATTCATGTATGAGTTTTTTGTGTGGACGTATGTTTCCGTTTCCCTTGAATATATATCTCAAGAATGTGTGTGTGTGTATATACACACATACACACATACATACATATAGAGAGAGGAGTAGAATGGCTGGAGCATACAGTACCTCTATGTTGAACTTTTCGAGGAACTGCCAAACTGTTTTCCAAAGTAGCTGCACCATTTACATTCCCACCAGCAATGTAGGAGAGTTCCAGTTTCTCCACATCCTCACTAACGTTTGTTATTGTCTTTCTTTTTTATTATAGCCATCCCCATTATAGCCATACCCATTATAGTGGGTATGAGGTGGCATCTCATTATAGTTTGATTTACATTTTCCTAATGACTAATTATGTTGAGCATCATTTCATGTGCTTATGGAACAATTGTGTATCTTCTTTAAAGAAATGTCTATTCAGATGCCTTGCCCATTTTCTTTTTTTTTTCTTTCTTTCTTTCTTTTTTTTTTTTGAGACAGGGTCTCACTCTGTCACCCAGGCTGGAGTACAGTGGTGCAACCATAGCTTGCTGCAGCCTTGAACTCCTGGGTTCCAGTGACCCTCCTTCCTCAGCCTCCCAAAGTGCTGGGATTACAGGCATGAGCCACCATACCTGGCCTAGAAATGTAATTGCTCTTTGTACGATCCCACGAAATTTTTAAAGTCTCTGTATTTTTCCTTCAAAATCAAGAATTATTATTTCCAAGAAATATTTTCTCCATCTTAAGGCAAGAGATTATATGGGGCCTACCACAGAACACCCAAAGCTTGCTGCTGTCCCTGAGAGAAAACAGAAAATAAATTCTTGGTGTCGGGAAGTGAAGTGTGTGATTTACTTAGTCTTTAAGATAAGGTAGTTTTACAGAAAGTCATGAACCATAAAAATGCCTGAGAAGTCCTTGAGTGCAGAACACAGATATGTGAGTAATACAGATGGGTTACAAAATGAAATACTCAGCTCAAAGAGTTGATAGTATAATGACATGTGCAGGAGAAATGTATGTTTTAAAAAAAACACTTAGGAACCCTCCAGGGAAAATGGGTGTATGCATTCCACTACCAACTTTGGGCATTGGTTATGAAATGTCTAGCTTGATCAGATTTTAGGATTATCCAGCCTACTCCTCTGAGTTTACAGATAAGAAAACTGAGTCCAGAAAGGTGAAGTGACTTGGGGTGCTATACAGGAGAAAAAGCAAAGGGTTTGGAAGCAAATTACCTCAATCATCACCACTGTGAGACCTTGAGAAAGGTTGCTTAGCTTCCATCAACCTCAGTTCTTCACCTGTAAAAAGGAAAACAGTGATGTCTGCCTTGCGGGGTAGTTGTAAGCAATCAGTTATTCAGTCAAAGTCTTTGCTGGGCACCATGTGCCAAGCATTGCATTTGGTGCTGGGGACAGAGTAGGGAACAAAAGGGACAGTTCATGACCACAAGAAGAGTAGATTCAGGATGAGGATTTAATGAGATAGATAATAGAGTGCAAGCCTAGCACTGTGTTTCTCCGGCCCGTTGTATCTGCTCATTGTAAGTTCCAGTTATTTTTTCCCAAAGGTGGGGCCCTTGTTGTATTAATTTTTGAATCCCCAGGGCCAAGCCCAGTGCTGGTGAATTGTAGACTCTCAATAAGTGTTGAACTAAATAAATTTTCTTTGTCTTACCCCAAGTCAAAGGAGGACTTTAAACACGTGGGGAAGAACAGAATTTGGCGAGGTAAAGGAGCAGAGGCTCAGGACGAGGTGATGACCAGCACGAAGGCTCTGCATGAGACCAGGTCCTTGTCCCAAGGAAAAGACAAATATATCAGTGGAGCTAAGGTTTATTTAATTTTCTTAAAAAAATAAAGCTGATCTCTTGATAAAACAAAACAAAACCCCTTTCTGATCCCTTTTTCCTCCTACTCACATCCTCACATGAATGTCTTTTCCCACAAAATAAATCAGTTTAGCTAGGAAGACTGTTTCAAAATAGAAATAAATGCAATTTATGTCAACATCACTCTGAGAGTAACATAAAAGCAATGCTGCGCATACCGTCACAAGTTTGAGTCTGCCCAAACCAGGATGATAAGAAAGATGAGGGCAATATGATTATAGGGAGAGGGAATGACTTCAGGCCCAGGAACAGGAGTCCAGGCCCCCGGGCTTCACTGTAGATTTCTTCCTTCTTCCTGCTGGGTCTGCGACAGCTTGAGGTCTGCAGTCCTACTGGGAGGGGCAGAGAGAGCAGGAACCAGGCTGGGACCAGGGGAGCAGCTGGTTACCATGAACCATGCATCCGGTGTTACACAGAGCCAGCGGGGTCCCTAATCTCTCCTTGCCTCATAAAATCAGTCCTCTACAGACCTTATGAATGAGAGATCAAAAAAATAAATAAATAAAACCGACGTTGATAACAATACTCAACGGGAGATCTAGAGGGCTGGATTCTAGAGTCGGCTCTGCTTCTCATTGGCTATATCATCTCCATGGAGTCACCTCAGCTCTGTGAATATCAGTTTCCTCATTTGTAAAACGAGAGGCTGGAAGTGGATGAGGCAGGGTGAGTACCCAAGAGGCGTGCCCTTTACCACGTCTCCTCCACGGCAGACATCGCTGGTCAACTGCCCTCCACGGCCTTCACAGCAAGCGGAGGCTCCTTCCCAGACCAGCGTGGCGTGGCGTAGACCAGCGCCGATCATGTGGAACCGGAGTGCAAGAGACAACTTTCTTGGCATCCTTGACCAAAGAGTTTTCTAAGGCCTTTTTACCCTGATCGAAGTGATTCTAAGTCATTTTCTATAGGTTTGTCCCGCAGCTGTCATGAAGCAGAAAGCAGATGATTCCATAAAGTCAAGAAATAGCCATGGTGGCTCCATGTAGGTGCAAGCTGTGGGAAACTGATTTACGTAGAGCGCTCTCCACTCTGCTACGTGCGGTGGGAGCTTGCTGAAGGGAGAGGACTGCCCAGTGAACTTGGGTAAGGATGGTCAGGCTGGAGGTTGAGTAGCAGGGGAGACATGGAACAAGAATTTTGACATTTTTCTTCCTGAAATATAAACTTGTGTTTCTGTGCCAGGATTAATTCCATTCCCTGCAAGAATCGTTAGGGCAGCATTGCTAGGAAATGAGCAGCTGTGAGTTTGGATGAGTTTGGGCAGGAATGTGTCATTCACGCAATGCAAACAGGGAAGGGCTTTGAAGTGTATGAAACCGATCTCCATCCAGTGCTATTCAAGGAAACACAGCACAGGGCTTTTTAGACACAGCCGAGGTGGAGAGTCTTTCCCAAGGCGATCTAATTACCAGGGTGGGGTGGCCTGGAGTCCTGCTCTCCGGTCTTGTTCATCTGCATAGCTTGTCACTGCTTTTGTTCACAGCTGTTGCCTGGCTTCTGACCTGAGCCTGGCTGCTGGATGCCTGGGAACAGAGTTGTGGCCCAGAGGGAAGTAAGATGGCACCTCTGGAGAAGGAGTCCCGGAAAGCCAACTCACCCCCAAAGAATTCAGCCCTTGGGACTGTGGACTGGAGCTCTTAGGAACACCCCCACCCATCTCCTAAGACCTGGCCCTGCCCCTGTGGCCCCTCTTCCTACTTCCTTGCATTACTTTTAACCAGCAGTTAACAGCAATGTGTTTTAATGGTTTACGTGTTTAGGGTCTTCCTTCTCAGGCACACAGCGCCATGAAGGCATGGGTGTTTGTTTTGTTCACAGCTGTTTCTTCAGTACCTGAAACAGTCCCTGAAACTTAATAGGCACCCTATAAGTCTTTGTTAAATGATGGAATCTATTTATCTATTCAACATTTTGTTCATCCAGTTAAGAAGACTTTTATTGAATAGCTGTCGAGTGCCTGGAATTATTCCCTAGGTTTGGGACTGGGGTCTGGGAGGAGATTTGAGAAGGCAAGGGAAGTTCCCACCGTGGATCGCAGGAAAGGGTAGAACAACGCCAGCCTTCTTTACCTGTCGCCTCGCAGCTCATCAAGGGCTCTCAAGCTCATTGTTTATTTGTGCTTCAGATCAGCCTTTTCAGGTAAGAGTCCTTATCATAATTTTTCTGAGGAGGAAATAGAGGTTTATGGAAATTAAGTAATTCATCCAAAACCACCTAGCTACCAAGTATACAGCCTAGGCCTTCATAAAATATGCAAATGTCCCTTTCGGCAGCTAGCCACTGCCCTTCCCCTTCCTCCCATGACTCCCTAGCTATCTGCTTTCCAGAGAGGCCAAGCTGTTCCAGCAATCAAAGTCTGACGGAAGTCCCTCAGGGGATAGACCATCACATGAGAGATTGCAAGCTTTTTTGTTTTTAAATCTGTCTTGGTTTGAGATTTCCACTACAATGAGCTCTAAAAGCAGCCTAAATTCATCATGACTCTTACCCACTGGATGAGCGAACATGCGTGGAGAAGAGACATCCAAATTTGGAATCAGATTTCCCGAACAACTAAAGTTTTGGAACCTCCCAGAATACCCTCAGCAGGATTTCCCCTGGGTTGGTGATCTTATTTCCAGGGAATTCCTGATTTGCACTATAAGTGAAAATCAAATTCGTTTCTGATCAAGTTTAGGCTTAGAGAATCTTGGTGATATACTGCCTATTCCCAGGCCCCCCGGAATTTAGCCCCCAAGTCCCAAAATTGGCGATTGGGAACACTTTGAAATTCTTGTGATTGAGCAACTGAAGACTCCAAATAAAGCCTCCAGCCACCAGGACTCACCCTGTGTGTGAGTTAGTCATCCTGAGATCTCTGAAGGAAGTTTAAATTCTGGTTCCTGGTTCCAAGAAAGTGCTCGTTTATCTTTGTATCTTATGGGATCATTGGAGGTCCATATGGGATCACGTGGTGCTGGCCCGTCTAGCACAGGAGGGTGGGAGTGGTGGTGAGTGTGTTTCACCACAAATAAATATCTTTCAAGCTAGTATTTAAATAATGAAGTTTCTTCCAATGAGTTTCTCTTATATCTTATTCATATTAGCTTACTTTCTTCAACTACTCATTTAATTTGTGAAAATAATTTTATAACTTTTTCAAGTTAATGTCTTTGCTGGGCCCTCAGGCCAAAACCACATCTGTGATAGAAAGGCCTAGCTGTTTGCTCATCCCCTTATAAAACATACTCCTTTTTAGACTTCATGGGAAGGGGACAACAGCATATTCTAAATATAATCATGTTCCTGCATCCCAGCCTGGGGACCCAAGCCCTGCTGATGGGGAGGGCCAGCAAGTGACGGCAGGAAGTATTAATAGAAGGCTTCTGCAGGCGGCAGGTGCATAGTTCTCTGTGTCATAGCTCCTCAAACTTAAAAAGCATAGACTCAGCCAGGTGTGGTGGCTCACTTGTAATCCTAGCACTTTGGGAGGCCCAGGTGGGAGGTTCACTTGAGGCCAGGAGTTCAAGACCATCCTGAGCAAGATCAAGACCATGTCTCTACAAAAAGTAGAAAAATTAGCCAGGTGTGGTGGCACATACCTGTAGTCCCAGCTTCTTGGGAGACTGAGGCAGGAGGATCACTTGAGTCCAGGAGTTGGAGGTTGCAGTGAGCTACCTATGATGACGCCACTGCACTCTAGCCCCAGGTGACAGAGCAAGACCCTGTCTCAAAAAAAAAAAAAAAAAAAAAAAGCATAGACTCAATAACAAAAAAGGATCAAGGATCGGCTCTGTGGTTTCAAAATAAAACTCAAAATTCTAGGTGCTTAGGATTACTGTGGTCATAGAGACACTGTTAGGTCTTGTTGCATACAAGGTAGTTTAGGGAAAGTAGAGGGTGGATATGAAAAGTAAAAGACAGCATCTTTGGAAAGCAGAGTGGTGTTCAGGGCATACAGAACACACACAAGAAACAACTGGAACATTGTCACAATGTGAAATAGATCAGACAGAGCAGAGGTGTTGTGGCCTGAGAGGGACTCCAGGATGCATGTGTGTTTTCTCCCTGTTCACTGAGGACATCTGCTCCTCAGCATCCTAAAAATAGAATCTTCATTGATTCTTTCTCATTTTCTTTTCCCTAATGAATATTGTCACAAATTTCCAGGAAGGGCAGAGTATCATAAGATAATACGAAGGTAGAGAGAGAGAGATGGCAAGAATAGCAAAGAAATAAAGAAAAATTCTGATATATGATAATAAGAGAAACAGCAGAAGATATAAAGTGTCAGGAGTAAAAGTGATTAAGAATCAATGCATACTTTAGAAAGAGAATATCCAACTGACCAATAAACGTATAAAAGGAACTCAATTTCATTAGTCATCAGGGAACTTGCTATGATCCGAATGTTTGTGTTCTCCCAAAATTTGCATATTGAAATCCTACCCTACAAAGTGGTGGTATTAGGAGGTGGGGCTGTGGGGGTGTGATTAGGTCATGGAGGCAGCATACACATAATGGGATTAGTCCTCTTATTTATTAAAAAGTTCTGAGGGAGACCCCTTTCCCCTTCTACCATGTGAGGACACAGCAGGAAGGTCCATCTGCAAGCCAGAAATTGGGTCCTTACCAGACACTGAATCTGTCTTGATCTTGGACTCCCAGCCTCCAGAACTGTGAGAAATAATTTTCTGTTATTTATATGCTGTCTATTTTATGGGAGTTTTTGTTTGTTTGCTTGTTCGTTTAAGACAAGGTCTACTCTGTTGCCCAGGCTGGAGGGCAGTGGTGTCATCATAGCTCACTGCACCTCAAACTCCTAGGCTCAAGGGATCCTTCTGCCCTCAGCTTCCCAAGTAGCTGGGACTATAGGCATGTACCACCACATCCAGCTGATTTTTGTATTTTTTGTAAAGATGGGGCCTTGCTCTTGCTCAGGCTGGTCTCAAACTCCTGGGCTCAAGTGATCCTCCTGCCTCAGCCTCCCAAAGTGCTAGGATTACTGGTGTGAGCCACTGCACCTGGCCCTTATTTTATGATATTTTGTTATCATAGCTCCAATGGACTAAGAACTGCAAGTTAAAAATCCCACTGTTATGCCACCACATACCCTGTTGAATGGTGAAAAGAAAAAAGACAGTCAGTGCTAAGTTTTGGTAAGGATATGGAGCAAACAAAACTCTCATACACTTACGATGAGAATGTAAATTAGTGTGACCAGTAACAAAGCTGAATATATACATGCCCTGTGACCCAGCAATTCCACTCAACAGGAATGTGTATGTATATGTTCATCAAAACACATGCAAAAGTATACATAGGAGCACTATTTATTATAGAAACCTGAAACTACCCAAATGTCTATCAACAGTAGACTACATAAGGGAATTATGGTATATGTATATAATGGAATCCTACACAGCAGTGAGAATGAATGAATTCCAACTATGTGAAACATCATGATGAATCTCACTTACAAACATAACGTGAGTGAAGGAAACCAGGCACAAAAGAGTATTTATTATACAATTTAATTTCTATAAGATTCAAAAACATGTAGAATTCATCAGTTAAAAAGAACAGTAGTTACCCTTATGGGGGCCAGTGATGAAAAGGGAACATGAGGGGGCCTCCAGGATCCTGTTCATGTCTGGTTCATGGTCTGGCCACTGATTATACAAGTGTGCTCTCTTTCTGAAAATTCAGTGAACTGAATTCTTTGATCTGTGCACTTTTCTGTTTGTATATTTCCATAAAATTATAACAGATAAAAACCAAAGGTACACACAAAAGAGTCAGGTTGGACTCTAACCTTACGCTATATACAAAATTAACTTAAAATGAACCAAAGACCTAAATATAAGAGCAACACTATAAAACTCTTAGAAGAAAACATAGATATAAATCTTCGTGACCTGGGATTTGGCAATGGTTTCTTAAACATAACACCATAAGCATAAGCAACCAAAGACAAAAAAATAGGTAAGTTGGACTTCATCAAAATAGAAAACTTTTGTGTTTCAAAGGGAATTATGAAGAAAGTGAGAAGACAGCCCACAGAATGGGAAAAAATATTTGCAGATCATATACCTGATAAGAATCTAGTATCTAAAATATACAAAGAGCACTTACAACTCAACAATAAAAAGACAACCCAATCTAAAAAATGAGTGAAGGATTAAATAGACATTTCTTCAAAGAAGATATGCAAATGTGCAGTAAGCATGTTAGAGCCGGTTCCCCTTGGCCCCAGAAACAGAGAGGCAGAGTCACCGAGGCTGCAAATGGCAAAGGAGTTTATTGGTTAGCTCGAGCTAGGGTCCAAGTCCCAGAGCACCAACGCAGTGGCCTCCCTATGAACCAGGACCCCGCCCTGGGGTAAAAGTGAAGCTTTTATACTTTCTTTTGCACACGACACACCGGTGGCACACGACACGCAGGTTTTACACGACACGCTGGGCACACCATCCCTCCTCCCCCCTTAGTCCATTGGTTCTTTTGAAAGTGGCTGATTGTTTTGACTCCTGATTGGTTGGCTCCAAGCCCCGGGACTTTCAATTTTCACGCTGGCGCCAGTTGTGGTCTGCGTTTCGGTTTCGGGAAAACTGAAACTTAAGCCTATTCCAGGAAATTCAGCTTGTCGTGGAGTCACTCCTGCGCTTACTCCTATATTTAACAAACAACTAAAAGCAAGCACGGTTACAGAAGCAAATGGCATCAGTTAGAATCAACGAGAACATATTTTTTTAATCTCAGACAATTTGTTCCATACAAAACAAAGTACATTCTCCTACTATCAATTCCTGTCTTTCAAGCACATGAAATGATGCTCACCCGTCATCAGTCATTAGGGAAATGTGAATCAAAACTACAATGAGATACCACTTCACATGCAATGGGACAACTAAGATAAAAAAGACAGATGATACCAACAACAACAAGTGTTGGTGAGGATGAGGAGAAATTGGAACTCTCATGTATCGCTGGGGGGAATATAAAATGGTGTAGCTGCTTTGGAAAACAGTTTTGCAGTTCTTCAAAAAGTTTGGCAGAGTTACCATATGCCCCAGCAATTCTATTCTTAGGTAGATACGAAACAGTAGTGAAGACATGTCTACACAAATAAATGTACATACATTTCATTGCAGCATTATCCGTAATAGCCAAAAAAGTGGAAATAGCCCAAATGTTCATCAGCCGATGAATGGACAAACACAATGTGGCGTGTCTATATAATGGGATGTTCTTCCACCAGAGAAGGAGCAAAGTGCTAATACATTCTACAATATGGATGAACCTTGGAAAAGTGACGTGAAGGAATCCAGTCATAAAAGGCTTTGTGTGATTCCATTTATGTGAAATGTCCGTAAGAGGCAAGTCCCTAGAAACAGGGGGTAGGGGGAGAAGAAAATAGAGAGTGACTGTTACTAAGCATGTTTGTTTGTTTGTTTTCCTGGGGAGGGGAGTGATGAAAATATTCTGGAATTAGATGGTGATGTTGCACAACTTTGTGAATATACTACAAACCCTTGAGTTTTACACTTTAAAAGATTGAATTTTATGGTATGTAAATTATATCTCAATAAAAGAATCTAGTAGAAGGAGACATAAAAATAAAGCAATTAGGTAATATGAAAAAATCAATACTACAGCTAAATTACTCTCTTTGGAAACCATCTTTGTATCCATTGCAAGAGCCCACTGGATTCTATTCTAAACATACCACATTGAAGAGTATGAAATTGTGAATCAGGGAAGTGTGCACCATTCTTTACCCCAATTTTTCTCTCTGTAGTACCTCTCACTTACCTTATTCCTGAATGCCCATTTTTGCCTTAGAGACCAGGGTTTCTCAACGTGTCACCTTAGTTCAGCTGCATCCCAGATCTCTTGTAGTGATTGTGAAAAATTCTTCTGTCCCACTCCAGTTCCACTGAAACAGAAACTATGTGGGTATAACTCTGTGGCATGTTTAACAACTCGCCTAGCTATAAAAATACTACTTTTAACAATAGTAGCTTTTGCCTGTAGAATGCTATGTGCAGGCTTCATATAAACTAACTCATTTCATCCTTAGCCCAATCTATGACTAGGTACTATTATTATCCCCATTTTACAGATGAGTAAACTGAGATACTGAGAGATTAAGAAACTGTTCCAAAGATACACAACTAGAAAGTGCAGAGCCAGGAGTCGAATGCAGGCAGTCTAGCTTCAGACTGTAAGCTTTTAACCACTGCACAGTATCACCTCTTCTCCCCATTGGTTCTTATGCTTAACTTTGAGACTTACTGTATGGTTATTATTTAATACATCACTTGCAACAGCAAGAATGAAAATCTACATCTCTACCTTTGACCTGTAATTTAAGAAAACAAACTGTCTTAGGGGAATGTGCCAAGCCGGTTGTGAGATTGTAAGTTTGGGAACTGGGATGTGAAAGGCATAACGCCCTTGGGAAAGGTGCCATGCCTGCCCTCCGCCCCAGTGAATTCACTCCGGTGATGCAGAGAAGAGGCCCAGAGAAGAGGCCTGTCGGCTGCAGAAGAAACGTGGCCTGAATTCCCTTCCAAAGCCTGGACCATCTTCCCACCCCCACGGTGCTTCTGACTTGCTAGGTCCAGGAGAGGAGCCTTATTTGTGGGTGTCTTGTCACAGACTTGGTCAGTGTTCGGAAGTCCCAGCCAGTTTCAGGTTGTCTACTGCTGGCCCAGGCCACTTTCAGGCTGGAATTGGGTCCCAGAGCTTCTGTGTGGCCGGAGTCACTGTGGCCAGGGTTGGTTCCACATCACTTGGGCACCTGCCAGTGCACTCTCAGGTGCCAGGCAGCACAATGACAAGAGCTTAGTGGGGGGCGGGGGGCGGGGGAACACTAGCTGGAGGTGAGAAGACGCAGGAGTAAGTGCTGAATCTGCCCCTGGGCGTGGTTACATTAAGCAGGTCACCTGCAAAGACAACAGTTCCCAGCCAACGCCCCGGCAGATGGCTGAGATGAGTGACCGAGATAACAGCGGTGCAGCTAGTTATTACTAACATTGTCATTCTGAATTGCCAGTCTCTAGTTTTGTGTTTGGTCTTCCTCGTCCTCAAAGGGCTGGCATCTGCTCACTCATCCGTCGAGTATTAATTGAATGAATGTGTGACTTTCTTTGCAAAGTGACTAACAGACATCTCAAACTTAAGGTGTAGTTGAAGCAGAACTCTTGCTTTCTCCCTGCAACCCGCCCCTCTTCCGGCTGGCCCATGTCCTAAACAGTGTCACATCCACTCAGTTGCTCGAGCCAAGCCCCAGGAGTCGGCTTGGGCTTCTCTCTTCCTTCTTTCAGTCCGTGAGCAAAGCCTTCCAAGCACGCCCAAGCCCCTCTCCCACTCACACCAGCCCCAGCCCAGCCCAGCCCCCTCCCCATTCCTCACCCACTGCAGCAGCCTCAGTGCCAGACTCTCTGCTTCTTTCCAGGCCATTTTATGCCCCGCAGGCAGGACAGTTCATGTCACGTCATTCCCCTGCTGAGAAATCTGCAGTGGCTTCCCAATGCACTTAAAATAAAAGCCAAATTCTTGCCACACTGTCAAGGCTCAGAATGATCTAGCCCCTTCTCCCCCCACGACCCTCCCTCCTACACGGCTCCCCCCACCCCCAGTTCACTGCATCCCAGCCCCAGCCTACTCTCTGCCACCCCAGGCCTTTGCATTGGCTGCTCCCCAGGCTTGGAATGCTCTTCCCCCAGAACACTGCATGGCTCCTTCTTAGTAATGTCACTTAGGTTTTGGTTCCAACAGCACATCCTCAGGGAAGCCACCACTCCCTGTGCTGAGCTTCTCTCCACCCTTTTATCTGTTCTAGTTTCTTCATCATATCTGTCGAAATCAGACATTACTTAACTATGTGTTTATTTACATGTCAAGTATCTATTATTCCCTTCAACTATAAGTTTCACAAGGGCAGTCACTTTGGTTATCCCCAGCTCCTAATGCTTGACACATGACTGGCTTTTAATAAATATTTCTTAAATGGATAAAATGATGTTACTACTATTGCACTGTTTTCAACTATATTTGATTTGTTCTAAAAAAAATTTAAGGAGATTTATAGAAACGAATAAAACACAATAAGATTTGTTAAATATCAGCCCAGGAAATATGGTTTTAAAAAAAAAAGAGGGTAGGGTCAGGCTCAGTGGCTCATGCCTGTAATCCTAGCACTCTGGGAGGCTGAGGCAGGAGGATCACTTGAGGTCAGGAGGTCGAGACCAGCCTGACCAAGAACAAGACCCCATCTCTACAAGAAATAGAAAAATTAGCCAGGCGTGGTGGCATGCATCTGTAGTCCCAGATACTCGGGAGGCTGAGGCGGGAGAATCACTTAAGCCCAGGAGTTTGAAGGTGCAATGATGATGGCGGTGCACTCCAGCCCGAGCAACACAGCAAGACCCTGCCTCAAAAAAACAAAAAAGGGATAGGATGCCTAGAAGAACTCTTAGCTTTGCAGTGTCACAGGGCTCGGTCAGGGGGCCTCTACTCTACCGACACTCCCCCGGCTCTCTCCTCCAGTGCCACGGCGCCTAACACCAGCAGTGTGTTTCTGCCCAGCCTGGATGTCTGCCTGGGACTCAAGCTCACTCATCCCCACTTGGACTCCAATAGGCCCCTCAGGTTTGGCATGTCCAAACCCACTGCCCCACAGTCTCCTTTGTGGGGGAGCATGTACTTCAAGACACTCTATCCTTCCTATTTCTCAGGCCAGAAACCTCACAGTCATCCTTGGCTCTCCCCTTTTTTCACCCCCACATTGCATGTGTCAACAAATCCTTCCATCCAGAACAGAATACGACCCTTTCTCACCGGGTACCAACCCGGCTCAAGACACCATCACCTCTGAATTCCTGCAGTTGTCTCCTGGTTGGTCTTCCTGCTTCCACCTGTGTCTTCTATGTCTGTTCTCAACTCATTAGCTACAGTGACCCTTTAAGTTATGCCCCTCCTCTGCTCAGAACCCTCTTGTGGCTTCTCATCTTGTGCAGCATAAAGGTCCAAGTACAGCAAAGGCCTCCACGGCTGGACATGATCTTGCTTCAGGTTATGTCCCGGACCCCATCGCTGCCTCACTCACTCCCCTCCAGCCACACCGGCCTCTTGCTGCCTGGCACTCCTGCCTCGAGGATTTTGAATTCACTGTTCCCTCTCTCTGGAATGCTTTTCCCCAAGGATCCCACAGTGCTCTCCTCACTTCCTCAGGCTTTGTCAAATAGCACCTTCCCAGTAAGTCCTTCCCAGACCTCCACCCTATTTAAAATCTACTTCTTTATCACTGCTGTATATACATATGCATATACATACTATATACACACACTTGTAATTTCTTTCTTTTTTTTTTTTTTTTGAGACACAGTCCTGTTCTGTCTCCAAGGCTGGAGTGCAGTGGCATCATCGCAGCTTACTGCAAGCTCAAACTCCTGGGCTCAAGCGATTCTCCTGCCTCAGCCTCCCAAGTAGCTGGGATTACAGGTGGGCGCCACCATGCCTGGCTAATTTTTGTATTTTTTGTAGAGACAGAGTCTTGCTCTTGCTCAGGCTGGTCTCAAACTCCTGCCTCAGCCTCCCAGAGTGCTAGGATTACAGGAGTGAGCCACTGCACCTGGCCCACTTATAATTTTTTTATCCATCGCTAGACGGTAAGCTTCTTACGGGTAGGAACTTTTGTCTCTTATGTTCATGGCAGTATCTAAAAGAGTGTTTGGCAGATAGTAGGTACTTAATGACTATTTGTTGCGTTAATTAATGCAGATGAAGCTAGAAGCGAAGCAAGGACATAAAGCAGGTGCTTCGAGGTCTTGGTACTATGAATAGTTAGTGTTGAGCCACGGGCTTGCCTGTCAGCTTTCTAACAGTCAATGCACACGTGGAAGCAGCTTCAGTTATACGTGTCACAGGGTCCCACTATAAAATTGAATCAAACTGTCTGTTCAGGAAAAAACATAACAGCTCTTCCTGATACTGAGACCTGAAAGAATTTCTCCCAAGAGCCCTTGCTAAGACGCTGTAATACTGTGAGCAAGGTCCTCAATTCAGAGTGTCAGAGAACTGCGGAACAAGGATCAGAGTCTTTCTTATGACATTCTCCGGTGCAGCCGATGCCTTGCAACAGAGCATAATTATGTAAAAGCAGGGCTGGATCAATGTCGTCCAGAGATGCACCTTTTTATCAGTCTGGACTGATCCAGGAACTGACCTGGAGTATCCAGAAACAGACACGCTTCATGGCTCTTGGGCCAGTGACTCCCAAGGAAGCTATCATTAACCGCTAAATGGCAGAGAGTTCAAGCTTACAGTTGTTGAGAAATTGACAGGTAGTCTATGACAACAGGGCTGCCTTGGAGTGTCATGGAGGTTGTACCAATACAGCTTTAGAGGTGCCACCATGGTTCATGTAAATGCACCTCTTGGAGTAATGCAGTGCACAACCTGTACAACTGTGTGAGGGAGGTATCCCTGTTTATGAGGCTGGGTGAGTGTAGAGACCTCAGCCTTAACCAGCAGCCAAAGCAGAAGCTTTGCCACATATGTATAAAAATTACAGTGCCAAAGAAGGACACATAATATCTCACGTACTGCAAAAATGACTAAAGGAGCAGCAGTGGGCAGGACCGAGATGCTGCACCCAAAGAACTTAGAGTTGGGTCTATCGAAGAATGGACACAAGACTGCTATTCTGAAAATGTTCAAAGCAGTTGAAATAAAATATGCCCCCCCCATGCCAGCTAGAAGATATCTCAGTCGATGTCCCACTGACCAGCTCGCTTGATCAGTGTGGGTTTTTCTTGAATGTACAATCATGAAATAAACGTCAGGGCAGATGACTGAATTACGTTGCTATTTGGGATAGCTAGCCATAGCTGTTAAATCAGGAGCAGTTACCAAAACTGACGACTGCAGTAAGTTTTTCCACTGAGAAATTTGATTCTATAAAATTTACAGTAATACAAATATTCATTCCACTGGAGATCACAGCCAATTCTTCTGTCCAAGGGCTCCTAATTTGCATATGACAGGAAGATTAATATTTCCCTGTGTCCATGTGCAAGAAGTACATTTCTTGAATTTTTGTGGTAAGTCAAGGACTTTCATGAGAGTCAATTTTCACACCCACACACCCGAAGATACATACTTATTTTCTTTCATTTATTGGAAGATATGAAGAAGCTGCATGGTAATTAAGCTGAAAATTATGTCATGTGGGGAAGACTAAACAAACACCTCAGCTTTCACGACCACGGCTGCCTGAAGTCCCAGCGACACATCCATTCAGAGTCAGACCCACCTGGAGAGCCTCCCATGTGCTGAGCCCCATGGTGGCTACATCTCAAGAGTGGGGGGTGGAGATGAAGATGACCCTTGACCTGGAGAAGCTCCCAAGCCAGTGGAGGAGTCATAACCTCACCTGAAAAGCCATCTAGTACTGCAGGGCAGTGCAGGGTGAATGCCCACTTAGGGACATGTGATCTCTGTGGATGAGAGGGGTCCAGGTCTCCCAGGGAGGTGGGCCCTGAGCTGGTCTTGAAGAGTGGAATGTGGAAAATGGGTCTCATAGAGGGTCGCTGCTCACCAACCTCCTTCCTCTGACTGTCAATAAGACAGAAATTAAATTTGTAGGGCACAGTGGTGCATGGCTATAGTCCCAACTACTAGGGAGGCTGATGTGGGAGGACCACTTAAGCCCAGGACAGTCTGGGGAACATAGCAAGACCTCATCTCTAAAAAAAAAAATTGAACGTATTTGGGCCACTGTATTTTGGGGTCTCCTTTTTACAGCAACTTAGCCTATAGCCTAACTGATACATCTCTGGAGTGGTTCTTGGGCTTCGCTTCTCCCAACAGAGACAGCCCAGTATGACTCAGACAGCAAGTGGGAAGAAAGGGAGCCCATGGCAGGAGCATCCTTGTGACGAGCCAGGCATTATTCTAATGACTTTACACACATCAGCTCTAACTTCCCACTGACTCTGCCAGGCAGGACCTATTGCTCATCTCCAGCAATAGAGGAAGAGCGGTGCAAAGATTTTCCAAGGTCACATGTAGTTAGTAAGCAATAAAGACCAGCAACCCAGATAGGTCTGATGAAATGAGGAAGCCCTACTACTCACGCAGAATCAACTGTAGACAGGCGGAGCCTCAAAGGACCAGATCAGGTGTCCTCAGGGGTCTGGCTTCACTCCAGGAGGGTAAGAGAAAGAATCCCCAATGTCCTACTGAATCCGGGCAGGAGCAATTGATTGGATGTTATTTGGGAGGGTAGCAGTCTTTTAGAACTGGAGAGAAATTTGGAAATTTCCTGGTTTAACCACCTTGTTTTACAGATGAGGGAACTGAGGCCTAGAGAGGCAAAGTGATTTGTCCAAAATTAAATGATGCCTACAGAGCTCACGGCTCTCTTCACCACAGTGTACTGTGAACCATATATCCATGATACTGAAGGACGAAGGCCAATTAGGGTATGTGCTTTCTTGCAGACATCGCCGGGTCTCTCTGGGCCCAGGGAGCAGGAACGATGGGAGGTGCTCTGTGTCGGCAGCAGAGGCCAAGGGCAGAAATGTGCCTCAGTTACTGTGGGCCAGAGCGGCCCCTGATCTAATTCTGAGGCAGGGAAGCCCTGCCTTTGTCCCTGAGCTCCCTTTTCTGGGTCCTCTACTCTCCCCCAGGTCACTACCTCCCCACCTCATATTCTCCCCTCCCACTCCTCTCTGCTTTCAGGGAAGAGTTAGACAGGTGACAGCTTGGTAGGATTTTGAGCCATATTTTGGGGTATGTATGTTCATTTAGGCTGTCTCTCCAGCCATCAACAAAAACCTTTGTCTTTATCAAAGAGACTTCAGGCCCACCCAACAAATAGGTTTTTAGGAGAAATGGGGGTAGGGAAGGTGGGTGGTGACAGTGAGGGTAGGAGGGATGCGGGTCGCTGGGGCAATCTGATGTGCCTAACAGGGAGGCAATGGCTTCTAGAGGCCTTGTGCCCTGCGGCGGGTTCCAAGCTGGTCTTCGTGTCAGAACTCAATGCTGCCTTTCAGAAAAGAGGTTTTGGTGATGAAATCAGGAGCTTTCATATCTGTTTAGGCAGCTCGCTGCATTCCCGCAAGCCTCCTGGCTTGAGCAGGCTGAGTCAGGGATGGGCTCACTTGTTAGATAAACTCAGAGAGTTACAGGTTTCTCAAGACTTCGTAAACTGATCTCGTGTGGGAGTATTTCCCTTTCCTTAAATGGATCATTAGAAAAGATTGGATGCAAATCAAGAATTCAATTTCTAACCAAACCAATTTCCACCCACACAGATAATTTGACTCATTTTGGTACAGGCAACTTCTAACAAATAAAGGATTTTCTTCATTTCTGAGACTGACTTCTCCTTGGAATAAGGTGAGAATCTAGAGGGGTCCTTTAAGGGTCCTGTCTAGGCTGCTGTAATCCAACATGTGACAGTTAAAAAGCCCCATAGACAGACACGTCAAGGCCTCTGGACCTAAGTGCTTTCATTCGCTGCTCACACCACCCTGGGATCAGGACTGCGGTGCGTGAGCACCACGCTCGGCAAGGAATCGTGGAGCAGCCTGTGCCTGAGACGCTCTTAGCACATGTGTGTAAGACCCAGCTTTGATCAGAGGGATGTGACATCGCCTGTCTGTGTGACTTTGAATAAGAGACTTACCCTCCCTGAGCTTCGGAATCTTCTAGATCTAGAAAACAGGGGCACTAACACCCATGTCCCAGTGCTGTTGTGAAGACCACACGGGATACCTGTGTAAAGCACCTGTACACAGTAATCACTGTTTTATGGTAGTGATTATTATATAAGGAAATTTCTATATGTGGTTTTTTCTTTTCACTTTCTCTTTTCACATAAAGTTTTTTCCTACTCGTGGAGAAAACTATGATTACAGATATTTTGGAAAACACAGAACATCATAAAAAAGAAAATAAAAATTGCCTATATTCCCAACACTCATAAAAATCACTGTCAGCATTTTGGTATACTTTCTTTAATATCGTAATACACACACACACACACACACAAACTTATATACATAGTCACACACATATAATTTTGTGGTTGAGAATGTGTATTGTCGTTTTTTTCTTTTTTCACCTAACATCATATTTTGAACATTTTCTCATATCATTAAAAATTCTTAAAAACATCATTTTTAAGTTTCAAAATAATAGTACAGTTTTTTTCTGTTTTAACATCATTGTGCATAAATCTTTGTGTTTCTGAGTATTTCGTATTTTTCTGTTTATTTCCAATTTTGCAGAGGGATTGACTAATCAAAGCAGATGAACTTTTTAAAAGAATATTTAGTGAATTTATTCAAATGAAGAAAGCTTAAATTATAGAGAACCAAAAGTATTAGAAATCTGTATATAATAAACAGTGAGTATAAGTTAGCCAACTCCACGGATATTTCCAGCATTCATACAAATACGTATTAATCGTTTTCTTTTACATAGAGATAATGAAACCACCTTTATAAAATTAATCAAGGGCCACAAGGTGGGAACTGTGGTAGGGGAAATATATACATAACCAGCCACTGTTCCCTGGCTTGCATTCCTGTGATTGCTTACTATTCAGGAGTCTTTCTTCATTGTTCCCATGGATCACATCACCCTTGTGAAAACTAAGGCTGGTTTTTAAGATGTCTTTCAGGCCCTGCATTATGGTGGAAGGACTGACCCACCCAGACAAGGGACCCATACCAAGGAACTGACTCAACTGGTCTTGTGACCCTCACCCAAGAACAGACTCAGCAAAGATGACGATTTCTACACCCCTATGGTCTGCCCCGTATCCAGCCAATTAGCAGACCCCATTGCCTAGCGCTTTGCCCATCAAACTATGTTTAAAAACCCTTTCTCCGAAATTCTCAGAGCTAGGCATTTGAGAATTTCTTCCTGTCTCCTCGCATGGTGCCTGTGTTATTAAACTCTTTCTCTGCTGTAGCTCCTGCTGTCTCGATGCATTGGCTTCCTCTTGAGCAGCGGGCAATGAACCTGGTAGGGCTGTAACAATAACATATACATACATGACATGGTCATTCTGGCAAAAAAAGTCAGAGATACTAAAAATATTTTCAGGTTTTAAAAATGAAATGGAATAAATTTCAATAGTATTCTACATGAATATAAATCCCTGATTCAATTCCATGATTTTATGTCACAAGTATAGTTCGTTTTAAATATTTTTAAGCAGATATTGGTATCATAACACATTAGCTTATCAATAATTAAGACGTTTTGCATGCACAATAACTCAGTGTGGACAAAACAATTTTAATGTTCCTTATTTGCCATAATATTTTAAACATTCGAAGTCTTTCAATGTAAGAAAATATCTGCACACATTTAAGTGTTGTCTTATAAAACATAATCTTTAAAAAATTAATAAGGATTGGTCTTTGTGGTTCCTTGTAATATGTTCTGTCTTATTTTTTCACGTAGTGTAAATTATATTCTTATACAATATGTAGGATTGCATTGAGACTCAGTAGTTCTTAAATAATGTTACCAAATAACCATATAAATCCCAAATGCAACAAAGTTGAATGAAGGAGCTCAGGAAATTTCACCCCAAAATATGACTCCTTGGTATAAAGAGTGTTTTGAATTAAAGACCCTTAGAGATCAACAGGCTTTGGGAAGGGCTTTCCCTCCTACCCGCACAAAACCAGACGGCCCTGTCAAAAGGAACAATTGCCTTCCCTTCCCCTCCCTGGCATCTCACTATATTGCAGGAAAGAAGATTAAGAATGCAACCAGACCTGGCCCAAATCATTTTAAATATAATTCCTGTCTCTCAGGTTAATTTAATTTCCAAAGAGAATCATTTACAAGTCAATCTGTTTCCTCCCATCCACTCATCCTCCCTAATAACCACTTATTGCCCCTAAACAGAATTACCTGTATTCCTCATCTCCCCTCACCCCTTTAAAATGAGGGTATATAAATTTCTGGATTCCATTGAGATATTGGGTAATCACTCTGTGATTCTCCCTCTGCACATGGTAAATAAACCTCTTTCTCTTACTAATCTGCCTTCTTGTGAGTTGATCTTTCAGAGAACCTTCTGGAGTGATGGGGAAGCTCCCCTCATCCCACATGAAAGATCTTCATAGTATACTTTCACCTCATTATAGTTGAAGCCGCTCCTTTTGTATATTTTTCCACTTCAATAAGAAGAAGATTGTTATAGTTTCATTAGTGGGTTCTTTATGTGGCTTCTTAAAGACAAAGGTGGTTTTGATTTCTTCCATAGGTCACAATTCTCAGACATTTTCCTGGAAATCATACAGTCCAGAGATATTTTGAACAACCAAACACTCTTTGCTAGATGAAATCTCTCAATGTCACTGTAATAAATAAGAATTTATATCCGCAGCTATATTACCAATGTATCCTAGAACCAAAGTAAGATGGTTTTCCTGTTCCCACAATCCACCCGATTGTTTTGTGAGTATTTCCATAATTTATAGTTTCTGTTTTGATGTAGTCCTGACCACCACTTTTTTATGACTGACCGAGGTCAGTTTAAATCAACTGTTACATACTCTTCAAATTTGCTTTTCAGTAGTGACTGCACTGGAGGTGTTCAATCTACACAGCAGCCAAGTGGGGTGCACTGTTTTCCCTCCTGTAAACTATCGGCGAGCACAGGATGGCAGCCCACCCAACTCCAAGATCGCCTGTCCTCACCGAGGAAGCTGCACGTTCACTCGTTCTTCCCTTTCTCCACAAAGTTAAAGCTGCATTCAAGCTCAAATTCAAGCTCAGCAAAACTTGTGCCACTGTTTCATGGTCCTGAGAAACCTCAGGAAAAAAACCCACTGTATTTTGATGATAAGCTTTCTGGCTGTGAATAATCAGAATCGCTCGAGTTGACCAGATATATTCAACGATCCTAATTTTTCAGGTGGGCGGCCTACACAAACCAGTTCATTTTCTTTATTCGCCATGTCACAGCCCCCACTTCTAGGGCACTGACTTGGGATCTGGAAAAAGATGACGAACTTTCTTTCTGCTATAGATGCCCTTACATAGTTTATTGGGGCATTTCACAGCTTGTCCAGCTGTTCTGTTTATGTAAGCAGCCAACTGTTTGGAGATTTCTTAAGCTCCTTCATGTTCTTATCAGTCAAATTAGAGACCCTTTTTCTAGGAACATCGATGGAATGTTCTTCAATATTATTACAATCGTTCCGTTTTTTAACATGGAGGTTTCAGATGCCGTAATCTCTTAAATACTAGTGCCTCATGCTAGGGCGGCAGCTCAGCCCAGCCCTGGCACCTGGCAGCCCACCCAGGGCCAGCGCACACCCTGCTGGGGGAGCTCGCCTGCGGACGGGGTACCACGTGCAGGTCGCAAAGGACCAGAGAGGGGAAAGGGCCACAGCACAAGAACTATTAAAGGCAATATTGCCAATTTGTTGTCCAGAAAAGTATACCAGTTTAACTTCCATCAGCAGGGAGAAAAGTAAAGATTTGAGGACTTTGCAACTTCTCCATGCCTGTTATTCGTATCTGCTCCTACAGTGATTAACAACAAAACCCACAGGAAGACCAGGGGGTCTGTGAAGAATGTCAGAGAAACAGAAAGGGAACACTGGGAAGTTGGTCTTAGTTCCCATGCTGTGGAAAGTAACAGCAGAAAACTAGATAGATAATAAAAGCTTTAAAATGGCCCGAGGGTTAGAAGGAAGAGGGATGGGGGTGGCAAGGCGGTACCTCCTGGTGTGTGTTTTCACTTCTGAACTACACAGAATGTTCCCGGGGGCAAGATGGTAGCTCCGCTTCTTTGCACTGATGTCTAAGCCCAGCACTGGGCACACAGTGGGGCCCAGCAAGCACCTGTGCAGTGAGGGGCTCTCATGGGCCTGGAGGGGGATCTAGAAAGTTCCTGTAAGAGGAACGGAGAGTGGAATTCTTGGGTCTGCTCCGCTCCAGGGACACTTAGGGGCAAGTGTTGGGTGGAGGAGACCTGGATGCCTTCAGACGACCAGCTCTCAATGACCTTGGGCTCATTCTTAACAAGGTACAGAGAGGAGGCGATCATCCAGCCCTCTGGTTTCTGTAACCTAATCCACTTTCTCACAGTCCGTCAACCAGCTCTCACCTAGCAACGCTTGGATGCCCAGCGCTTGGGCTGAGCCCTGTGGCAGATGAAGTGGAAGCCACAGAACCTGCCTGTGAGGAGCCTGTGACCAGCCGGACCAGCACCCGCAAAAGCCCATGAACCACACAGGACCACAGAAAGTGAGCGCGGATCGTGCGCCGGGTGCGAGATGGTGTGGCCAGGACCCCAAGGATGGGAGGTGGGCAGGACGGGGGCTTCAGAGCTGAGGCGAGGCTTGAGCTTTAGAGACCCAAGGGTGGCTTTGGGATCCACATCCTTGCTCTGGGAGGTGTAGAGAGCTGATCCTTCAGAGAGGACGAAAAGTGTCACTCCTTCTTTCTGGACTCCCCTGCTTCTCCCAGCAGCCACCTGCGTAACACTGCGATCTCGAGGACTACCTACCAGCGAAGGGAAAGGGAAGGAAGGAACGAAAGGCTTGTGACAGAACGAAAACACAGCTCCAGCTCCTTCTACCGTGCGGACTTTGTGGCTGGCCCAGGTTGCAAGCGTGACCCCTCTGGCTGACTTGCCTCTTGGGGTCGGGGGAGGCTTGTCTTCTGAGAGTGTCTAGGGTCCCTGCTTTGTCCCTCAGATCAGACCAAACACCCAGCTCTGTCGCAAGGGTCTGTCAACATCCTCATAGCTGGATGCGTGAAGCTCTGGCATATTTACCCTGTGTAATCACGGCCCCACCCTTCTGAGGAAAAGAGCTGGTTTCAGCCATTTGAGGAAAGAGAAATAGCAGTGACCTTTCTGCAGAGCCAGTGATAACTCGCTCCTTATAAGGAGTGGACAAACAAAAAGTGCTGCACTCATCACTCAGGAATGCGCCCCGCTGCGTGTTCTTCCCGAGCTACCTGGCGAGGGGGCCTACACCTTCGGCAATCGCTGCCTCTGGGATAGCAGAGCGAGGGTGGCCTCCCTTCCCACCCAGCAGAGAGTGTCATTGCAGGAGGTAATCCTAAGCACAAAGTTTTTGAAAGAGCGCTGCCTGCCGTTGGATGGAAGGGGACTAAAGGGCTGCTAAAAGAAAGGTGTTTTCTATTATTTGAAAAACAAACTTGCTGTCAGCTTTAATGGCCTGCTTCACAGTGGGTTATTATCTCATCCCCAGTAAAAGAGGGTCAACATGGATCGAGGCCAAAGTCCCTCCAAGAGCTAACATAGTAATAAAACCAGCAGTCATTTTAGCTATTGTTTACTTATGGTGCCGCATCTAGGCACTTCATTTATGATCCATTAATTCCTGTATTAACCCAAGAATGGTACCCATTTTATACAAGAGGATATTGAAGCTCAAGGAGAGGTTTTGTCATTTGCCCGAGTTCACCCATCTACCAAGTGGGAAAACAGAGATTTGAACCGAAGTCTTTCTTACTCCAAAGCCAGCAGAGTTCTCTCAACTGGAGCCACAAACAGCCTAATGCCCACAGGTGACCAGGGTCCCTTTTGGACCATGCAGAGTGAAGAATGAGTTTGGCCACTCTAACTTGTCTTGTCCTCCCATGAGGGCTTCCCAAACTTTCAAGTAATATAAGAATGTTGTATTTCTCCTAAACTGTTTTTCCTTCAAATCTTGCGTTGCTCAGAAAAACACGAACACAGGAAGCCACATTCCAGGGGCTTCTCAATGCTCAGCACTGCAGGAGCATGGCCAGCAGGGCTGTCCAAGGTCTAGCGATGAAATGCTCCGCGGCGGAGCCTCCCTCCTTGCAGCTGGCCTGCCGCCCTGTCCCCCGGCTGTCCTCATAAGCCACCCAGGCTGCGTGCCTCGGGGCAGACCCCACCCCAAATATAGCGTGCTCACCCAGACACTCTGCCCCCACCTTTCCCATCCTTCATTCAACAAACATCTGTTACCCATCGCATATGCAGGGCACAGGTCCACGCTCCTCCCGGGGGATAAGGCAGAGATGGCCCCTGCCCTCTGGGAGCTGACACGAATGTGGAGTAAACACCCAACTAGTTACTCAATCGTTTAATCACAATTATGTGAGTCCTTCAGAAATCGCCAGGTTGCTAAGAGAGTATGTAACTGGGGAGAGGGTGTGGGGCCTGCCTAGGACTGAGGGATGAGGACAAGCCTCCCCCAGGGAGAAGACAAGATGGCTGAAGTGCACAGAATGGGGTCAGGGGTACAAATGCGGCTGGAGAGGTCGGCAAGGCCCCATCTTGAGGGCCTGTGTAGGTCTGGACTTTGTCTTAGGAAAATGAGACCCCACTGAAGTGTTTGGGTTATGAATGAGACACGCATATAAATTAGGGAAGAGGGGAATGGTGTGTATGCCAACAAATTGTAAATTGTGCCGACAATTAACAACTGTTTTTTGTTAATCCTTTGGTCTCTCTGAAACAGCAAGTCTGCAGTAACTGGAAGGTTGGCACTTAAAGGAGTCGCTGTAAATGTTCTTGACAATGAGGATTCAAGTCCAGGCAATCCTCTACAAGTCAGAGCACTCACCTGCCCCTGCCGGCAGCCTAAATCTGGAATCTTCTTCTGGCATAGCCATGCCAAAGTGAATAGGCTGCCCGGGCCCATCCAAAGAGGTGGATTTGGAGGGGCAGTTGGAGCCAGCTGGAGGGAGGGGGACAAGATAAAGAGTAGGGTGGCCCCTTGATCCCTAGGACTGACCCCTTTCGTCGGGGTTGTCCACGTGGGTTGCTCTCCTGAGCTCTGGAAAGGCCCTGAGAGACCCGAGACATGGCTCTCTCAGTCTGCCCTGACACATCACTCCTGAAGACTGAGGCCTTTGGTCCTTGAACCCTTTTCCACGTGCACAAGAAGGGCTCGCACCGGGGGTCCACTGAAGTCTCTTCCCACCTAACATTCTGGGACCTGGTCACTTCGAAGGAGATGTGCCATTCCCAGCTGAGGCTGTAGGAGGAATGTTTTATGGTGGGGACTCTGAGAGCCAGTGTAGGCCTTGAGAGGGGAAGGAGAGAAGGAAGGGAGTGTGCTGGGAGATCCTCAAGGACTTTTTCATCAGCTGAATGGTGGGAAGGCAGCAAGGCAGAAAATAACTCACAACTGACTCCGTATGCCCTGATCTCACCCAGAGACAGCCCTGCCTGTGAAATCTCGCCTTGCCCAGAAGTGAGGAAGATTTAAACACACACTCACATCTTCCATACATTTCTTATTGAAGGGAATGCTAACATTTCTTTAAAGTGTAATTCTTAAAGTGATATTGTAATAGAGACAATGGTCCGAAGAAAGGTAAAATATTTTACAAATTGTCTCTTTAAAACCACTCCCCACTCTTTTTGGGAATTAAAATCTGCATCCCTGCCCAAAACCAGTAATCACAGTAATCAGAAGGGCAGGGGAGTGTTCTTTGGGTTTGTTTTTTTTTTTTTGTACCATGGCAGATGGCTCAATGGAATTGTCTGGGCAGAGATAGAGATTGTCTTTGCTAGAGATGCGGTCAGAGATGGGGTCGATCAGGACCATCAACTAGAGTTAAATAATACTCAGTCACCTAACTCTGAAACTACCCCCCGCCTTTAAAAGCTCTGTATTTCTGCTTATGGATAGGATGATGGTACTTTAAGATGAGAATCTCCATCATCCTCATTTGCTGGCAAATTAATAAACTTCCCTTTCTTTCTCCTCAAGCCACTTGTCCTCGTTTTTCTGATGTGGCCTCAGGGACAAGCGCCAAACTTTCAGTAACAATATTTGCAGACTACATTCTTAAACTTGTGGGAATATATCTCCAAAATCTTAATAAAATGTGATTCAAAAAAAAACTTCCTCTGTGACTAAATTTAATGTCGGTGATTAAAACGTATGCCGACTTGCAGCATTAGCAACTTTGCTGCAGTGCCTGTTCTGCCAAAACCCTTTCCCTAGCATTTCTTAAATTGCCACACATCTGCAAAGTTTTCCACTGAGTTTGTCCTCTCTGAAGGGCTCTTGGGAAGTGCTCTCTTTATACTCAGCGCATCAGCAGTGTGCAGTGCTGCTATCATGTGTTGAGAAGAATGTGAGAAAAAAGAGATAATGTCTGAAATGGAAAAAAAAGTGAGATTTCTAACCCAAGTGATCAAATGTTGCCAGTTCTGCTTCCCAGCTATCATTAATTGATAACAAATTAGCAAAAGGCCAAAGGCATTGCCCCGCGTAGTGGCCAGATCCAGGAATGACACGTATTTCTAGATATCTTCTATGGCTTACAAGCCAAAGCTTTGTAGAGTCTTTGCCCTGTGATGGGGCTCTCTTCCCGGCGGGGTAAGAGAAAACGTTTCCTTGCAGTCCAGCTTGGTGTAGTGGCTTATACCCTGGCTGGGAGGTCAGGAAACTGTCATGGAACCAGCTCTGCTCATTATCAGCTGTGTGGTTTGGCCAAGTCTCCTAACCCATTGAAGTCTCTATTTCTTTGTCTCTAAAATGACAGCAACAGTTCAACACCCTGTGACTGAGGACAGACTATTTGCTGGGCTGAACCATGTGTGAGCTACAATGTAGCTATCACCTCCGTGAGAGTGGAGTAGTGGATACAAGAAAAAGTACTGCCTATGAGGTGACTCCAGCTCTTAGGACATCTCTATTTACCCAATGAGCACTTAAGAAGAGATTTTGTTGACTTTTATATTTGTTGTTATAAAAATATATTGAGATGTAAATGAAATAGACAAACGTCTGTGCATAATAGTTAATGTATTATTTTAGTTACTCGTATGTACTTAAAATCACACACGATATTTATTAATTTATAAATACTGATTAATATGCTAACAATTTAAATTATATATTTAAATATTTTCTGTACCCACTCACAATGCAGTGCTTTTAATCAAACTCTTCGAATGCACTTTTGACATCACTGTCTCGATCTTCACTAGAGCCAGGCTTCAAGCCTGTTTTCTAGAGCACAGCATTTTCATATCCATCTGGGTGGCTTGACGTTCAGCACTTTCTAGATCTAAGTCTGATGTCATCCTTGCAGATTTTACCCCAAGACACAACAATCCCTTCCCTACTTGTGATCTCCTAAGATTGCCACCTGTCTTTAAAGTATGATATGTAGTACTACTGATCTCCAACATGATCTTACATGGTTTGTTTGCTGTGACTACCATACTTAACAACTGAGGGGTCACATCCTCAGGAATAATTCCAAACGTGTGTTAGGTGCCTTTGCTTCCTTCTTTCCTGTATTGCCAGCAGTCTTTCATAAAATCCCGCATTAGCATTGACTTAGATGGTTCAAGACTAACATGTGCTCATCACAGAGAAGGTTGTTGAAAATGAAGTGATTGAAAGAGTGCCCTGTAGAGTATTCTGTAAAGACTTTAATATTAGATGACTCCAAGGGATAACTTTGAGGGAAAAAGGCATGATAATATATGACAGTTATAATAAAGGGTAGAGGGCATTAATAGCTCTAAATAAACATGTTTATAGATGAGAGAAGGTTAGCTGTATCATTAATCATTGAATAGTTAATTTTTCTTAGCTTACTTACCTAGAAAGTAAGGCCAATCAATAATACCTCAAAATGCTGCTAAGAGGAGTAAATGTGGCTATAAATTCTAGCACAGCACCTGGATTACAGGTGTAACTAGGGTGACAGTGCCATTCTCTGAGTCCTTACAGCTCTGCTCCCACACATGACTCTAGCAGCATGTTAAAGGACAAGTAGCATGCACAGGACAAGACAGGAGCAAAATGGCTTTGCCTTTTGTCAGCTGAGATAAATTTTTTTCCAAAGGTGCCTTACCAAGAACCGAAGGAAAACTAAAAACTAAAGATGCAAAGACTGTCGTGGCAGAGCCCTTCCCAGATCTCAGTATCTGTGTTCCTTTCCACATTCTTCAGTCCTGGGGGCACTTTTCCCTCTTAGTCTCAGCTTTGCTCCCCTGCACATGCAGCCACTATGGAACGATTATTTCTATTATTGGGACAATAATAGAAAGCCACTGGGATTTGGAGGAGGGCAAGCTGAGTTCAAATCAACCTCTACCTCTCACTGGCTTTAAGACTTTAAACATGTCCCTTCACTTCTCCAAGCCTTGGTTTCTTCATCCATATAATGGAGATAAATCTCTTGGAGAAATTTTGAAGATTCTTTCTGAAGATTAAATGGGATCATGTACCCAAGGTATTCGATACAGAGCCTGTTTGGCCATTCAACAACTAAGTCCCTTCTATTCTCTAGGGTGTTTCCTAGGGTGGACAGTGAATGGACAGCGGATAGACAGATGGTCCACTCCCCTTTTCCAAAGTAGCTCAGCAAGACAATAGTCGTAACAATTACTCTGAACCACCTCATTCCCTTTTTTTCTAGTGACAGTTAAATTTTTGTTTGACTTATACTAAAAGAAATACCTTTGTCAGGGTGACTTTCAGGTTTAGGGTTGGCTGCTTTGATTAGCATCTGATCTGGAAAGAGCATCCACTGGTCCAGTCCAGAGTCAGTCCTAGTTCTTTGAAGAAGATAAATCAAGAACATGGTTTCTCCCATTGGCACTTCCCCAGGTAGGGGAAAGACGAAGACCTTGTCCTTCAAACTTTGCCTCTTGAATCAGCTTCACAGATTCCACTGGGGCCGAGTAAGTCCTAGCTCTTCCTATAACAGAGTAGTCGCCCCTCCTCCCATAGATATGGAAGGGAAATATTGAGAGTGGGGAATATGTAACAGAGGGAATGGCCTGGAAAATTTCCCCCACTCTTTTGGGAACTGCGACTTGGCCTGCATCCCTGAGGCAGGTTAAGTCTTTTGTTAAAACTCCCAGGTGGCTCCATCCCCCATGTGGGTGGTTGGCAGAGTCCACAGGCTTTGTTTTTGGCAGAGATGAGACCAATTAGAATAGTTAACCACAGTAATTGCCTGAAGCTGAGAACCCTCCCTTTAAAAGCTCTGTATTTCTGCCTACATTTAGGAAATTTGGGATTTTGAGATGAGAAGGTCTACCAACAAAGTAAACTCTTTCCTTAATCCTCAAACGTTTGTCCTCGTTCTGATTCGGCCTCCTGGACCAGTGGCTGAGATTTCGGTAACATTCACAGGTCAGTAAAGAAAAGCAGTGCCCATTGTCTTCTGTAGCCTTCATTCTGGCCTAAAAGAGTGCGAAAAAACTTGTTTTAACTCCCTCTCAGAAGGGACTATCTTTGTTAAAGAAAAGCCCTTGGTAAACATCTGGGATTAGAAGGTGAGTCCTGAACCATAACTTAGCTGAGGACAAGGTCATTAAAAAATAATTAAACTTCTCTGAATTCAAATTCAGTGGGAACTTGGGGGTGAGGGAAGGCAGAAAAGATTAGCTGTGGAGAGGGGAGGGTGGAGAAGGAAGAAAGGTGACAAGCCAAGTGGTTGAGAGGCCAACAGACAGCTAAGAACTGGGAAGTCTGCTTCCAAATCTGAAGTCATTTGCTCTGCTCTGATGTAACCCCCGCCCCACCGCCGCTTCCTACCCCTTCAGCAGAGTCTGTTTTACAGGTGTTCACTCAGGTTGCGGGGGAGCAGCTTTTTAGTGGAAATCAGTGGAAAAGGCCAAGGTCCAGAGTGGGTCACCTTGATGCAAAACAAAAACCCCATCTGCAGACTGGGGGGCTGAGTCAGAAACTGAACTAATTCAGGGGAGCAGGAACGCAGCGCCCAGGCTGACCACAGACAAGCCTCCTGAGGATTTGCAGAGACCCCAGGGGTGATGCATATTGTCCACAGGCCTCTGACTTGGTATTTGAGCCCATCTTGGTGCATCTTCCAGGATGAGGTAGACTCTTTGGGTTCCATGCGTGTGGCATATCCTACACAAGCTTGGCCGGTTCATCCCAGAATCTTTGGGGGTCTTCTTTGCCACAGGAATGTCTGCCCCTAAAGCAGTCAGGCTTTCTACTATGTAAGTGTGGAAATTGCCCTCACCTCCCCCCCTGGCCTGTCTCTCTCCCAGCTCAGTCTCAGGACCAGCAGGAGGAATTCTCCTGCCATTCTCCTTTCCTTCTTTCTAGGTCTCCAATCTTCTTCAGGCTTTGTGTCACCGTCGGAAACGGAGGCAGCTCAACCCTGGTGGTGGATCTCATTGCTGTCTGCAAGGGGTGTTCAGTCACTTACCGTCCACCTTCAAGAAATAAGAAAGAGAACCAGAGACATTTAATGACGGATCCCCCAAGGCTTTTTCCTGTCCTTCTCTGGTGGGACTCACTCACCCCCACGTGTTCTGTTCATGCTTCCCAGACCCTATCCCAGGACTGGAGGGAGCCTCTTCCTGCTAATCATGGCATCCTCCCCCAACCCAGCCCTACTCCCACGTTCCAGGGACCAGCTGGCCAAAAGAAGCCTGCCAAGGACAGGACCATCTGGCCTCTCCATAGCCTCCAGATGCCTGATTCCTGACTAGGGTCTCTCCTTCCAGACATTCTAGTGAGGTGGCAGAAGTCGCCGAAGTGACCACGGGAACTTCTCTACCTTAGACCCAGCTTTTGTCTTCCCCTTTATCAGACCCTCCCTTTATCAGTTACTTCCTTCCAAGGACACCGAGCCAGGGTGCTACAGGCTTGGGGGCTCTTAGCCTTGTCCCTCAAGGCCTCAGGGGCTCTCCTGGCTGATGGGTTGCCCCTTGCCAGGATCCTGCAGGATTTCTGCCTCCTGGGTCTTTAGACCTCCCTCCCTCTACTTCTCCTGGGGGCGTTCCCCATCCCCTGGCTTTCCTCCCATGGCCCTTTTCCACAGCACTGTTCATTTCAGCCCTTGCTGGACCTCTGGAAACATGAAAACAAACAGATGGAGAAAACCCTGGGTGTTAGCTTCCCCCAGCAACTTACTCCACCCACACTGAGTGGCTGGCCATTCGTTAAGTGTCCCGGAGCCTGGTCATGGCCTCAGATGCATCCTTCTGCCCCTAAGAAACTCCCCTTTCCCACTGCCTCTTTAGACTGCAGAATTCACTGGGTCTTCAGGTGTCCGGCTCCTAATACTACTAGCTGAAACGCACTGAGCACGTTGTCCATGCCAGGCACTGTGCTAAGCACTTTACCTTCATGGAATCATTTGATTCTTACAACAACACTGTAAGGTAGGAACTATTATTAGTCCCTCATTTTATGGAGGAGGGAACCGAGGCACTGAGAAGCCAGGTAACTTTCCTGCACAGCTAGAAAGTGACAGACTCACGACTAAAGCACAGGTTTCTCAAGAGCCTGTGCTCTTTATCTCCTGGCTATGCGGCATCTTACTGGCCCTGATTATGTCTGTCAGCCATTTCCTTTACCAGAGAGAAAGCCCTACCTCCTGCCCGCCCAGTAGGTAGATAGGTATGTGTGACCAGCAGTGCCTAGCTTGGCACATGTAATGGGCATCAAGTAGTGTCTGGGGGATGGGTGGATGGACGGGTGGGATAACGGGCAGACAGATGGGTAGATGGTGGATGGGCAGGCAAGTGTATGGGTGGTTGGATGATGGGTGGGTGGAGGGTAGACTGCCACATGACCAAGGGTCTTTTGTGCAAAAAAAACATTTGGAAACACAAGGAGTCCAACTAATCCAGAGCTACCCGCTCTATGGCTGTTCTGTTGCCTCTTTTCTCCAGACCCTAAAGCTTATGTTTGCAGGAGGGGGGGGCTTTCTCTAGGTACCTACCCCCACAGCACAGAGCAGCCGTGTCCCCTCTAATGGTGACTTCCACCTGTGTTTATTTCCTTAGATGCTTCACACTAGCTTTGGAATTCAAAATAGGTTTGGTTCTCAGTAAGGCTGGCTGTTCCCTGATTCTGGTTTGGTCCTTCAGCCCAAACATGACTCAGGAGCATTGGCCAATGGGAGGCATTGTTTGTCTGGAAGTCTGAGGCACCCTTGTTGTGCAGACACAAGGAAACTCACATCTCCCAACACACTGGATACAAAACAGAGGCTAAGATTGGACATAGACTGCTCTTTTAACCCTGGACAAGCTCATGGAAAAGGTGATCTTGTAAGATGGGGACAAACCCCCAACGAGCCCTCTTCTCCTTCACTTCTGGGTCCCTGTCAATCATCACTGCAACCTTCACACAACTCCCAGACCTCTCCTCTGTTCCCTGTTTCCAGATGGCCAACTCGCTCTTGCTAAGGTGTTAGTGGCTCACTGCTTTTCTTTCCCATTAGAAAGAAGTTTCTCAATAAAGGCAATGTTAAACTCAAAAGCAGAGTCACTAAAATTGCCCAAGCAAGTGATACTCACTGGGTCTGTCACTCAGGCTAGCCTGTTTATTTACGCTATTACTCTACATATTCTTTTATTATTATTAAATCAAATAGATTGGAGAATAATTTAAGGCCAATTTTTTTCCCATTCATTCTAGTGTGTCCAGACAACCTCTTCCTGTCCTCCTCAGAACAAGCGTTTGGGGCACAAACAAGGCTAAGTTCTCTCATCAACCCCCAAACCTGCAGTCCACGTCTCACTGCAGGGTATGTAACTTACCAGAAGTGGCCTGCCCTGCCCCTAACGTGGGGTCTCTTTGCCCCTTTGGAGTGACCAAGGGGCCCTGGCCATGAAGTCCTGCTGTCATCCTCTGGCAGGACCCTGTCTCCACCTTCAAGTTGTAGCACAGGAGGGTTTTCAAGATGTTGACCAATGTGTACATTTTGCCATGGGCATAAAACAAAGGAAAGGAAAAATTGTACCTGCCCTTATTTGGTCTCATTCTAAGCTTTTTGATAAACTCTACATGCCCAGCTCTAATCCTTTTGTCTGATTGTAACCTAAGATTACAGGTAAACTCTGTGAACTTTCTGCATGAAAAGCTATATACACACAAAAAAAGTTCTTTCCTTTATGCTCAAATCCTTTCTGTCATTGAAATGACATTGGGAAATTGTCATATCCAATCAGCCTATTTAATGGGAAAGCAGATTAAGCCTTTATGCCCCTTGGACTGTGAACAAAAGTGCCCATCACAGATGTGTCCCAGTCCTTGGCAATCACTCAAGCTCCTTTTTTCTTCAGATGGAGGAAGTGTGCTCTTGGCAGGGAGAAACTAGTCAGTGTGAAACTGGAGAAAGGCATCCAGTCTTCCAGCTGGACACAGTGTCCCCTGGCGCAGGGCTTGACAAGCAGAGTGCAGGCTGGTTTCAGCCTGCTCAGCTCCCCCGAGGGTACTGTGTGGTGTGGCCCTGGCCCCCTGGCCACTTAGCTTTGCTATGAGGATCTACGACTGTTCTGGAGATGGTGAGATATGTCTTAGCTTTTGTAATGCCTGCTACGGATTTGCCCAGCATTGACCTGAGAACAGCAAGCATGTCAGCTCTGGAGCAACGAGGGTGTCTGCATAGTCCCTGCTAGTTTAGAGGCATTTGTCATCAATGTCCACTCAGCAAGAAGATGTTGAATCTCAACGCATGTCCACTGTAAATTTCTCCAAAATCTTCCAGTCAAAACAGCTCTTAGATATGCAAAGCAGAATTGACGGAAACTCAAAGCTAGAAGCATCCTTGAGAGGCCACCTGGGCCACCCTGCCAGGCTTTAGGCAAAACCACCCTGAACTGTCCTAGAAACACTCACTCCTGGCAGTGGATGGAAAGGAGCTTTCCTCTGGAAAGGATGCTGGATGGACTCTGAGAGCTTCCCGAATACTTGTATTTTCATTTTTTAATTATACTGTGTGATGAAAGGAAGATGCTCCATAAAGTCTAAAAACACCCCTTCCTCACCACTATCCTCTTCCCCCTCCTCCTCCTCTTCCTCCTGCTCTCTGATTGTTTTCTGAGACCACTCTGAGATGAGATACATGAGCAGGAAAGTTCCTGAGGCCAACACTCGGGAACAATGCCTGTGAGAGAGTAAAGGAAACAGGGCTGGGCAGAGAAAAAGTCTGTAGTGCATTTGTCAAGCAACCACCATGGCCTCAGTTTAGCATTCTCAGCAGAAAGTACTTCTCTCTCCCAGCATCAAGGGACCAGTCTCAGGAGAGGACTGTGATTGGTGCAGGTTGGGTCTCATGCCCACTCCTTGGTCCAATCACTGTGGCCAGGGGATGAGTGATCATGATTGGCCAGGCCCAGATCATGTGGCCACCAGTATCAGGGTAAAGGAAAAGCTTGTGGAACAAAGACAACACCTATCACGCACATCCAAAACCACCCCTCAAAATTGCTGAAAAAATTAGAGAAGATGTATACAAGTGCCTAACAGGAGGCACTTAATAAATGGCCATTTTCTCCATTGGCATAAGAACGAATGCAATGGACCTTTCTTTCTAAAGTCGGAGCACCAGGTACTGATAAAATCAACAGTGGCTCAAACCTCAGCCCCACATCTGAACTGAGCCTGAACCCTTCTGAAGAATGGAGAATGTTTCGCAAACATTTGCCTCCAGCGTGTCTAATCTTCATGCGTCCTTGTACTTCCTGAGCCAATGGGCCTGGATCACCAGAACCATCATAAGGACGCTTATCTCTCTGGCAGCGCAATAGTTCAAAAGTATCTCCCAAGAAAGACTGTCCCCAGTGTTTTTCTGACCTCTTCATAGAGCCAGAGCATTTGGACAAAGTGAGTAAAATTCCTGTGCCTGAACTTAATATCAGCTTCCTGCAATGTTCCTAGGAATGGATTGCGTATGTCCTTTCCCTCCTCAAAACTGTAAACCTCTCCAGAACCTCCCAAAGAATTAAGGACAGAGATTTCTGGGCCCTTGGTGACAAGCCCGCCATCCCTACTCACCTGCTGCAATGATATACTGTGGCCAAGTGGATGTTCCAATGCTCCCCAAACTCCAAGGCCACGGCCTTCTGCATCCTGTTGGCTTACTGTTCCCTCTACAAGAACATGCTCTTCCCACTTCCCACCCTCATAACCCACCTCCCAAAATCCCACCCATTTCCTACACCTTCAACCAGCTATGGTCTTGTCTACCTTCAATTTCCTTTTGGAATATATATTGTGCCTTATCCTGTGTTGACTTGAATGATGAGCTTTGTAGTTCATTTAAAGGGCGTTTATCAAGATCCTACTCTGTATGTGTACCAGTCACCAGAGATAGAGATGCATGAGATAAAACTAACCTAGCCAACATAGGGCTTGTAGCAGCCTGGATATTATGCATTTAAATTGATGAATTTTCAGCATTTTAAGATTGATTTGCTTGTCCTAGCTCGTGCTTCAGATAGTTCTATCACTAACTTGCTCCGAGCTTTGGTGTCCTCAGCCACAAAATGAAAGCTTCGGGCTACATAGTCACTGAAGAGCTTTTCCCACACAGCAATGAGTCTCGCTTACATTCCATAGTTGCCTTGTCAGCACTTCAGTGGTCACTCCGCTCCAGCCACACAGGGTGTCCCCCTGAGCTACAGAGAACTGGGAGCAGAAGTTTGAAATTAACACGTAATAGCACAGCTATGTTTGCTGAGCCTGCTCGGTGAGGGGGGTGAAGTTGGTGCAGAGTCATACCCTCTTATCTAGATCTCAATCTTCTAATCTGTACGATGGGACAGTTGGAGTAGAGGCCACTGAGGCCCCTTCCAACCCCGACACACTGTGATTCATAATTGTTCCCTCTCTTGCTCCCACAAGGAGCACACTTGGTTCTGCAAGGACATGGCTGCCAAACCACCTGGCAGAGGGAAACAAACAGCCACTCCCAGTCTCACCCCAGGGAGGCAAGCTAGGTTTTGAAGAAAAGGCTGTGATGGAGAAGCCTTGGGTTTTGGTTGCTGGCCCCATTCTCAGCATAAATTCACTGTGGGAAACAGTTGAACAAATTTAACCTCTGGAGAGGAAAGGGCAGCAGCCAGCACTAGTGGATTGAATAACTCACCCTCCATACCTCATCTCCTGGCTTCCCTTTTCCCGGATTTGCTGTCTCCCAGGTTCTGGCCACAGTCCCCTGCGTAGAATGCAACTCTGTCTGCAGCACCAGGTCAGATCTTCTCCAGGCTCAGCATATGTGCTGGCCAGGTACCTGTCACCCAAAGAACTTGATGTAAGATGAGAATTCAGTCTGTTAACTCAGACTGTTCCCAGTGGAGAAGTTTTCTAAACTGACCCCCTCTTAGTCCACTATATTAATCATGATTTCTGTCTTAATCCACTCCTGCCGTTACAACGAAATACCTTAGACTGGGTAATCATAAATAACAGAAATGTATTTCTCACAGTTCTGGAAGCTGCGAAATCCAAGATCAAGGCAACAGCAGATCTGGTGTCTGGTGAGGGCCTGTTTCCTGCTTCCAAGGTGGCTCCTCATTGATGCATCCTCACACGGTGGAAAGGCAAAAAGGCAAAGTCTCTCCCTCAAGCCCTTTTACGAGGGCACTGATCCCACGCATGAAGACAGAGCCCTCATGGCCTAATCACCTCTGAAGGGTGCCCCCTCTTAATAACATCACCCTGGGGGTTGAGTTCCACCATGTAAATTTTAGAGGGACACATACATTCAATCCATAGCACTTTCTATCTTCCTGTAAAGTGTGCTGGCTGAGGCCTCTCAGCTAGAAGGCTGCACCGTATGCTCTAGCTCCCACCAGCTGGGCAGTATGCTTACCAAGAGGCAGGTGCACTTTGCCCAAGCCTGTTTATGGCAATAGTCCTCTAAACGTAACAATGTCTTGAGTATCAAATGAATCAATTAAGTACAAGTGCAAAAGGGAGTCGTTGGTTATACAAAAACCAAATTAAATTAAGGGGTAAACAAAGGTAAGCTCATAAAAATATTTGCAGTGAATTTTGGTATATAAGTGATGGTAGTGGTGAAAAATAATAAAAAAATAGAAAGATTTTGCAGTCAGATTGCCATGTAGTGTCTATATCTCCTTGTTCCTCTTATTTCCCTTTGAAGAAGCTAAAACTAAAAATCGTAGATTAGATATATGGCTGTACTTTATGTAGAAAACAAAACCACAAATGCCAATCAGAAGAACCCATACGCAAAGAAAAAAAAAAGCCTTAACCCAACATCAAAACATTGGCTAACATTATAGGTTTTAAGTTAAAATATAATTTATAAGGTATGTTTGAATCAGTTTTGTTACTTTTCAAGTACAGACCTAAAAATATTTTAACTGATCATAGATGAATGGCATTTTATAGTCTGGGACCCCAATATTTTACAGTTTTTCAGCTTACATTCATATTTTAGTGTTGTTTAATAGTTTTTATTATTATTATGACAAATTTCAAGCATATATGAAAGTAAAGAGACAAGTAGAGTGAACCTCCATATCCCATCATCCAGATTTTGCCATCAATGTTTCATCTTTTTCTTTTATCCTTTCCTGATGTATTTTACAGCAAACTTCAGGCATTATGTTATTTTATCCCTTATTTCAGTAGATATCTCTAAAAAATATGGATATTTTCTTATATAATCACAATGCCTAACATAATTAACAACAATTCTTTGGTGTTATCAAATACCTTTACCTACTCAATTTTCTCAGATTGCCCCCAAAATGTCTTTTTAATGTCAGTCTGTTCAAATCATGGCATAAATACAATATGCACATTACCTTAGGTTGTTATGTCTCCTATGCCTTTTTAAATTTAGAACAATGCTCCTTCACTTTTTTTATGCTATTAATTTTATCGAAGAATCCCTGCTTTTATAAATAGAGATGAGAATTTCAAAGAACTCAGAGAATTTCAAAGAATAGCAATTGACAAGGGTTTAATGGCAAGGAATCTCCAAAAACGTCAGAACAGATCCCAAATTTCTCAGGGTGCTGAGGGAGCAGACGCTGTCATGGCCCAGAGAATAGTTTCTGCCTCTCACAGACTGACAAAATGAGCAAAGAACTGGAGACTGGTTGAAAGATAAAAGATCTAAAGTTCTCAAAAACAAAGATTCAAGCCATCAAGGAAATGCAAATCAAAACCACAATGATACATATCCTACCCACTAGGCTGGCTATAATCAGAAAAAGACCGGCAATAAATAAGTGTCATGAGCGTGTGAGGAAATCGAACTCTCGTACATTGCCATTGGGAATGCAGTTTGGAAAACAGGCTGACAGTTCCTCAAAAATTAAACACAGAGTGATCATATAACCAAGTAATTCCATTCCTAGGTATACACTCAAGAGAAATGAAAACCTATGTCCACACAAAAACGTATACATGAATGTTCATAACAAATTATTCAAAATAGCCGAAAAGTAAAAACATGCCAAATGTCCATGATGAATGGATAAATTAACATGGTGTATCCACACAATGGATATGACTCAGCCATAAAAAAGGAATGAAGAACTGATACATGCTACAGCAAGGGTAAACCCTGATGATTTTATACTAAGTGAAAGAAGCCAGCCAGAGGGACACACAGTGTATGATTCTATTTACACGAAACATTCATAATTGACCAACCTGTAAAGACAGAAAGTAAATTAGGGATTGTTCAGGGCTGGGGAATTAGGGAGGATTTGGGGGTCAATGACTGAAAAGTGTGGCAATTCTTCCGGGGATGATGAAAATGTTTGGAATTAGTGGTGATAGTCGCATGATTCTGTGAATATACTAAAAGCCAACGAATGTACACCTTAAATGGGTAAATTGTATGGTATATGAATTACATCTCAATACAGTTGTTAAGGCACACACACACACACACACACACACACACACACACACACACACAGGTTTAGGGGCTCTTTTTTAGCCAGCTTTGAGCATGTAGCAGGGCCCTGCCCAGGAGGGGTCCACTCCACAGAGGATGGGGGCAGCCTGCTTTGTTGCTGATGGAAAGTGCAGGCCACCAAGGGAGAGCACATGGTCACTTCCCCCTGGCCCCACAGTCTTTTGGAGTGGATTGGTCCTGGGTTATGAACTAGATGACCTCTTGACCCTAATTTCAGTAATACCATGGGGGAAGCCAAGGGCAACATGAAGGAGCATTCATTTTCATTTTTGCTCAGGGCTGATCCTCTCCAGGGTGACTTGCTTCCTCCCGGGTCTGTGTTCGCCTTTGTTTTCCTGCCTGCCTTCAGGAGACGCAGGTCCAGCTGCTTCACACTCAGGGGAGTAGAAAGAGGGGAAGAGGCTGCCAGCCAGCATCTCCACCAGGGCAGCCCCCCGCCCCCGAAAGAGCGGGAAATGCCCGGGCAGGCTGTCCAGGCAGCCAGGCGGGGCTAGGATTCCACCTCCACGTGGGTTCAGGGTGGGGTGTGCCTCCACCGGTGGGGCCCCCAGCAATGCCCAGCCTGAGCTAACAGTCGAGGAACACTGGGATGGTGGCACAGAAGTTTCCTTGCCTGATTTTGAAAGTCTTCAGGCTGTGCAGACTGCTGCCCTTGTCTGAAATGGGCATCTGCCTGGCCCACGCATTTCCAATTACCCCTCCGGCCACAGGATGCTGTGCCCATTTGGCAAAGGAATAGGTCTGAGGAGAAGCATGTGGCCTCATGGAAATTGCAGAGCTCAACTGGGGTGTGTGGAAAGGCCTGCGGGGCGGCTGCTAACACAGAAAGCGCCATGTATGGCAGGGCAGCGGTGGGTGGGCCAGATCCCCTGGAGGACGCTTCAGCCCCTCCCTCCCCGCTCCCACCGCTTCCAATCCCTCGGCCCACTCAGGGGAAAAGTGGCCACAGGCCACAGCCTTTCCTGGCAGCTCCAAGGGAAGAGGTAAATAAACAGAAGACAAACATTAATAAGAAAGCGTGTAACTTAACAAAGCACGCCTTTCCAGGGAGAAGAATCCAGAGAAAACACAAAATGGTTGTCTGGAGCGCCCATCTTAGAAGCTAAAAAACTGCTGCCTTCAACCCTGGAGAAACTGATACTTCACCCTTGTTGCTTCTGTTTCCCGTCCTCAGACCCCAGGAACCCTCCTCTTTACCTGGGCCCTGTGAGCCGGTCTGTCTGCACATCTGGCTTCCAGCATCTCCTCCGTGCTCCCTGTCCCTTCCCTCCCACGCAGTGCCCAGGCTGCAGTCGGGCAGACAGGAGCCAGAATCCCTGCCGTGTGGTGTGGCAAGTCCCTTGACCACTGTCCGTCCCATTTATGTCTTGCTGTTCCAGGAGTAATAACAGTCCTCACAGCGTGGGGTTGTGGTGAGAGTTAAATGCACCCAGCACAGAGTAAATGCATGATGGTTTTTCTTTTCTTATTTCTCTCATGCTCCTTTCTTTTCGTTCTTTCTACAATCTTTCCTTCCTTCCTTCCCCTAAACTTTCCCAGGCCCAAAGCCCCATCTCAGCGTCAGTTGTAACCTGGGTGTGCCCTGTTCACAGGTGACTTGCAGGGTGCTGTGCAACCTACTTCTGAAGCCCAGTGGGGGGTCTAATCCACCCCAGTCCCCAGCCCTGCCCTGCGAATCTCTGGAGTGCCCTGCGCTGCTCTTCCCAGCCTTGCCTCGGGCACAGGAAAGGGGACTTGGCAAAGTGTATTAGTCATCACTCTGATTTCCAGCAACTTCTGCGCTGGTTGACATGCACCATGTGGAACATGGACACGAGGGGCTCCTTTTAGCTGCCACCTTTTGAGGGCTTGGTCATTGTCCTCCAGAACAAGTGAATTCCTGCAAGGGACGCAACTCCAGTTGGCTTCCTTTGCGATTTCTTAAAGCCTGAGTGCAACAAACATGTGTTGATGTCCTGTGACTGCTGTGTGGACCCATTTTAGGACTCTCTGAAGCACCCCAAGCAAGTGAGCATGAAGGGATGGGGAGGTGTTCTTTGGTCAGTTCTAGAACTCTGTAAATAATAATCCCACCCCTCGCATTGGGGCCCACACGTCACAGTGTAACAGCCAGGCTTGTCGCTTTGTTCTGGGGGGAAGCATCGTCCTGGGGAGAGGGTGATCATCCCCTCTAGGTGCCTAGAAGCTGCCTAGGAAGCCTTGGCTCTGCAAGGGAACACCCCCCAGCTAGGTTCATGCACCAAGGCTGCTGCCTGTCACCACGAGGTCTCTCGACTACGTGGTGCTCCCTGGCCGGCTGGTGCAAGAGAGTCTGCCCTGCCTTGACGACACTCTTGCAGCATGGGCCTTGGTGGCCACTCTCTTCCTGAGCTTCTAGAGCAGTTTGCTGTGTGTGCTGCGTGGTCTTGAGAAATGCTTCACCAGAGAGAGAGAGAGAGAGAGAGAGAGAGAGAGAGATTAATTCTATGGTCAATATATTTAGAAAATACGGTATAATATATTCCTCTCCAACCGCTGTCCCCTCCTATTTGAGGTTCTTAAAGTGCACCAGCTGATGAGAAGTGAGAGGTCCTATAATCAAGATAACTGTTTAACACCCTTGGGACCAGTAGCTCCGAGAACGATGGAACAAAATTTGGCGAATGCTGCACCAAGAGAGGTTCTGAGACCTGGCTGGACATCCATGTCACACGAGGAGCTTCTTAATACCCAAGCGGCATCTGGAAATCCACGTCCCTAAGAGCTCCATGATTGTTCTATGCCCTGAGTGTGGGATGGTGCTGGGAACCACAGCTCCAGGGCCTGGGGGGAAGGGGAGAGTTGAGGGGGGCAAAGCAGGGGTGGGGGTGCTGCTTCACTTGGCAGTTGTCCCCTTCGTGTAGATATGTCCAGCAAAGGAGGCTGCTGCCAACTAAACAGAACTCCCCTCTCCTTGGCCTGACTCACTGTTTTGGTAAAGGCAGCTTCAGGAATGCCCCTTCTGGAGTCCGCCCTGCTTTCTGCCTAAGGCAATCTGGGAAGGCTCTTTGCTCACTGTTGGCACCTGTTCTAGGCCACAGGGAAGCAGCAGGATTAAGAAGAATAAACAGGCCGGGCATGGTGGTGCATGCCTGCAGTCCCAGCTACTCAGGAGGCTGAGGCAGTAGGATCGCTTAAACCCAGGAGGTTGAGGTTGCTGTGAGCTAGGCTAACGCCACGGCACTCACTCTAGCCTTGGCAACAGAGTGAGACTCTGTCTCAAAAAAAAAGAAGAAGAAGAAACAAAGGGCCTGGTGGTAGGTCGAAGGCCTCACCTGGCCCCCTGGGTCCTGCTGGACCCTGCAAGCCTCCTTCTGTCCTGGGTACAAAATTACATTTAATTGTCTCATGCACTAAATTGTTCCACACCTCTGTGCCTTTGCTGTCACTGTTTTCCTATGTATCCTCCTTTTCTTTAACTTTCACCAAAGGTCAGCCCAGGTGCCACTGTCTTAGGGAAATCTTCCCAAATTCCAGGTTGGGCCCAGTGCTCCTCCTCCGTGTTCTTGCAAGGTGAGTTTGGAAGCCCATGTTGGCACGTGGTTCACATGTGCTGAAAGGGTGGGTTTGGGAGTCCATGCTTTCCCAACCCCGACTCCACTTACCTCTACTTTTAAACTGTGTGTGTGTGTGTGTGTGTGTGCGCGTGTGTGTAAAATACAAGATCTCATTTCCTGTCATTTTGGCTAAAAACTTGTGCCATTTTTCAATCCCATCTGCCCACCCGTCCTTAACTCCTCAGTGGCCCTTGCTGAGCTCTTGCACATTCACGATTTCCACCTTGCTGTCCTCTCCTCTCCCTTGTGGTGGGTAGAACGCCTCTGCCACGCCTTCAATTCTTTAGAGTGTGTTTTACCCATCTTTGAACCCCAGGAGCCTAAATATTACAAGCTGCACTATTGATACCCTCTAGGGAGACAGGTTTCACTTATGTGATTTATTACCTTCATGGTTTCACATCCAGCAACCTAAGCTAATGACTTTTTTTTTTTCAGACTTCCACATTAAGGAGTCAGCAATTTCTAACATTTCACAAGGGGGAGGAGAGGATAGCACGGGGTTTGGAAATTATAGATTTGTAGGAGCTCAGCAAGTGCCACTTAGGAATTAGGGACAGGACAGGCTATTTGGATTAAGAAATGACGCCAGTTTTAGTCAAAACATTCATGAAATAAGAGCTCACATTTTAAAAAATTAAAGAAAAAATAAGTTTCCCTATAAATTAAATCTATTTTCTTTGCTTCATCAATGCACTTATTTTCCCTGGACATCTGAAGTTGAACCAACAGCATCAGTCAGAGCTCGGCAGGAGGCCAGAGAACCTGTGAGAGGAGCACTTGGGCAGAGGTTAACCAAGGCGCCATTTACAAAGCTGAGAAGGGATTAAGGAAAACCAGTAAGGGATGAGCTCTCAGAAACTAGCAACAGTGGGACGTGATTACCACCTGGGTGACCCTGCAGAGGTTCCCAGAATCCCGAGAGACTGTAACTGCAAGGGAGGGTTGCCCGACAGGGGCTGCGCCCTAGGCAGAAGAATGGAGCCGCGGCCACCTGTGGCCCTCAAGAAAGACCTAAATTCACTCTCCTCCGGTGTTCAGTCTCCTGCGAGAGCCACCCTCGGCCAAACCCAACCAGAGGGCAGAGGTCAAGGGAGCCTGTTGCTACAGATCCTCAGCATCCTGGGGCCCGGAGGATGGTGCAGAGGGAGGAAAACTGATCTAAAGGAGCAAGTGTAGAATACCCAGTGCACCAGCTTTTGATTAGAAAATAAAGTCACATTCCTTTGCTTAATGTCCAAATCATAGCAACTCGGAGCCCCTACCTCACCCAAACCAGTCTTTTCTCCTCAACCCCTGGCAAGGGTACGTCCACAACTTCCTTACTGTAGGACACAAGTCCCAGGCCCTTGCCTGCCAGTAGCTTTTGACAGGATCTGTGATATTATAACAAATTACATTTGTTCTTATCAAATCCTAGGTCATATGGGCTAAGAGAGGATAGTCTGAGAGATTCTGGGAGCTTCCTGGCCCCTGATCCACAAAAGCCACAGATACAGCTGCCTTCTAAAGTAAAATGACCTCTTGGTACCCTCTTGGCCATGGGTATAATGCACTAGCTTTCTGGAGCCCTTTAGAATAATGGGCTGCTTCTGGGTCCTTTTACTAAACACTCAATTAGGTGACATGTCTTGATCGTATAGTCAGAAGATAAGATTGTATCAGATGTCCAGGTTCTATGTAAATTAAACATGAAGAAGATAAGGAGGTGTGAAATTAAACAAAAATTAATTCTAAGTCATGGGAGTTTGCTTTCAAAATTTCATCACTGTTTTGGACAAAAGCTTGGGTCATTTCTTATGCCAAATGGCATTGTCTGTCCTTCAGTGACACTGATTTTGTGAGCTTTAAAGCCTAATCATCCACTTACCATCTTTTGTTACTAATCCTGTCTTGAACTGAAACCCCACGTGTTGTCCTAATGAACTGGTTGTGAAATTTACTGGCAACTTCCAGGCACCCCCCAGAGTGCGGGCCCAGAAACAATGGTATGCTGAAAATTATAATCCTGAAAGGCTTGCCACCAACATTTCAAGGTGAGAGCCCAGAAACCTGATTTTAAAACTTCTGGCTACATAATCACTGGCAATAGTCCTGGGAACTAGTTTGTCTGATGTGCGAGTGTGTGTGAATCAACTTCCACCTGTTTCGCCTCCAGGGTGTGGTAAAACCTATTTAATTAGTATTCATCCCAGGATGCCTTTTGGAGTGTTTTCCCCTGAAGAAGGAGGAGATGCTGGATGCTGACACCACCTAGTGTGGATCAGAAACTTGGGGTGTGAAAACGCTGGGGGATTGTGTTAGTAAGAGTGTTTTTGGCTGCAAGTAATGGAAAATCCCACGTCAAAGAGCCTGACATAAGGAAAATGTCTTATTTCACATAAGAGAAAGCCCTGCTCAGATGTGATAGGATGGCTCCCAGGTTAGCCATGGCATCAAAAATCCGGCTTCTCTCCAGTCTTCTGCTTTGCCATTGCACGAATCTATTGGCTTGCCCTCCGGTTAGTAAACTTACGGTTATAAAAGAGCAGCCACTGTCGTATCACATGAAAATACAAAAATATCAAATAAAAAAAAAAAAGTTCCTGTGTCTCTTTTTAGGAAGGAAGTGATCTTTCTTAGAACCCCTTGGGAGACTCCTCCTGTTTCATCTTGGCCAGAATTGCATCACATGTTCAGGCAAGAGGAGCAGAGTCACTCTGATTGGTGTAAATCCATCGAGACCTACCCTCTGGAAGCTGGAGAGGGTCCTGGCCTCCCCTTGGCATAAAGGGGCCCCATCAAGGAGGAGGCGCTGAGTGGGACTGCAGTTCAGCCGGGAAGCGGTGGGCACTGTGCCTGTGGGGGAGGTGCCCTGCCAGTGCCCACTGCAGGAACCTCGCTACCTGCCTGAGAAAGCACAGCAGCGTGAAGACCCTGGTAGAAGGGAGGGTGACGGGCAGATCGATAAACTCGGGGCAGGGTGTTTTCTCAGGGGATGCTGCCTTCCCAGCCTCCTTGTCCACACAGGTGAGAGGATCTCTGTCCTAGAAAACTGATGAAAAACAAAGACAAATGCTGTCCTGACCCGCGGGGTAGTCAACGCGGACCCTGGAGGAGGGAGTGGGAATTGGGAGAGGCAGGAGACACAAGAAATGGAGACAAGACAGGAGTCTGATCAAGTCTCGTTTATTGGCAGTAGGGCAGAGGCTTAAGTAAGGCAGAAAGAGGAGGTAACAGTAAAGGGGCGGTGCTTTCCAAGGCTCTGGCTTTCCAGCCAGAGGATTTCCATATAAGGAAACCCTCAGGCGGCTTTCAAGGTCTACGTCATAATGGGTAAATAGAAACTTACAAGCTCTTTCTCAGGCTTTTGCAAATGCGCGGGCTTGGTTGGCCATTTTAGATAAGCAGGCCGATCCACATGGCTCGCGGCCATCTTGGATAATCAGCTGCTGGGCCTCATGGCTCCGGACAAAATGCATTGGATGTTCTCTCAGTATATGTTTGCAAATGTAAAATAATTTTAGATTTTATCTGTATGAATATCTTAGGGATCTAAAAAGGAGCAAACAGATGCAGGAGGTAGAATTCTCAATGTCAAGCGCTCAGCACTCTCCAAGTGGCTGTACACTTTCCTGGGCTTCCCAGCAATGGTCTTCTAGATACTCTGACTCACTAGACAACTATGTGTCATACCAATTGGCTTCTTACCTCTCAATTCTCACTAAATTCCTAATTGGGAACAGGTGGTCCCTGTACCCACGAGGAGGCTGGAGCTTTCAGGTCAAGTTTTTACATCGTTATGAGATGTCAACAGGTGGAAGGCCGTGTTTGCTTTTCTGGGTCACACCTGGTCCTGCTCCTGCAGATGGCGGGAGAACCAACTTGTTACCCTCCCAGCACACACCTGCTGGCATGGTTTGGATGTTTGACCCCTTCAAACCTCATGCTAAAATTCAAGACCCAGTACTGGGGCCTGGTAGGAGGTGTTTGGGTGGTGGGGCAGATCCCTCATGAATGGCTTGGTGCCCTCTGCACGACGAAGAGTGAGTTCTTGCTGTATTCGTTCACGCGACAGCCTGGCACCACCTCCTCCTTCTCTTGCTTCTTCTCTTGCCACGTGACACGCTTGCTCCCCCGTCCACTTCCCCCTCGATCAGAAGTTCCCCGAAGCCCTCACCAGATGCAGATGCTGGCGTGATGCTTCTTGTACGGTCTGCAGAACCATGAGCCAAATAAACCTCTTTTCTTTATGAATTACCCAGCCTCGGGTGTTTCCTTTATAGCAACCCGAAATGGACCGACACACCTGCCCATATTGTGGCACCGGCACCAGACGGTGGCTGACAGCCCAGCCTCCCAGCCCAGGCTGCTCTCTGACAGTCGCTGAGGCCCCTGTTAGTCTGTTCTCATCCCTCCTATCACCGGAGAGAGAGCTTTAAACCTCATGTTGAGACTTTAAGGTGGTCTTTTATAATACTTAGGTACAGGTTAGGAATTTTCCAGAAACACAGGTTACTGAGACAAATGAGCAATCTCCCCAGCCAAACTGCCAGTCTTGTCACAAGTAAAGGCAACGTTTTCTCAGCCAAGGGGCTACCGGCTGGGCTCAAGAGGGCAGGAAGCAAATCCTACCTTTAAAGGGGCAACAATAAGGCTCCTATCGACAGAGATGATATCTCAGAGCGTAGTATCTCAGCTGCATCCAAAGTCAGCAACAGGGGACGTTAATGTTAACTGGAGGCCCACGCAATGGCATTTGCTAAGTACATGAAAGTGTCCACCAGGACCACATGGCCTGTGCACTGGCAGCACATGGCCCTTTGGGTTCAAGGCCTGCTCAGGGCAGGCCACCCTCCCTTCAAGGCCCTAACAGGTCCCACCTTGCTAAAACTTTCTTCCTATTCTTCCAGCTTACAGGAATCTCCCCCAATACTTGCTCAGTCTAACATCCTGCATGTCCAGACTATACACTTGAATTTATTATAACAGTAGTTTGTCTTAACCAGGAAGGCAATACTATATACAAGGGCTCTGAACTGGAGTTCTCACATTCAAATCCTAGTTCTGCCACTTACCTGCTGTGGGATCCTGGGCAAGTCATTTAATGTCTCAGTGCTCGTGTCCTTATCTGTAAAATGGTATAATAAAGGTGTCTACTTCAGAAATGTGCTATGAATGTTACAGCTAAAGTAATTGGTATACAATAAATGATAGCAATTATTATTTGTAAAATATTTATGCCCTTTAACCCAGAAATTTCTGCTTCTAGAAATTCATTCTAAGAAGGTAATCATGAATTTATATAAAAACTCTTCCTTCAG
>NW_012153062.1:4764522-4848161 GCF_000956105.1 Propithecus coquereli | reverse complement strand
GTCCTGGCCGTGGCTGCCTGACTTGCGCCCAGCTCCCTGCTCCAGGAACCACAGGGAGGTCATTCTAAGAGTGAGAACCTGGCCAAGGGCAGCCACCCTTGGGTGGGCTCGGTGATCCACGAGGCATTAGGGGCTCTGCCCAGCAGGGAGAGGGTCAACATCAGGCTGAGCAGCTCCCTTTGGGATCTAGACCAGGGAGTGAGAAATGAAGCGGATGTCCCAGTAGGTGACAAGAACAAACCAGGACTTCGGAGAAGGACCAGAGATACCACAAGAGAGAGAAACTGGAGGAGGGTAGAAGAAAGGAGGAGTTTCTCAATGTTGCCTTTAGCTCCTGAAGGCTTGCTGGTTCCTGGACCAATTCTAGTCCACAGGTACCCTTAAAATCATCCCCAATTTCTGAGAGTATTTTTGAAGGAGTCTCTGTGTCTCTCAATGAAAACAAGTGAACCACCGGTTCTCTTAGCGTTGTTTTCCCAAACGGATTATGGATTTCTTTAGGGCAGGCGCGTGTCTTCCACATCAAGCTCCTGTAGTTCAGCGCAGGCATGTTTTAGCTTCTCATGCAATGCTTCATTCATTCGTCCGTTCACTCAACAACTAATGAATGTGCACTTAGGGCGTGCGGAGTGTACTTCTATGCACTGGGGATACAACAGTGAATACGACGAGCCAAAAAATCCTGCCTTCATGGGGCAGGGGAACATGGTAAAATACAGTAAATAAAATATGTAGTAGGGTAGAGCATGAAAGTGCTAATGAGAAAGAACCAGAAAGGGATTATAAGGGTGAAAGGAGGGAGGGCAGGAGTTATAATTTTAAATAGCACAGTCGGAGAGTCCTTCCTAAGAAACATCTAAGCAGAGTCCTGAAGGAGAAGGGGGAGCATGCCGTGCAATTATTTGGAGGAAGAGCACTCCAGGCAGAGAGAATGGCAAGTGCAAAGGCCCTGAGGCAAAGAAAGCGGTACGTTTGAGGAAGAGACATCACTCCAAGGTGGCTAGAGTAGAGGGAGCCAGCTGGAGAGGGAGGCCTGTAGAAATCGTCTCATTGCCTAAAACCAATGCGAGTCGTGTTGAACTTGATGAGACTGAAGGACGAGGGAGGTCCAGGAAAGGCAAGGGATGGCTCCTGAGAGCGACACGCTGAAGCGAAGCTTTGAGCTCCGACAACTTAAGACTGGAAAGTGAAGCCTGAGCCATTGTTTTAGGTCCTGTCTTTGGGTAGGAGGGGTGGGGGGACTGTATTGTGTGTGGTCAGATCACAGGAGACACAGAAGGACTATGGCTTTTACTCTGACTGATGTGGGGAGACACAGGAAGCTTTTTAACGGGGTCAAGACATACATCACGTGACGGGTTGTCACAAATCACCCAGTTGCTGTGTGGGGAACAGACTGCAGAGAGACCAGGAATGGCTTTGCAGCAGCCCAGGGGAGAGACAGCGGTGGTTCTAATAGAGTCTGCGGGAAGAGGCAAAGCCACGCTCCAAACCTGATTTGGAGGTAGAACACCACAGCAGACGTGATATGACCCAAAACAAAGGCTCTGGCTTCACTTTCCAGTTTTGGGTTGGAGGTCAAGGCTACTCTGCAACATGTCCCTCCCAGGAACAACCTCTGAGCTTGCTGGCTCTGAACATGACTCACATCAGGTTAAGACAATAGGGCGTTTCCACGGGCCACTGCCTGGATGAATCTTCTTTCTTAAACCACTCCCATATTTCCTTGTTTCTGACTATTCCCCACCAATTGTCTAAGATAATTGAATAAACCACATTGTCCTTTTTGAGATCTCCTTATCAAGTCTTTGTCAAGTGCTGACGAAATAGCAAAAATCCCCTTTAAAATTAATCTACACATGTCATAGTGAGTGGGGAAAAGCTAAAAGCTTTTCCTCTAAGATCAGGAACAAGACAAGGATGCCTACTTTCACCACTTTTGTTCAACATAGTACTCGAAGTTCTAGCCAGAGCAATTAGGCAAAAGAAAGACAAAGGAAATGTGGTGTCTATATACAATGGAATACTACTCAGCCATAAAAAATGAAATCCTGCCATTCTTGATAACATGTGTAAACCTAGACATCATGTCAAGTGAATTAATCTAGCCACAAAAAGATAAATAGCATATGATCTCACACATATGTGGAATCTTTTAAAAAGTTGACATAACAGAAGAAGAGAGTAGAACAGTGATACCCAGAGACAGGAGAGAGGGAGCCGGCGGGGAGGGGAGACTGGCGAAAGGTTGGTCAAAGGGTACAAAGATATAGTTCAACAGGAGCAATAAGTTCTTGTATTCTATTGCACAGTAGGGCGACTGTGGTTAATAGTAAATTATTGTATATTACAAAATAGCTGCGAAGAGGCTTTTGAATGTTCTTACCACAAAGAAATGATACATGCGTGAGGTGATGGCTGTACTAACTACTTTGACTGGATCACTAACAACATATGTATATGTATTGAAACATCAGATTGTACCCCATGATATGTACAATTACAATGTGTCAATAAATAAATACATAATAAAATTAATCCCCACGTTTTCTTTGAATATGAAAAACAGCCTCCCCATACCCTTGGGGGGAGCCGGGCAGGGCGGGAAGGAAGAGAGACAGAGAGGAAGGCTCAGGTCCAACGTTCCTGCAAAGCCGTAAAGCTGCCCCCGGGTTAAACGAGACCTTTCCATGTCATGAATCACCACTGAGGAACATCCAACAGTGCCTGTGGCAGCCAAGACTTAACATACTTCCAAATATAGCTAGCAAATTACTGGGAAAAGACTTTGCCCCTTGATAAACGTCTCACTGACCGTGAATAATATGATTTCTGTGAAATCAATAATCAGCGCTCCACCCTACCTCTGCCCTCCACCAACTGAACGCAGTTAATCAAAGGAGATCAGAGAGCTTTGAGACATACATTATCCCCCATCCGTTTAGTTATTACCAAATCTTGAGTATGGATTAATAACAGGGAGAAAATATATTTAAATGCATGCCAGGAATGGGGAAGTTGAATTTTTGAGTCTACCAGAACCGAACTAATGTCTGCAAGTATGTGTGGTTTGATGGTTCAGGGTGACTTTCAAGGAGTTGTGCTAGATGCTGACAGACTCTGCTGGAATCACAGGAATTTTTTCAGGCTCAGTCATGTTGGCGTACCTCATGCGAGAGTCAGATAAAATGTCAGAGGTCTGACTGCCCAAACTCCAAGTCACGTATTCTCTTCCTTGCCTGTGTGTGCTACTTTTTTCTAAAGTCCACTGAGTTTAGAGTCAAATGATCTGCTTTTGAAATCTAACTTCACCACTCACTAGTTGTATGGCCTTACCATTATTTAACAGATATTTATTGAATCTGTACTGTGTTATGAGTACTATAAACACCGATGAGTATACGGCTCTCTGAGCCTTGGTTTCCTCATATACAGATGGCACTAATATCCTCTCCCGTGAGAATAAACTCAGTAGGGGCTGGATTAGTGAGAGGGGGTTGGATTAGTGAGGGGGGTTCGTGTGTGAGGGACACCAGTGAATGGAGAATTAGAAGAGCTTGAAATCGACATGGAGCTTGCAGAGGTGCGTCTTGCCCCGATGAAGCTAGTGCACCCGCTTCATTTGGTTTGAAAAGTCTCTTACTGCCAGGGTCTGGATTTCAGAGAAGACTCTCTTGGCTTGGCTACTCCCATCAGCATACCGTCTTCCAAAGTTGTTAAAACAGTGTTGCTATAACACCGCTATAACAGCTTGTAAGTGTGTATGGTGTGGGATAGACCACAGAAACAGTAAGAATCCACTACCCCAATTAACTAAATTTTGCCTTTAAATTTTCTTCCAATTTGCCATTTTCAACATAGCCTTAGCTTTTTAAAAAAAAAAAAAAAGTATTTTCACCTCTTGCCTTACAGAAAGCAGATGAAAATTTCTTACTAACCTAGATTAAATAAATGTCTCCACAGCCAACCATGTGACAGGGCGAAGAACTAGTCCCATTGTTTTGGCTTCTGTAAACATATCCACCTTTAACAAATAAACGTGTCGATTAAGCAGTGCGTAGAGTATATTTCAGTATATTCTAGCCATGAATTGTTCTGCCCCTTATCAGAAAAGTACATAGCACTGTGATTTCAAAACTCCAAGTAGTTTGGGTAACTAGAGATTTAATTCTACTGGATCCCTTTGCTCACACAGCGCTGCTTACACATCTCCACAGACCACTCTGGGGTCCACACATCCAGCCCTGGTTTGGTTTTTCTTTTTGGAATATATATTACTTTTTTTCAGTTGCATGCATTTTGCTGTCTGAAAGACATCCAAATGAAACTGAAGGCATTATCGTCCCCCTGACTTCTCCTTGCACTTCTCAGATTCGTTACCACCGGGAAGAAGGGCAGGAATCCTGTCTTCTTTTCCTTCTTTCCAACCTAAACTCACATCCTGTAGGCCCCTGAGAAGCTGGTTTCTCAGCTCGGGGGTGAAGGAAGCAGTGATGCCCCACACTGGCCCACTGAAAATCCCTCTGGATCCAGGGTGAGGAGTCCCCAGTGTAAGAGCGGCCTTGCTGCCCAGCTTTCAGAAGACCTCGCCCTACCCTTTCCTCAGACCCCGGGTGGTGGGGAGTAGGCGGGGAGGGGGAGGGAATCACTGTTCCCAGCCTACCTCAGGAGGCCCTCACCCCCATCAGCTGGAAGAGGAGTTGGGCATTTTCTGCATTTCCCGGTGTGCTTTGAGAAGTCAGCCCTGAGATCTGGGTGGCCTTCACCTAAGGGAACAAACAGTACACACAGTCACCCTTCAATGACACTTGCTCATGGAGGAGGCGGGATGTGAAAAGTTCCCAATCCTCCCTCCTTAGCTTTGGAATGTGTTATCTTATTCTTTCCAGATGTTTTCCTAATAATAGTTGCTTGATCTAATGTAAGAGTGAGTCTGTTTTCCCCAAGCACACAGTGGACAATGGGAAACTAATCCAGAAATGAGCAGGAAATGGAGTATTTGGAGATTAAATACATTTTTTTTGCCTAGATGGTCCTCATAGTTGATAATCCTCCCATGATGGCATAGAGTTTGAAAAGAAGAAATAAAACCATCTTTGTTTGCCAATGACATAATGCCCTGTATATAAAATCCCAAGGAATCTAAAAAACAACAAAAAAAAGCAAATAAAAAAATCCATCCTAGAACAAATTAACAAGGTTGTAGAATATAAGATTGATATACAAAAATCAATTATATTTATGTATACTATCAATGACCATGTGGAAACCAAAATTAAAAACATACTACCATTTATAGTAACCCCCCAAAAAAACCCTAAAATTGTAGGTATAACTCCAACAAAACATCTACAGGACTGCTGAAAACTACAACATGATGAGGAAAGAAATTAAAGAAGATGTAAATAAATGGAAAAACATACTGTGTTCATGGATTGGCATAGTCAACATAGTAAAGATGTCAATTCTGCTGAAACTGATCTATTGGTTTTAGCACAATTCCTGTCAAAACCCCTGCAAGACTTTTTATAGTCTTTGACAAGATTATTATGAAATTTATATAGAAAGGCAATGGAATTAGATTAACTGAAACAATTTTCAAAAAGAGTAGAGTGGGAGGAATAACTAGCTGGTTAATATTTACCACAGAGCAACTGTAATCAAGACCATGCGTATTAGTGGAGGAACAGATAGATCAGTGAAATGGAATAAATCCACGCAAGTGAAGCCAACTGTCCTGTAAGGTGAGTTTTATTCCTCCCAACTCCCCTGCATCTGGGAGGACAAGTAGGATTAGGCAGTCAGTAGGAAGGGAAAAGGCACTCGCAGGCCAAGAGAACATCATGAGCAAAGGCAAGGGAAGCACGCACACCGGGGCTGTCTGGGGCCTGCCAGCACAGGTCATTTGTGTTACTGCAGCAAAATCCTGACTGAGATTAAGACGGGAAAGGGACCAGAAGTCGTTGACAGGAGTTAGACTCTTCAAGGCTTTGTTTCCTGTGCCAGCAAATGCCAATGGCCTTCAGACCGGGCTCTATGGAAAGCCTGGCATTCACAGGGCTGGGCCGCAGTTGCTGGAAATATTTGGTTCTAATTTCGTTCAAAATGTTTTTGGAAGAATACCATAGCAGACGTTGTTGGTGCCCTGCCCATACCTCCACACTGCATTGCACACCTGCTCACTTTGAACTGCCAGCCCTTTGACTGAGAGAGCTTTCTTTGACCACTAGAGTCCACCGAGCCTGGCCACGTGGCTGGTTGACTGCACCTACAGCTCTCAAACAATGGAGTTGAATGTAAAACTCCAGCTTCATTTCCCCTAGGGGGAAGTAACTCTGAGCCACAGGTCCTGTGCTGGCTCCCAGAGTTCCCTAGAGGGGCTAAGCTCTGATTGCCCACAGTGATAATTTCCTTGACCATCTTCACTGGCTACCTTCCCTCCCCAGTCTCTTGTCCCCAGGCTCCTACAGGTGTTTCCCGGGGGCACCTCTCAGATGAACTGCTTGCATTTAAATCCTCGTGTCAAAGTCTGTTTCTAGGGTAACCCAAACTAAGACACGTGCACACACGCACACGCATAGGCATAGAATATCTCTGGTAGGATTCAAAGAAACTATAATAATAACAGTGGTTGCTTCTGGGTAGAAAAACATTGGTTGGAAACAGGGGAGAGGGAGGAGATGTATTTGTCACTAAATATCCTTTTTTTATCTTTTGACTTTTGCACTATGTCCATGAATTTTCTATTTAAAAAATAAAATACTTTTAAAAAGCTACCCGAAGTATGTAGTTCTTTAAATCATTAAAAAATCAACTGTAATTTTACAACAGTCACATGTGCTTTGTATCAAATTTTAGCATATTGAGACAACCTGTGTATTAATTCATGCTGTGAGGCAAAAGTTCTTTCATATAGTCCAAAGAATTTATCTTTTATGCTAGTTTGGCTCATAACTTTGGACATTTAATAAAGGTATCACTGATTAGAAAGACTGTAGCTCTGTACAGGCTATTTCTTAAAATCCAGGTCCATGCATGTCCTCTTAACCAATTTGTACCAGTGTACTACTATGGTAAACTGAGTCACACTCAACCAAATTCATGCTGGCAAAACCTAGGTGGCCACGTTCCCTCCTACTGTGTAAAGGTCAGCTGTGCAAGCAGCATAATGGCACATGAGCACTGCCCTAAGTTTGTGCTACTTTTGATTTGACTGTTACATTAACGTAAGGAATGGAAGCACTTAGATATTGTTAATGAATGACTCAATATCAGAATCAAATTTTCCTCCTAATCCACATTCAAGGTCTTAGGTCTGTTTAATTAAGAACATCCTGAGATTTCAAGGCGAGCTGTTTAAAAATAAAAAATGAGATTAAGCTGTTGCTATTTTTATGACTTACCTCTGTGAATCAAACTTTCTCAACTTTGGGCTAAAGAAACAAATGCAGGAATAAATTGGATGCCGAGGCTGATAGAAAACTGCAACTGCATCCATGACCATGAATGGCAAATGCTTATGCTTTCCAGAATAGCCTCATTGTTCAGAGTGGTTGGCTTTATAACAAGCGTTATAAATGTGTGCCTGTAAAGTACGTACCTGCCAATAAGATAACTTTTCATTTCTTTCTTTGTTGGTGTTGAATATATTTATTTGAAAAGCAAGTTACATTTCCAAACGTTCGGGACCTCTGACGTGGGTGACGTGCTCCTGCGCAGGCCTAGGCGAGTGCTGCGACCAGATGCCTTTGAGGCAGGCCACCTGGCCGCTGGGTGGAGAGGGAGCCACACCAGGGAGCCTGCACCGGGACAACCAACCCGAGGCGGCTGGGAGTCAGGCTGGAGATAGAGGTGGCATCACAAGCTTAATGGGAGGTGGTTGATGTCTTGGGTGTAGGCAAGTGCCCGGGGAAAACGTGTAAAGAAGAGAAGAAGGCCGAGGTCAGAGCCTGAGAAGCCACTGCCAGCCACTCCCACCACGGGTATAAACATTAACTTCATAACTAGAGGTTACTCCTCCAGGAGTGAGACTTTGGAATCCGTGTCCTTGAATCCCCCACGGGGCCTAAAACAAAACTTCGCGTACAGCAGCTGTTCTGTAAATGTTTCTGGACTGATTTATTTATTCCAAATAGCAAGGGATTGTATTACAACAAGAATCTCAGTTAAACAAATTTATCAAAATTTCCATATTGTATCTAAACTTGTTTAAATGTCTTTACCTAGACAGAATTAGTAGTTGGCATCTTTCTTCTTCTTTTTTTAATCATCATGATTTCTTTTTTGCAAAATGTGTACAAACACTGGCCACTTTCGGGTGGCATCTTTAACCGGCCCCTCAGTGGACACCGGGTAGAGAGCACGGAATGGCTGTTCCATATGCTTAGTTTCTTTCCCTACTGCTAATAGTTAATCACTGGGCCGGGGATAATTCCTGTTACTCCCTCTCCCTGCCTGCTCTGCTGCTCTCGGACCCCTTTCCAGTTTCTGAACAGAGTTTGGGCCCCTGAGTGGCGCTCACCCAGCCACCCACCGCACCTCTCCCTGGGGCCCAGCCCCTTGAAGCTACCCACTGCAGGGCCCAGCGCGGGGTGTTGGGGAGGACCCTAGGCCTGCTTCACGGTGAGTGTGCGTCTGTCCTGCCCTCTCGGTTTCTTTTCCTGATGGGAACAGAACCACCAACATCAGAGAAACGTCCTCTGTGGAGGAGCGATCCCATCCTTCCTTCCCCCACTGTCAGTGTGGTCCTGAGGGCTGGTGCTGCCCTGCATGGGCCTGGGCTGGGCTAGGCCTCACTGTGGTCCCTTGCCGCTCCTCTCTCTATCCCCATTTCTAGTTGTGCAAACTCTGGTTGAGATGACTGTCACAGGAAGTCTGGGCCAAGGAGAGAAGTCACAGAAAGACTGTGCCACAGGGGAGGGAGGGAGGAAAACCGCTCCGGGGTAAGCGTGCCCCCCCCGCCCCCCCGGGGCTGCTCCAGCACAGTCCTGGAGCCATGGCCTCCACGGGAGGGAAGCAAAGGAGCTGAAGCTTCGGGGACGCTCACTTGCCTTTCCAAAACCCTGCACCTAATTTCATATTTGTATTTTCATACTTTTTTCTTAAAGAAGCATCTCCAAATCTACAGGCTTCGAGATCCCCAAACCAAAGTCAGGCCTTGCAGCTAGCCGGTTCGGAGCCATGTTTCTCCTGCTCCCACCCCCAGGACTGCTCTTTACACATTTCTACTTCCCTGACTCACAGGGCTCCAGCCATTGGGCTCCTCATTCTCTGAACGCACCAGGCTGTGGCCAAGGCATCAGGGCCTTTGCATTGGCTGTTCCCTGCCAGGTGCTCGCCTCCGCTGGTCTGTACTGCAGTGATACCTTCCCACTGAGGCGAGCTCCCTGTTTAAGGTGGACTCTATGGCTCCTTCCCACTGAGGCGAGCTCCCTGTTTAAGGTGGACTCTATGGCTCCTTCCACGCTGTGCAGGTTCCTACCCTTCCTATACTGCTAGGTTTCCACATCATCTATCATCTGCCAACACACTTCATCATTTGGTTATATATTTTCTGCCTCCCCACACTAGCATGAAAGTTCCACTAAGGAAGGGAAATTAAAAATCTGTTTTGTTTACTGATGCATTCCTAGCATCTAGTACATAGTGATCACTGGTTAATATTTTTCTAATAATTGCATGAAATTGCAAGGCCCCAGGCAAGCATACTGAGGACAGCACTGGCCAATATGCATCCAAATGAGAGAAAAAAAATCTGCTTCTCAGACACAACTTGGCTTTGCAGGCTGGGCCAGGGCCCTGGAGCACGGGCCAAGGCCATGGACACTGGTACACCCTGTCCCTGCCTGTCTGCCTCAGTGCACATCATTTGGCTCCTGACAGTGCTGCCACCCAGGAACTCACCAGAAATGCTGAGGCCGAGATGGGAGAGGGGCTGGAGCCTGCCCAGGCTGTGTCAGTCTCACTGGCGCTGGGACTTTTCATGTGTAGTGTTGTTCAGTTCTCGAAAGGGTGGCAATTATTACCATAGCAAAGTGCTGAATTGCCTCAGTAAAGAACAGAGATGTTTACTCAGAACTGGTGCTAATTTCCTGCCTTTGCAGTGGCTTCTGGCCTGGGAGGTGCACATCTGGCAGACACTCGCTGGCCTGATCGGAGAACACGATGCAGGAGTTCCAGGGGATGATGCCTTGTGTCATTTTAACCCCTGATCGGTATTTACCCTGGCGCCGGGAACAGGGTGTGTGTCTGTGAGGTACAGGGTGTGGGTGACACCAAGAAGTCCATGGAGCTGGTGGTCCGCAGTCAGCCAGCCAAGACCACCCCCTGCAGACAATGCTGATGACATCATGACAATCCTGGGCTTTATATAGCAGTTTGCAGTCACCAGAGCTCTTTGTCATAGCCTATTTCATTCTATGGTCATCCAAACCTGTAAGAAAGACAGAGCAGGAATTCTCATCCATTTTCCACAGGAAGAATGTGAGGCTCAAAGGTTAAGTGAGGTACCAGGGTACAGAGCTAGCACATGTCAGTTCTGGGCTGGCTTCTGCATTCGCAGCTGCACCCTGCCCTGTGTGCTCAGTGACATGGGCCCTTGACACCCTTGGGCTTAACACTTGCAGCTTCAACTATTTCCTAGAAACCTCAAAGGCCCCTGAGTGCAGCGACTTTTCCCTGCCCCACAGCTGAATTTGAACCCTCCCTCTGGCTGGGGGAGCCTGGCCGGCCTCCGGGCCCACAGTGCACTTGGCTTGTCATTGTTTAATCACTATTGTGGGCACCCTAACTCTCCTGCGGTGATTTAAAAACAAAATCAAAACAAAAAAATGTTTCTTTTTGAGAAATGGCCATCAACTAAGAGTCAGCAAAAATCCAAGAGGCAATGGATAAGCGTGAAGTTCATGATCAGGAGCGTGGCTGCCTGCCTTCTGTTGCGCACTTGCTAGGTGTTAGATGTTGTGTTAAGTGCTTTACATATATTATCTCATTTATGCCTCCCCGTTTAACAGATAGGGAAACTGAGGCCCAGAGAGGTTAATTAATTGCCTAAAGCCTTACAGTGGGTAAGTGGTGGAGTCCAACTCAAAGTTTGAATGTGTGTGGCCAGAGCCCATGCTGTGAAGCTCTGCTTTGTGCTGCCCCTCCTTAGAAAGGCGATCTAGCAGCTTGTGTGGCCCCCTGTAATATTTCTGAACTCACACACCTGCAGACTCAGAAAGGTCTCAGAATGTATCTCTTCTCCCTGTCTCTGTCTCTCTCTCCTCCCGTTCTCCCTCCTCACTTTTCCCCCCATAATTTCAGAGCCTTCTTCTCCTACCCTCTCTTTCCTGGGCTGACCTGGAAATTCAAAATTCTTCTCTTTTGATCTTGCAGAATAATCCATTCATTCAACAAATGGTATTTGGATGCCTGTTTTATGCCAGGCCCCGCTGGGCACGGGGGAAATAAACACAACAGATGTGGATCCCTGACTGCCTGCGGAGTTCATGCTAGTGGAGGACAAACCAAAAACAGATACACAAGGTAAAGGTGGGCGGGATAAGGCTGGGAGGGAGTAAGGCCGGAGGAAGGGGGACGGGGAGTGAGGGGGGCTGCTGTTTGCAATGTGGGGTCGGGGAAGGCCTCCCTGAGAGCCCATAGTCAAGTGGGCAGTGAGCTGTGGTACTGCCAGAGGAAGAGCGTCCCCAGGGTGGGGATGAGCTTGGCCTGGAGTCGCCAGATTTAACAAAAAGTAGGAGGAGAACAAGAAAATTAAAAAAGAAAAATCGGACACCCAGTTAAATTTGGATTTCAGATAAACAACAAATAATTTTTTTGTATATGTCCCACATGAAATTTGGAAAATACTTGTCTTAGTCCATTGTACTGCTGTAACAAAATACCACAGTCTGGGTAAGGTATAAAGAACAGACATTTATTTCTCACAGTTCTGGAACCTGGAAGTCCAAGATCAAAGTGCCGGCAGGCTCAGCGTCTGGTGAGGGCTGCTTTCTGCTTCCAAGATGGCGCCTTGTCATTGCGTCCTCTGGAGGGGACGAACGCCGTGTCCTCACATGGTGAAGGGATGGAAAAGTGGTGTAGGGGTACTAGCACTGTGTCCTCACATAATGGAAGAGCAGAAGAGGGGCAAATCCACCCTCTCAAACCCTTTTACAAGGGCCCTCACCCATCCATGAGGCTGCTATGCCCACATCACTAAATCATCTCCTAAGGCCTCACCTCTTAATAGCACTGCATTGGAGATCAAGTTTCACCATGAATTTTGAAACCATAACAATTCTTACACTAAAACAACTATTTGTTGTTTATCTAAAATCCATATGTAACTGGCAATCCTGTGTTTTACCTGGCAACCATAGCTGTGTGTGTTTAAGGAGTGGCAAGGAGGCCAGTTAGGCCAGAACGGAGGAGACAAGAAGATGGAGGGAGATGAGGATGGGAACCTCGTAGAGGGGAGGATGGTTGACATTTCAAACCCAAAGAAGCAGCTAGGTGTGCCTTCTGTCCTCCCAGTGGAATCATCTGACTGTCCAAAAGAAGAATGCATGCTGAGGGCCATGAAAGAAGAGATACGAGAGAGTACAGCACAGGGGCAGTTAATCCACCTTCAGTCCTAAAGTCATCTGTGTCTGCAGCTTCCCTTCTCCAAAGAAGGTAAAACTCTTTGGAAACCCCAGGGGTCAACTTGATCTTGGCTCCTTCACCCAGCAGAGCAGCCGGATCCCGAGCAGACTACGTGAGGGAGGTGGTGTGGGAACACGACCTAGGAACCCAGAGATTAATTGTGGACAGTGCTGGAGCCTCCCCATCTCCTCCCTGCGCATAGTACACTGGTACATATGACATCAAATGGTAAACGTCCCTTCTCCATTCCCAAGACCTGGAACCCGAAGGGACCTTGAGACACCCCCTCCCCTACCTACACAGAGAGAGAGAGAGAGAGAGAGAGAAAGAGAGAGAGAGAGAAACTGTAATACTGGGTCCGGGCACTGTGACTGGATCTCTTCCCTTTCTTGTAAATAATGACCTGGTGAGATTACAGCGTCTGGCACATAGCAGCTGCCCAATAAATGTTGCTAAATGAGCAGCCCTGAAATGAGTGGCTTCATTTCCAAGGTTCTCCCAGAGTTAGATTTTCACTTTCAAACCAACAGAAAAGGAAGTGGGGCCGCCTGAGCTGGGCCGTAGAGAACTAGGAGCAAGCTGTTCCCCGCCCTTCCCAGTGCAGCGACGTTGCTTCATCACTGGCTGAAACGTAGGCCGGGGAAGCAGCCAGCGCCGGCACAGCGGCCGCCTTATAAGGACATTGGCCAGGCCTGCCAGGTGTGTCATCCCCAGCTGGAGAGGCGGCCAGTGGTGGACCCCGTGAGTCAAGGCCTGGGTGGATAAAGCATCCTCAGGAAGTCACACAGGCAGAAAGTGAGAGTTTTCTCACTTCCCTCCCCTTCCATGTGTCCATGTGTTTTAAATTATTATCCCATCTGCCATTTACCTCTGCAATTGGGAAAACAGAAAAGGATTTTTGAATTAGAAAAAAGGTACTCATATGCAATTACGTCACTAGCAAAGGGAAGTCCCTCTCTGCTTCTGGGGGGAGGGGCACTGCTGAAATGAAGAAATTGTATGTCTGTGGGAAGATCTCTTTGAGAATTAATACACGGTGGCCCCTCCACGACAAGGCAATATCTGGCAGCGATGGAGGGCTGCCCCCGCCCCTGGGCAGTGCTGGAGTCTCCTGGACCAGCCTCCTGGACCCAGTCTCCTGTTGAGGGGAGGACTTGATACCAGCAAAGACAAGCCAGGGGTGGGCAGGGAGCCTTGGAGGAAAGCTGTCCTTCGGAAAGGGAAGGGGACAAAGGAAGGGGCAGTGGGCCTGACCAGAGGTGGCAGAGAATCGTGGTTAAGAAATTAGGCTTGAAATCTTCCAGATCCGGGTTCGAACCTGATTCGCCCACTTTAGCTGGGTGAGTTGGAGCAAGTTAGTTCATCTTTGTGAGTCTCAATCGCCCCGTGTGAAATATTTGTCCATAGCCGCCAATGTTTTGCTCACATGAACCATCAAATTCTCATAACCAACCAATGAAGTATATTCTGTTATTATCCTCATTCTACAGAAGAGCGGAGTACGTGCCCAAGGTCACACAGCTAGTAATCGGTAGAACTGAAATCTGACCTCAGGCAGGCAGGCACCAGGCCTGGGCTCTTAGGTGAGGTCTGAGACATGCTGCTGAGAGGTTAAAATCGCCCCCGCCTCACCTGATGGAGCTCCGGAGGATTCAGTGGACCAGGGCTTGTAAAAAGCTCTTATTTCAGCACCTTACACGTGGTAAGTACTCAGTGATCTCACCTACCATCATTTGTCTACTATTTGTGGAGGATTACCCAGAAGCAGACTCAGAGAGGAAGGTTCACGCACAAGTAAGCCAGGAAGGACGGGCTCCCTGAAGAAACTGGTTTGGGAGCGGGAGAAGCAGACCTGGGAACAGGAAGAAGCCAAACAAGGGTGTGATCACAGGCAAAATCCCACAAGGGAGAGCCTTGTGAGTTTGTCCCATTGAGGCAAGGGAGCTGGGCTCTGTGCTGACAAACTGCGGTCCCTGGCTAAGGGGTACCCCGAGGAGACAGACACCCCCACCCAGGGGTGGGCCCTGCACATGTGGGCAAAGCAGTCTGCTAACCGCATGGTGGTCTTCCAAAGAGAGTCCAGTGTATGGGGCCGTCAGAAGCAAAAGCACCAGATAGCAAACCGGACCCAAGGGCCTCTGGGGGCAGCAGGAACTGAGCCCACTCAAGACGGCCCCTTGTACCTGCTCACATCTTCCATCAGGTTCACGTCGTCCTGCGTCCTGCTGCTGCATCTTTGAGAGGGCCCACAGGACTCACGATTTCTGGGGGAAAACTAATGAAAGGAGAGTTAGAGGAACAACCTCACCACCCCACCCCCTTTGCATTTGGTCACTAGGCTGTAACTGATATTCACCTCTACCTCTGCTATCCCTCTTTCTAGACTCCCGTCCCCCTCGGCAAGCACGTCTGCTGGTCTGGCTGGCTGGCCAGACTGTTATCCCCGAAGGGTTTGTCTCCCACCCTCTGGAGAACACGAGTCTTGCCAGGGCATGCAGAGTGTTTGCCACTTCCAGCTTATCAGGTTCGATCAACATAAAGTGATCAATCGCTAAGTCAAAGGACAAAGTGTGTCCTTGCAGTTTCCTAAGAAGGGAAAAGGATGAAATTCCATTAGCCATAGTCAAAGGAGCATGCCATCAGTGCCAAAAGAAATTGTAACTTGCATTAGGTGACCCGCTGTGATTAGGTAAAAAAGAAACCATTGATCAATAGGAAGCAGGGAGGCTTCTCTAAGAATAAGTCAGTCCAAGAGCACACTGGGGACGAGGAAAAGAGAAATTGGAAATTGGTTTATTTAGTCCTGGTAACAAGTACAAAAGGATGATTGAGAGAAGTGTAAGTGGAAGAGATAAAATGTCTATTACTCATAGATTTCATTTATACAAACAATTCTTATTCGTTGGTAGTTGAAAATTGAGTATAATTTTTTCCCCTTTGATGAGGTAGAAATAGATTGTGAAAATGTTATCTTGTGTTTTCTTAGGAGTTAGTAGAAAGCTAGAGTCAAATCGCAGCACGAATTTCATGGAATGTGAGGCCTTTCCATCAGGAGCTATGGCATCAAGCCGAGGTCCCTCAGAATGAGAAATGACCCCACGAGACAGCACATTCCCCACATGCTAACAGAGATAAGTCTCTCAAATTGCTCCTTTAAATAAGCAAGAAGGAAGACTTTCCCCCATATTGGTAATATTTATTGTTTTTGCTGTGGTTACAAGTGTTTAATATAATAACCTCATTATACAATCTTCAAAAATAAGAAATAGAATGTGGAAGCCACTAGTAAGTCTAACTCGATCCAGTGATAATAACTATTAATGGTTTAACATATTTTTTCACTTTTTTTCTTGTTAAATAAAGGCATGAAAGGAAGTATGCATGAATAAAATGTTTTATAATCTGCCTCTTTCACTTATTATATTTGGACATTTTCCCCTGTAAAAACATAGGTCTCTAGGGATTTGCTTTTTTCTTTTAACAATTGTATAATATTCCATTGCATGGCTGCATAATGATTTATTTACACAAACCACTACTGTTGAAAATTTGACTTATTTGCATTTTAACTATTATTAACAATGTTGCAGATCACATAACTGATATTCTTTTACATACACTTGGTACCCTTATCTGATTATTCCTGTAGCACAAATTCCTAAAAGTTCCTGTCATTGCTGGGTCAGTATTATGGAAATTCTAAATTTTAAATTATTATTGCTTAATTGCCTTCCAGAAAGTTTCTACAAATTTACAGTCCCAGCAACAGTACATCAGACTACCTCTTTCCCCACAACCTGAAATAGTAGCTTTGATTGTTTACAGTAAAAGGAGATTGAGCAACTGCCCCATGTTTAATGGTCATTGTATTGTTTCTCTTGGAAATTGGCTACCAATGTCTTTGGTCAGTGCGAGGCTGCTATAGGAAGGAGATGCTGGGGCCTGGACTGAGGTCTGTACACAGATTGGAAAGGCATACGGAGAGGGGAGCTACTGACCGTTTGGACACGGGGGATGGTGAGTGTGAGTAGTGGTGCCATTCACTGAGTTAGGAGGTGGAGGAGGAGAAGCAGGTTTGAGAGAAGTTTAGTTGAGAAGTAAGTACTTATAGGACTACAAGTGAGGATGCCCAGAAGGCAGCCACATTCATGGGTCCAAAGCTTTTGAGCCAGCTCTCAGCTGGACCTCCAGAGGTCAGAGTCATCAGCCTACTGCTGAACACTGAAACCTTGGACAAGGATGCTGATACCCCTTGCAAGGTTAGAATGAGCCACAGAGCTGGCACAGAACAGGGAAGATCAGCAGAGGAAGACAGAGGATGGGAGACCAAGAATCCTGGGACAGATGCCACCTCTCCCCAGGCTCTGAGATGCCACAGTAGTGAGTCAAAACCAACCTAAGACTCACTCTTCCGTTCATTTGGTGAACCCAAGCTCAACACTTTAAACCAACACTGGTTTAAACTTGCTAGAATAGGGAATCCAACAGTTCTGTTCCCTGGTGTCATGGCTGCAAACCCATCCAAACTGTTTCTGCTCACAACCAGTTCTTTATGGTTGAAGGGACCCAGCTTCAGCATAGGCAGCGTCCCCATGCCCTGGTACACTCAGTGACTTTTGCACAATCCCATCCAATCAGAACTCTGTTTCCCTGAGCTCTGTTTCCTTGACATACATCTTCCCCCACACAGCCCTATGGAGAAAACATTTCAACATAAGGAAGTGTATCATGTGAAGGAAAAAACCAAACAGACCCTCTGAGTGTCCATGCTTTCGTTGAAATGTGGCACGTCCGCCAGCTTCCCAGGGCTCCCTAGCTGGGGTGTTGGGCCGGACTGGGAGTCAGATGGTGATGACTGGTCCAAGTGTGTCCGGCTCTTGCCTAACAGAGAAGCAATTTTCAGCAAATGTTAAGGAGGATTTGCTCTCCCTTTAGGATGATCCATTTTTCCACTGGGCAAGCTGCCTTCCCAGAATCCTTACACTCTGATCTGAATCACACTTTAAGAAATTAATTATTCACTGTTATATCACCAATCATGTTCCCATGCTTTAAATTTAGAGTCCAAATTCCCTGAGGAGCCAGAGGCCATGATATACTTCTCCTGGATCCCCTGCACCCAGGGGAGCCCTCGACGGAGTGCAGTGGGCCAGGGAATGCAGAGCACAGGGGCCCATAGACCTTGTCCTTGGGAGCATCTAGTGTAACCCCTTACAAATAGGGAAACCGAAGCCCACAGAGGCTCAGCAGCGGGGCAGCCACAAACCCACAGATGACAGATCCAGGACAGTTGCACAAGGAGGGAGGAGAAGCAGTATGGTGACTGGTCAAGAGCGTGGCTTTGCTAGGCCTCCTTCATGTACTAGCATGTGCATATGAGCAAGTTACCACACCGCCTCTGCGTCCTCCTCCATAAAGCAGAGATGGTAGGTGAACCACAGCTCAGGGCCGTGTGAAAACCAAATGAGCAGAGAGATCCATGGAAAGCTCAGGGCACAAGGCCTGGAGTAGAATATGTGCTCAATTAACATTAGCAAAAGGAAAAGAGATAACTTCAAAAGAAAAACATATCATTTCCTTGAAGCAGTTGCTACCTGCAAGTATTTAGTACAAATTTGTTAAATAACTTGACAATAACTTTTCCATTCAATTCTACCCTTGCAAGAATGCAGCGGGGAGCTGGGGGCTTTGGGTTCCCTAAGCACAGGACTGTTCCTTTGAGCACTGTTGAGGCTGAACTCAAACAAACATTGTCAGTCGGTGGCCCACAGCCAGGCCTGGCAGCTGGGATGGAAATACTCGGAGTGGGTGAAGTTATGCAACCAGACGGCAGAACGGAGAAGTGGTCCACGCAGCACAGGGAAGCAGGAGGAGTGAAGACCATGAGCACAAAGCTTTTCCTTATTTGCAAACTGTAGCTTTAGCTGAAATGCAAAGTCTCATCACAGCCTTGTTTAGGTGTTTGTTAGATACTGTAAAATCACACTCGCTGGGGCTGTATGCTAGCTCCAATCCTTCCTAGCCATGTGAGCTTAGGAGTTAACGTGACTCTTCTGTGCTTAGTTTCATAATCCACCCTCCATCTGCAAAATGGGGATAATAATGGTAATTTATGGTTATTCCTTATGAATTGCTGTATTAACTTAAAAAAATTCCTGTAAAATATTCAGAACAGAGTCTAGCATTTAATTAGCATTCTATAAACACTAGTTGTTATTGTTTTTTAAATAATTTATCCTGTAGTTTGAATACAGCTGTAGAGTTTTTAGTTCAGGAGCAAAATCCTGATAACCTGTTTCCACTTGGCTCGACTTAATCTGAACTCAATTAAAAACCAAAAGAGAATTGAATTTAGCATTTCATTTATGCATAGAACCAGGGCTAGAAGGAAATACACCTCAATTTAAGCAGCAGATGCAATGGGATAGGCCTATGAGTAGATTTTGTTCTTTCTTTTCATATTCTATATTTTCCATCAACTATTTTTATAGTTAAAACCAATCATTTCAGACAAGAGGGACATCGTGAGCTATTTGTGGAGAATATCTTCTATCTGTTGCTTTCTGTAGGCAGAGACATAGGAAGGGGCTCTGGCTTGGTTTGGGGAAAGTTCCAATGTTGTTCTCTTGGCTCGGAAGAAGCCTCCTACCTCGCCTAATGTTGAGATTCTACCTACTTGGCCCCTCCCCTCCTGGTGCCTCCCAGCCTTCTGCCTCCTCCCACCTGCAGCCTCACCTGGTGCAGGTTGGTTGGTGAGGAGGGGACAGGTGGCCTCACTCCCAGAGCCCTGCCACTCTTTGGACCCAGGCTGGGTTCTGCTGGTTGCCCTCTTTGGCTGAGGTCTCCATCATCTGTTGATGCCACCTCTGCGTCCTTGCCTCATCACCCTGCCCGCCATGACAGGCTTCTCCTGTTTCCAGAACTTCGGCAACTGCTGCATCCTTCTCTTCCTCCCATAGTCGTTGCTGCTTTCGACACACAGGCATCATCTACCCGCCTGGGATTTTTTGGGTTTTTTGGCTTATTTGTTTGTTTTACAGTATGATTCCATCAATACAGAGTCCAAAAACTAGCAAACTAGACCATATTTGCTGCAGGATGTATATGTAGGTGGCATATTATAAAGAGCAGTGATCGTATCTATGGCACTATTTTAAGCACTTCATATGCATTCATCATATTTAATCTTTTAACAATCTTATCAGTTGGCATTCTGTCATCTTCCAAACTTCCTGTCATGCAGCTGAAGCCCCTGGGAAATCTTTCAGAAAAATCATCTAGGAAGACCAGGGCAAGGCGCAGCCCAGGGCAGCAAAGCCAGAGCCATGGAGGACAGGGGGGAAAGGGCAGGGCCTTGTCTCTTCCGTGCTCGTGTCCTGCCTGACCTGTCACCTCCCAGTGCCTTGACCCTCTTCTCCACACCATCTTTGACCCAAATGGGCACAGCAGCCGTCGGACCTCTGCTTCCATCAGAGCCCTCGCTCGTTCTTCGCTAGAGGGTGGGAAAGGCCTTAGTCCACTGCATCCACTGCTGCCCAGAGTGAGGCTCTAGCTCTTTCATAAGGGACTCTCAAGGAGTGAGGCCTTGACTCTGGAGTCTAACCCTAACGCAGCCTGAGGTAGGTGGGCCCCTGCGAGGTATTGTGTTCTTCTCACAGCCTCTTGCTCCTTGCAGGGGGCCCCACGGTGTTCCATGAGCATTCTGGTGCTCCATGAGCATTCCATGAGCAATGACTCGGTGGCTTTGGGGAGGTCTTTGCTGGCTCTACTTCAAGACTCTGGCGCTACTGCCTGATTTGTATGCTGATGATGACATTGGAATTCCCCTCCTACCTCCTGACCAGCTCCCCCTTGGGGGTTTCTGTCCATGCCCATCCCCTCCCATTCTGCTCATCCTCCCTGGGCCCCTCAGCCACTTCCAGTTCTGCTCACTCCCAGATCGGCAGCTCCCGGCACCCCCACCCCCACCCCCTGCCCATCTCCTGACTGCCTGACAGGCTTCCTTCTGCTGCTGATACTCAGCGTCTTAGTTTGGTTTGTGTTGCTAAAACAGAATACCGCAGACTGCGTAATTTATAAAGAAAAGATATTTATTTCTTACAGTTCCAAAGGCTGGGAAGTTCAAGGTCGAGAGGCATATGGTGAGGGCCTTCTTGCTGCGTCATCCCATGGTGAAAGGCGGAATGCAAGACAGCACGCACACAAGAGAGGCAAGAGAGGGCCAAACTCACTGTTATAACAATTCCACTCTTGTGATAACCAACCCACTCCTGCAATGATGGCCCAAGCTCTTACAGAGAGGCCAACGTGCCCACTGACTGGATGGTGCCCACCAACACTGAAAGCAGGTCTTCCCACCAGGTCTGCTCAGACTCACACACTACCTCCTTTGGAAACACCCTCACAGATGCACCCAAAATACTGCTTTACCAGGTTTCTAGGTATTCCTTAATCCAGTCGACACCCACAATTAGGTCCACAAGTCCACGCCTGGTCAACCTGGCACACATCAGCATCTTAAACCATACTTAATTTCCAAATAAAGACAATAACAAGGTCATAGTTCCACCTAACGTGATGCAACTAACATGATGAAACTATCCTGAGTACAACCAAAAATGTACTAACCCTTTCCTCAGAAGTTAGCTTTCGGGATTTTAATCTTTCAGGATTGTGATTTTCAGGATTTTAGATGTTACGTTAAAGATTTTAAGCTTTAGGGATTTGTTTTGGGTTTTTTTGGGAAACAAGAGTCTTGCTCTGTTGCCTGGGCTGGAGTGCAAGGAGTGATCATAGCTCACTGCAGCCTCTGACTCCTGCGCTCAAGCAATCCTCCCACTTTGGGTTCCCAAAGTGCTAGTGCTACAAGTGTGTACCACCATGCCCCGTTAATTTTTCTTATTTTTTGTACAGATGGGAGTCTCGCTATGTTGCTCAGGCTGGTCTCAAACTCCTGGCCTCAAGTGACCCTCCTTCCTTGGCCTTCTAAAGTGCTGGGGTTATAGGCGTGAGCCACCACACCCAGCTACTTTAGGGATTTTGATCTTTTGGGATTTCAGCATTTAAGATCGTGGTGTTCAAGATTCTGCCTTTCACGTTTATGATTCAAACCTCCTGGTGCATTCGAGGAACAATGAGGAGGTCGGTGTCACTGGAGCAGAGTCACCGAGAGAAAGAGTAGCGGGGTGGGGTCACATAGGGCCTTAAGTCACTGTCCGCTGAGTGCCATGGAATTCACTGGGAGATTGTGAGGGGAGGCGTAAGTGTTCTGATGTGGTTTTTGACAAGATTCCTCTGCCTTGAGACTTGAGAAAAGCAGGACAAATGTGTCAGCAAGACCAGCTAGCAGGCTATGGCAACAGTCCTGATAAGAGATTATGGCGGCTGAGATTAGGGTGATAGCAGTAGAGGTGGCAGGAAATGGTTGATTTGGGACATGTTTTTAAGATGGAGCAAATGGGACTCCAGACCCCTGTGCTCAGGTGCCTGCTGGATACCTGCAAGTTCCCCTTGCACTTCAGACTCGCCATGTCTGAAACTGAACTCTCTACCTTCCCCCAGAAAGCTTCATCCCTCCTGTACTTTCATCTCTGTTATTACCACTCCCAGCCACGCAGTTGTCCAAGCCAGAAACCTGGGCATCATCCTTGCTCCCTCTCTCTGTCCACCTTCCACATCCAATCGGCCACCCCGCCCCACCCATCCTGCTCTCCCTTCTTCACTCCCAGCTCCACTGCCTTAGTTCCGTCCCTCTGGCCTGGACTCTCCCAACGGTTCTCCTCCTCCAGCCTGGGCTCACAAACTCCACATGGCACCGGAAGCAGACCATGCCTGTGGGAAGCAGAGCACAGCTGCTTAAAACTCTCCCAACACTCTCTGTTGCCGGTTAAATAAAATCCAAATCCTCTGGCCCAGAACTGCTCAAAAGAAATGTAACATGAGCCCCATATATAATTTTAAATTTTCTAGAAGCCACATTTTAAAAAGTAAAACAAAACAGATGAAATTAATTATAAGGATATATGTGATTAACCTACTATATCCAAAATATCATCATTTTAACATGGAATTTTCAAAAGACAAAATTATAACATATTTAGCTTAAAGATCTTAAATAGAGTTTATTTGCGATTTTAGAATACAGCAACATCCTATTCTCTAAGATAGAAGGAATGTTTCGACGAGCTGAGCAGAGGAGCTCGGCTGTCTAGACAGTAAAGGCTGAAAACGGCACAAACAAAAGTGGATGAGTTGTTTCGAAGTTAAAGCACAGGCTCTGTCATGCTGGCTAAAACTGGCTCGTTTGAGGACTTGGCTATAGTCTTTCTCTCTCCCGATTTCTCAGAAGGACAGATAAACAACTTAGCTTTGGCTTGGTGGCGTGAAACCTCAGCACAAGTGACTCCACCTTGGTTTGGTCTGTTGGGCCTAGCGCAGGAGCTCAGTCCAAACCAAAAGCCTCTTACAAATTTTATTTAACACAAAAAGTATTAATGATAAATTTCGCATTCGTTTTTTGTAGTAAGTCTTCAAAATCTGGTGTATATTTCACACTCACAGCACATTTCAATCTGGACCTGCCACATTTCCAGTGCTCAGCAGCAACGTGCGGCTCTAGCTGATCACGCCCTGCCCGTGGTCTATTCTCCCTCCTCTCCAGCCTCGCCCTGCCCCACTCCACCGTCCCTCGCCGCTTGTTCCTTGCGCTCCAGCAGATGTAACCACCTTGTGGTACCCAAACACGCCGTGCTACTCCATGGTTCTCTGCCCTTGACATGGATTCAGCGCGGTGCCGGAGCAGCCTTGCGTTGTCTCCGGGCCAGCTGTGCGCGTGTCTTCCCACCTCCCCACTCAAGGCGTCACGTTGGCGGTTTGAAGTCAGCTGTGGTGGAAGAATTACGCTACAGAAGTCGGCAAGCGCTTTATATAAATCAGGGCTTTTGTCGTGGAAGCGGGGACCACTCAAACATTTACCGGCACATCACCACACATAACGCCCCTGTAATGCTCTTCTCCCACCCAGTTCACCGGATAAACTCACTCGCCCAGCTGTGTCTGTGCCCCACTAGACTCTAAGTTCAGAGAGCGCGGCCTCATTTTGTGTGCCCAGTGTCAGCACGTGGAGAGTTCCTTTCCCCTCCTGTTTTCATTTCTCTGTACACCCTATTATAATTATCACTGTGTAGAAGAGGCCATAAAAAATAGACTTTTAAAATATAAGTTTAAAAATGAAATCTCTCTGGCTATAAATCCTGCTTCCTCTACTTCCTGGTGTTGTGGCCTCAGACAAGGTACTTAACTATAATGAACATCGGTTTCCACACCTGAAAAGAGGTTTAAAAATACATTCACCACAAAGTTGTTATGACGATTATATCACATAAATTGTTTAGTCTACTACCTGGTATGTGCCACAAGCACTGAAAAATGTTTAGATAATATTATTAAGTGTTTAAGTATTTATCGCTTGTACAGAGTAGTTGCTCAAAACCTTTTCGTTAAAATAAATGTTGAATGACATTGCAGAAATTCCTTGAGTCCAATTTAGAGAGTGTATGAGTCAGAATTCCAGCTGAAGGCATGCACACTCAAAGGGGTGAGTAAGAGGAAATTTATTAAAGGGCTATTTACAAAGGTCTAGTACGGGTGACCACCTCTAGGCCTGCGAGGGGAGGGAGCGCTGACCTGAGCCTAGAGGAAACGTGGGTCAATAGGAGCAGCATTGTCCTTAAGGGAATCCAGCACTGTCAAGCCATGGTGGGGGTTGGGGGAGGCGTCTGGATACACACCTGCCTCACTTTCCTCCAGCTCTCCAGGGGATCTTCTGCCGGTGCTCCCCCTGCCCAAGTCTAGGTGCAGGGAGCCCGAGTGCAGTCGCTGCAGGCCGGCCACGTGGGCGGTGAGCTGGACAGAGAAGGTGGCAGGTGAACCGGAGGCCCAAACGGAGACTCGCGAGCACAGAGAATCTTCAAGTGGGGCGAACCCCGTCACCCTGCAGGCATCCAGTCTTGCTCAGAGATAATAACATTGATACTGGGCAGTGTTTTTTTGGTATTAGCCTCAAGCGAAAGAATCAGATAACAAGCATTTATATGGGCTGCTTGGTTATTTTATTTACAATTTTCTTCTCTCAAATTTAAGAAAGCTGAATTTACTTTACAACTCTCCACTCTGTTGGCATCTAACCACTCCTAGAGGGAGGAAGTCCTTTCCTATGCCTAACTCAAATGATTCGCACTACAACAGAAATATATTGTATCTTAAGCAGTTCTCCATAGAACAAGAAATAAGGTTATACACATAACCTTAATTAAATCACCACTATAGTATTTTTACCTTTACAATTGACTATCACAGTTCTTTTCATTTTTCTATGAGCCCCTCTCTAACCCTCCATTCAGTCTCTAGAAATGGCCTGTCAAATACCCTGCTGATGTCAGAAGACTTGTTAAAATGTTTGTTGGATTATATTTGCTTCTTCTGTAGGCCTGGAAAAAGATTTATAGTTTTCTTGGAAAGGCCTGGAAGGAGGCTGTAATCATTTTCTGGCTTTGTTCTGGAACCTCTCCAGCTTCCCCACAAATCTCCTCATGCCAGAGAGGATGATTATGGCCAAGAGATCAATTTCATTTCCTGTCTGTCCTAAAATGTGGTGTTCTGAGTCTTCCCTTGTCCCTGCTAGCAGTTTCCAAAAGTACTGGCTGAAGCCCATTCCACAGGGAAGAGGAGGGGAGGAAGGGGGGAGGCAGATTCAAACATTCTGACTCCTCCAGTAGACTGCAAGCCCCATGAGGGCGGGGAATCACATCCACCTGTCACCTGTGTCCCTAGCACCTAACCTGGTGCCTGGCACATTGCAGGTGTCAAACCTTTTTGTAGAACGAAGGTGCACAATGTGCCAAACACTTGAAGACATTGGAGATGATAAAACTGAGCACCTAGTATTATTTAAAATGTCAACCAGCCAACCAAGGTTTTCTGTGCCACCATTATTAGTCCAGCTCTCTGCTCGATACAGAAGAGACTAGACGAATAAGCCTCAGCCCTCATCTTCAAGGAGCTCACCTCCAGATTGGGAGTAATCATGCGATCACATCAGCTAAAATACGACTTAGTGATATGACAGCCGACACAGTAGCCTATGGGGCCACTGGGACAGAACAGCTAACCTTGACGTGGGTAAGTATAGGTCAGTCTAAGAAGGCTTCCCAGAGGAGGTGTCATTTGATCTGGATCAAAAAAGAAAAGTAAAAGATTTTCACATGTAGCATGGAGTACAGGCATTTCAGAAAGAAGGCACAGGATGGGCAATGCTATAGTTACTCGAAAGAGAAAGCCGTTTTAGGGGAAGAAGGAAAATTCAAAATGGCTGGAGGGAATGTGGCACAGAGTGGTGGGAGAGGACACTGGAGCAAAGATGTGAGGAAGCTTGGAAATTTTAAAACATGTATTGGAGGAAAACAGAAAAAATTAAAAATTACCTATACTTCTCACCATTTATTATTAATCAATATTATATAAAGTAAGACATGGTGGAAATCCCCTCTCTGACCATCCAAAACCTTCCCACCAAGGAAACCACTGCTAACAGTTTGATAGATATCCTTTCTTTTTCCTAAATTTATGCAGGCATTTTTATGCATGTATATTTAGATCACATTTTAAAAAGAAAAACTATAGTATCCTACACCTATTGATCTGCAAGTTAATTTTTTCAGTTAGTAACATATTTTTACAGGTCAATTTACACAGAACTATTTTGTTATTTTTAACAGGCAATGAGGAACCAGTAATGGACTCCAAGTTTGAGTGGATCAGATCTGGTTTATGTGGGGGCTGGTTGGGGAAGAAGAGGACCTGTGCAGAGGGGCCACACAGAACTACAAAACTATTAGGAGTCAAGGTCTCTGTCTACTCTATCTAGGGCCTCGGTCTCTCGTTCCAACTTCTTTCTGTCATTGTTGTCTGTCCGTCTGCTTCTCTGTTCACTTGCGCCTCTCCTGGCTGCAATAGGAGGCTTGCAGAGCAGGCTCTAACTTTCACACATCGGTCCAAACTGGATCCACTAAAATCAGAATGTGGGGGAGGCCTGGCCATCTTGCACACGTGTGTGTGTGTGTGTGTGTGTGTGTGTGTGTGTGTGTGTGTGTGTTTATTCAGGATTCCCTGGGCAATTTCAACACAGAACAAGGGCGCAGAATCTCCAGTTTGGCACATTCAGTGTCTCTGAGGCACCGTTTCCAAGTTCCCAGGAGACAGGGTGTGACTGGCCCAGCCTGGGTCAGGCTTCCACTCCGGTCCCAAGGACCGGTGGCCGTGGTGGCAGGGGCCGGACAGAATAAATGTGGACATGGCGTTAGCTCAGGCTCCGGGGCAAGGAAGTGGGTGGAGGGAGGAGTGGCCCTGACAACATCAAGATTTCGTAGTGGTTCTACCCGGCACAGGCAAGTCTAGTTTTGTGTTTACCCCTTGCTCCTTCCCCTAGGGGCAAAGCTCTGACCCCAGTGGAAAATGAGTACTTTGTGTCACTGGCACAAAAGGACAAAGGGAGTGAGTGAGTCCCTGGGTGTCATCTCCGGGCCCCCTGCTGCTTGGTCTCCTCCTCCAGGGATCCCTGCCTGAATGTGCCCTGGTCTCAGAGCCCCTAAAGCAAGTCGGGTTGGCAAAAAGCATGGCTCCTGGGAAGTGGAAGCAAACAGCTGCGAAGAGATATTTCGCTGGAATCGGCTTCTTGTTGGTCAGATGAGTTACTGCGAGTGAATTGTGGCTTCACATCTCCATCCAGATCTGGAGGAGGATGGCAGGCGGGAAAGAGCTGACAGGAGGAATTGGAGCCCTGGAGAAGCTGGCAGTGTGGTGTCTTCCCTCATATTTGCCTCCGGTTGTTAGGCAGCTCCTCCCACTCACCTAAGACACCTCCCAAGATGGACATGTCGCCACACCCGGCTGCAACGGAGGAAGCAGGACTGGGCTGCATTTGGAGGGACTTAGCCCAACCACAAGAGATTTCTGTTCCTGCTCCTAACTCAAAGTAGGATCAGTCCGGGGACGTGGGTCCTAATGTAGCTATCAAACTTCAAGAACAGCCCAGTGGTGGGTTTGAAACCAGAAGCCTCTTTTTTGTGTGTTCTGCCAGATCTTATCCTCCCTTTTAATATCTTAGTCTTGACCACAGTTTCCACAATGTTTTTACACTTTGCCCACGTGGTAATTTATGCATGTGTTTTTGAGCGACTACGTTTCAGTTTTGTTTTTACTTCTCTGGGAAAGCTAAGGGGGTTATACTGTTATGCCTAGACAGAGGACGTACAGGAGATTCAGAAGACCTGAAGTCAAGATGCGGATCTGTCAATTGCTAGTTTTGTAACCTTAGGCAAATGACCTCAGTTTCCTTCCCACATTCTCCTGTGTCTGTGTTTATGCTTCTGTTATTATGTCTATCAAATGTCTGTGTCCTGGAGATTTTGCACTTCTTAAGACTAAGCTTTTATCTATCTTAGTAACAAGCCCAATGCCTGGCACAGTGCCTGACACATAGCAAATATACATAAAAACATAAAATTTAAACTCTCACAGTCTATGAAATTGGGACAATTATACCTAATTGTAAATATTAAATAAGACAATTCATGTCATTTATGAGCTATAATGAATAATAATACATATGTTTAAAAGTTGTAATAATGTCACTATAAAATTTTGAAGAGTTTTTTTTTTAAAAAAAGGTTCTATTAAATTATTTTTACTTCATACTTGAAAAGTTTAGGGTAAAGTGTTTGTGAGGAAAAGCGAAGATTTCTCGTTTGCAAGATTTTATTAATTGCATTGTTTATTTTGTTTCTAACATAAACCTCTGTTCTCACCTATGATGTTTTTTCATTCAACTAGTTACATTGTTTAATGGTTGATATAGTTGATGTATAGGATGACAGCTCTAAACCAGTGTTTCTCAACCTTTGCACTATTGACATTTTGGGCTAGATAACTCTGTTTGGGGATGGCGTGGGGGCTGTCCTGTGCATTTTAGAATGTTTAGCAGCATCCCTTGCCCTCCTCCCACTGGATGCAGTAGCACCCTCACCCTAGTAGTAACAACTAAAAACATCAGACATTGCCAAATGTCCCCTGGGAGGGGAATGCAAAATCACCCCCCTCGTCTCTGTTCAGCACCACCACTCCAAAGTTTTGACTTACACTTTTCTCTCTTACATCTTCTATTATTAACTTTCTCAATATTGTTAATGTATGAGCTTAGGTCTCTTAAGTGCTTCAAAGTAAGACCACTCTGAGTCCTCTCAAAGCGTTTTCCACTGACTTGGGTTTGAAGACATGCATGTCCTTCAGTACACCTGATTACTCAGAATTTCCCTAGCTTGTCAGAGAAATTCCCTCTCTCTCCCTCATTCTTCCTCCATACCTAGGGTTGGCACAGCTCAATCCTAGAATTTCATTCACTGTGGCTTCCAGGAAGCAATTATGCTTCTTCCCTTAAGGCCTGGGCTGGCCTGCCTTCCCAGAGTTCCCCAGGTGGATACACAATCGAGGCCCACTGTGAGCCTCACTGCACTAGAGGGACCCTAGGTTTCCAGCGTATGTACATTTGGGTGTGGTCACTTTATATTGTCAAAAAGAACGAATCTCTCTTAAGTAAACCATACCTATCTTCCTTTTGATACAGGTACCTTTTCTCCTCCCCTCCCTCCCCCTCCCTTTCTCTGTGTCTGGACTTACCCCAATTCACAGGCAATGACTTAACTTTTCCATCCCATTGATGGCTGCAGCCGCTGTCGCCGTCCTCTCGCTGCACACAAGATGCCTACTTTCCTCCAACCTCCTGTTTATCCTGCTTTGAAGAGTTCCAAAGTTCATGGTTCTCTCTGATCTTCATTTTCTACAAGGTGCAAAAGCTGTGTTAATAGCCTCCACTTGTTTGCCTATGAACTTATTAAGCACCAATTTACCAAGTACAAATGGTACCCACTCCTCTGAACACCTATGATACTGGTACTCACTTAACAAATGCCTTTTCCTTAATATTAATGGAAAGGATGCTACTCCTCAGAAATTACCCTATGTACTACGCACAGGGCTCGAATTCTTCCTCAAGAAACCACATTCTTGTGGACAAGAAAAAATGAGACCCGCTGTCGTCTGATTGCATATGCACACATTGAATGCCCAGTGTCTGGGTGGTAACACTTCTACAGTTGCTTTTGGCAGGAGAGCTTGGTAGCTTAAGATTGCTATCTTTACAAAGTATCATGACCAGCTACTTTTTAAGTTAATATTCTGAAGATGAGTTGACATCTGAAAAGATAGGAAAGTAGTTCATAGGAACCCGTCTGAGGGAGAAATTTGGATGAGCTGTTTAATATGTCCAACATGTTTCAAAATAACTCTCTTCAGGCCGGGCGCGGTGGCTCGCTCCTGTAATCCTGGCACTCTGGGAGGCCAAGGCAAGAGGATCACTTGAGCTCAGGAGTTCAAGACCAGCCTGAGCAAGAGCAAGACCCCATCTCTACTAAAATAGAAAAAATTAGCTGGGCATGGTGGCACATGCCTGTAGTCCCAGCTACTTGGTAGGCTCAGGCAGGAGGATCTCTTGAGCCCAGGAATTTGAGGTTGCTGTGAGCTAGGCTGATATCACAGCACTCTAGCCCAGGCAACAGAGCAAGACTCTGTCTCAAAATAAATAAATAAATAAATGAATTATTCCACATTGACAACGTCCGTCACCACCACCACTTTGAGCTCCGACTTGGTGTTTGATGTACATTATGTCAATTAAGCCTCACAACAGTACTGATGAAGTTTTACTGGAGATAAACATTATTATCTCCATCTTACAGATAAGGAAATGGAAACTCAGAGACGTGTGAACTTGATCGAGGGCACACAGTGAAGTAGCAATTGTAGGACTCAATTCAAAGTCCAACAAGGTGGGATGTTGGATATCAGCATCCAGAACAGGAACTTCTGTGAAACAATGAAGTGCAATGAAGAGCTTCCTGTACAATCCCAACAACTGTCACACTAAGAAAAGAAGTCCTTAAAAAAAAATCACAGAATAGTATGAAAAGTACAAGATTAGGAATCATACTGGATCTTAATCCCTACTTTACTGCTTTCTACCTGAATGATCAGGGACAAGTGACTTACCATCACTGAACACTGGTTTTCTCATCTGGAATGGAGATTACAGGGCTGGTGTGAGTAATTATGTTTTAATTGCTATCCTCTATAAAAATGTAGTTCAACCATAGGCATTTCCCAGGAGTCACCTCACCAAAACATGGGAAGAACCTGGCTTCCCTACTCAAGTTGAGTTGGACAGCCATTGCTGAGGCTGTCCAAAGGCCATGTTCTTTCCCATAACATCAGCGATGACACAGGGAGAGTGAGCTGTCAGGCCACGGGGGCTGCATCTCTAATAGGCTGGCCACGTTTGGAACATAGACAGGGCCTCTTCTGAGTAACCACACGCAGAGGACAAACAGATGCAAGGGCATGCCTCCAACTGGCTGGCCAGCACCCAGGGCCTTTGGAACACTGTGGTCAGCCGCAGACTCTGGCGGGAGGGAAAAGTCCCAGCTTCCAAGTCAGTCGCTTCCACAAAGGTAAACCAAAATGAGTCATGTGAGGATGGAGAAACCACCAGAGACAGCTTTCCATGTAAGGATCACAATAAGGAATAAAAGCTGGAGATGGGAGAACTCTAAGAACAGGGGGCTGATGTTTCCATCTTAGTCAGTATGTGAGACGTGTGGCCAGACACGAGCATGTGTGTGTGCATGTTCATGCTCGCGTGCAGTGAAGGAAACCTTTGTGTATTCTTCGGCCTCCTTTTTGGTTGGTTTGCCAGCTATGCTGTTCAACATCGTCCAAGTGGATTGGAAACTTATATAATATTAGAGGGTGACCTTGATCTTTTTGGTATTACAAAACCTCCCTTTAAAAAGTTTGGACCAATTCCATTTTCACTCTTGCAAACAGAGTATAAGAGGTTCTGTTTTCTTAATCGATGCTAACACTTGGCAATATTATTAGTAATATTATTATTCTTTCCAGATTTATTTTAAAATTAATACCTATATGTGATGAAAATTACATTCAAATAGTACAGAACACTAGGAAAAGTCTCCTTCCCCTCCTCAGTCCATCCCACTCCCCCTGGTAACCAACTTTAACCGGTTCTGGTTTCATTTGGTTTTGGTGGTTGCCACAAGTACTAAATAAAAAACTTATACCTCTGTTTTTGACTTATCAGCTCTGATAGTGTTGACTCCTGTGACATGAGGGTTTGTACTAGCTTGTCTTCCCCACTCCCTGACTCTTCTCACCATCATAATTTTAGACCGTATTCCACTAGACTCCTCACTATGGAAAGGAGGGACGCAACTTTTTCCCTCCATGCTTTCCTCCTATTTCCCTCACCTTCTAATGTCTGCCCTCACTACCTTCCTTTTTATATTTATTGGGTTTGTAATGATTATGTTCTACTTTGAAACCAAAGTTAAGTTTGGTTTGCCTAAAGATTCATTCTAGGCCAGGTGCATGGCTCACATCTGTAATCCTAGCACTCTGGGAGGCCAAGGAGGAGGATCACTTGAGGTCAGGAGTTCGAGACCAGCTTGAGCAAGAGCAAGACCCTGTCTCTACTAAAAATAGAAAAAATTAGCCTGGCAACTAAAAATAGAAACAAAAAATTAGCCAGCCGTGGTAGTAAGAGCCTGTAGTCCCAGCTACTAGGGAGGCTGAGGCAGGAGGATTATTTCAGCCCAGGAGTTTGAGGTTGCTGTGAGCTAGACGGACGCCACGACACTCTAGCCAGGGCAAGAGAGCAAGACTCTGTCTCAAAAATAAAAATAAAAAAAACAAAATAAAGATTGATTCTAGGTAATGAAAACCAATAGACAGTTTTTATAATCCTGTAAATAAATATAAATTATTTACTGAAGAGTCAAGAAAGAAAATAACCCCAGGCCACTCAAAAGAAAAATGAATTCTCTTTTCTTACCGTAATCAGTTCCTTAGTTTAAGTTGCGTCTCATTTGTATTATTAGAACAGAATTATACCCCTGATTTTTGTTCTTCCTGGAGTTTATACTTGCTTTTCATTTTTTAACTAATTGACAATAGAAATATATATCCTCTTTATCAGATCAGGAAGATCATTTAATTTCTTAAGCATATCATTTTTGAATGGCCTAATTTTGTCTCATGTCTTCTAGGTATGTACTACAGTTGCTACCAGGTTTTTTTTTTTTTAATTTTAATTACACCCTTAAATAATTTCTAATGTTTCTTGGATCCCATGACTTTCTCTTTCTTGGGTTCCTCTTTCATCTTACTGAGGTATACACACAGGTAGTCTTTCAGACTAGGTGGATAAACGTTTGAGTATTTGTTTTGTCTATAGATTAACTCTAAAAATCAATAATCAGTTTTTATATTATAATTGTATAAATAGTATTTACTGAAGAACTGAGTAGCATAGTTCTGAAAAACTCTTTGCCCTGACAGATTGGTGAAGAGTTTGATTGAGTTGATAATTCTAAATGGAAAATCACATTTCCTTCGTACTACACAGGCATTGATTGCTCAGTTAGTTACTCTTCTAGCATGCAAACTTACTGAGAAGTAGGTCAAATGCAGGTTAATTCTCATTCTTCTATATCTATCATTACTCCTTGGAAAGATTGGGAGTCTTCTCTTTAAAGTTCATGTTCTAAATTTTATCACAATGTATAAGGGTTTTTTTTAATTCTTTTTGCTCAATCCTCAGTGGGTCATTCCAATCTGAAGACTCTTATCTATCCTTGGATATTTTTCCCTTCATTCCCCCTCTCAGGGCCCAAACAAGAAAACCTTCACTCTGGGGGGCCAACCTCACTCAAGGAGCCCTGGATCTCCCCAGGTAGACTGTTGCAAAGTCATCTCTGAAGGCAGCCGTGCACGCCAGCTGCTCTGCACCGGTGGCAGGGAGGTGGTGGGAGTGAGGGTGGGCAACCAGCTCAGCTGTTCCACAGGGGGCCCTTCGGAGAGTCACCCGACTGCTGGCCCACACTCTACTCCCTTGTTTCCTTCCTGTCACCTCAGAGCTTGGTGCCTGTATTAGTCAGGGTTCTCCAGAGAAGCAGAACCAGTAAGATACAGGCAGGTAGGTAGGTAGGGGGACAGACAGACAGATGGATAGATGGAGAAATCTATTATGAGGAACTGGCTCATGCAATGATGGTGGCTGAGAAGTCCTGTGATCTGCCTTCTGCAAGCCGGAGGCCAGGAGATCTGGTGGTGTAATTCCAGTCCGAGTCCTAAGGCCTGGGAACCAGGGGAGCCGGTGGTGTGAATCCCGTGTCCCAGCTCACAAAAGCAGGCAGGAAGCAAAAGGGGGCAAATTCCTCCCTCCTCCACCTTTTGTTCTCCCATCCGAGTACTGACCGGGCCCAACCCTGCTTAGCTTCTGAGGTCAGACGGGATCGGGCGTGTTCAGGGCGGTGTGGCCGTAGACCACCTTTTGTTCTATTCAGGTCCTCACTAGATTGGATGGTGCACCTGCTTTGGGGAGGGCAATCTACCCAGTTTACCGATTCAAATGCTGATTTCATCCAGAAACACCCTCACAGACACGCCCAGAAATAATGTGTAATCTGGGCACCCCTTGGCTCAGGCAAGCTGACATGCAGAAGTAACCGTCACGGGCCCCTTCGGAGCCCCTAGGGAAATCGCTCCCCTCCCAGGAGGGCGGCTCACTCTGCATTCAGCGTTCTCCTACACCTCAGATACTGCTTCCCTGCTGTGGTTTAGTTGACAGTTCCATCCTATTTGCTTTCTCTCCTCCAGGAAGTTATCAAAAAAACTCCTCTGATGTCCCTAGCTGCACCCTGTGCCACTGTGGACTTCTCCCCTTCTGCACGTCTTCCTGCCATTTCAACAGGCCTCTGAGTGGGAGGGAAGGAAATATGTGGGCCCACTTCACTCTCTGAACTAGAAACCCGAAGTGGAACTGGGAAACACTTTAAACGCTGCCTGGGGAGCAAAAAATTATATCTCTTCTTTAACTTGCCCTTCTTTAAATTTTAGTGAGGCTGAGTATCTCATATTTGGTTGGCCATCTAAATTTCTTCTTCTGCGGAAGAAGGACAGCCTGTTTATAGGACAAATGGTCCTAGATGTCATTCAAATCCAGCAGATGTTTGACTTCAGCTCCTTGCACAGACCATTCTGGGTTGCAAAGAAATACTACTTGTGAGCTCTTAATCCTTGTGAGTAGTAACTCATAATTCTTTATGAATTATTAAGTCACATAATGAAAATAGAGCAATCAGTTTAAAAAGCTTATTGTTCTCCTTTCTCCAGCTTTTCCTCAGATCTCTCCTTCCTTACTTTGCCGAGAGGTTAAGGGCAGAGAGGAAAGGATGTACCACACCACGGTGTTCTCTCCTGAAGTCAGGTTTCCCTCTTGCCACCTCCCTGAATTCTGACTCCCACATATTCCTCTGCTCTCACACTTGTCCCGTGTGGGACTTGTGGTTGGAGCCACCTCTGCTTGCCCATGAAAGTCCTTTGGTACGTGCCAGGCTGAGACAGGACATAAACGTGAGATGACAGGGCCTGTGCGTGGCACCATTTTGTACAGTGGTGGTCACAGTGACAGGCACTTTGTTAACAGCCCAGGGCCCCCACCTTAGTTTTTACAAACTGAATCCTCCCTACTCCTTTTTAGCTCAGAATCATGCTCATGGTAGCTTATTTCAATAACTTGTGCCCTCTTTGGACAAAGCTCTTTATTTGGGGAAATTCATCAAATCCGTTCTGAAAGTTAGTACTTGGGGAAAAAAGTCAGGATAATGCTGAGAAAACTTGAAGTCATGTGTGTGCCTTGCAGGAGTTCTATTTTAAGTAAAACAAAGCATTTTAACCCACTCACGCAGCAAACTGGGAAGAGCTGGGGAATTCAGGGCCCACGTCCTCCCTCTTAGGCTGGCTGGAGCCAAGTGGGACAAGAGTCTATTTGTGGCAGGAACCGTGTGCAGCAGGAGCTTGGGAATGACTCTTCTCCCTCTTGCCTCATGGCATCATGGGCAAGGAGAACAGGAGAAGACGGACATTCCCAGGGCCTCTGGCAAAATGTCATCAAAATCCAGTCTAGTCTACACCTTTAATGAAGACTATGAGGTTATTGTTCCAAAAGTCTGCATGTTCCACTTAACAAAGAGTCATATAAACGTAAGGAAATTCTGGCTTCGAGCCATAAATGTGTTTGCCCATTGCTTGAGGGCCTGATTGGCTGACTTATTGTGCTAGAGCCACACAAAAGCAATCCTCCCTGAGCATATGGGACCTAAAGTGATTTCTCAAGATGCTCATTTTCTTTCATGAGTAGGATCAGGTCATTTAAGTGTTAGAGTCAGAGCTGTCCCTGTACTCTCCCAGCTTCCTGGGACGTCACAACTCAGCATCCTTCTCGTTTCATGTCCAGGGACCTACCACACTCATTTCCTCCCTAAATCCTTCGACTCTAAAAAATATTCCTAACACACTTACAGTTTGCAAAGTGTTTTCACATGTCATCGTTTAATGTTCACAAGTGCTCTGTGAGGTGACAGAGACTCAGTCATTCATTCATTCAGCAAGCACTAATCGAGGGCCAGGAACATGCTGGGCCCTGGGGAGACACAGCTGGCCAGGGCATGCTGCCACACCCAAGGACCTCACAGACCACTGAGGGACGTGGAAGAGGAAGGATCAGGTGTGGGAAGAAAAGTGAACAGGCTGATTGGGCATGCTGAGTTCCGGGGGCCTGCAAATCCCAATAGGGGAAGTTTGGGTTCGGGGCTCAGGAACTCAAGAGAGAGGGTTGGCAATATGGATTTAGGACACTCTAGCATATTGGCTGTAGTTGGTGTCACAGAAGTGTGTGAAGTCACCTGAGGCAGAATGCAGAAGCCTGATGTCACTTGGCAGATGAGGAAACTGAGGTTGGCCCAAGATCTCACAGGTGGTCCATGGTAGAGCTGGGCTGAAGCAGGTGCTCTGACTCCAAGCCCAGTGCCCTCCCTCCCATTCCAAACTCTCTACGGGGCTTCCTGGAGGTGAGCCTGGGCTGTGCCTGGGGACCAACAGCTTTCACCTCTGTGGTTGCCTTGTTTTGTCTGTAGGAAGCAGCCCTTGAGCAGCAGCTGCAGGTGAGTAGAAGCTTTGCCATGTTGCTCTTAGCAGGCTGGGATGGGGTGAGGGGGAGTAGTCCAAACACCCACCAGGAAATACCCCTGGATGGGCTAAGGCAGAAAACACACGCACTCTCCACCGTGTGCATGCTCTCATTCAATCCCTACAGCTGCTCTTCCAAGGCCGCTCCCTGCCCCGCCTCCCTGCGTAGGCTCCGCCCCACCAGGCCTTTTCTTCACTTCCTCTGCACATCAGAATCTGCCTGCCATGGTCCCATCGTGTCTCCACTCTAGGATCTGAGTTCTCTGCTAGACCAAGTGATAAAGCAATTCCTGCTAAGATAGGTACCAACAGGTTCATGAGAAATCCAACCTGTGGTGCCCACTCCTTTTAACCAGAATTCCTGGGGATGTGAAAGTAGCATTGCTAAAGGCAAGAATTTCAAGCAATCTGGCAGATTATTGAGGAAATGATAGGAATATAAGCAGAAGAGGAAGCAAGAGAGGAAGTTGGGGGCCAGATCGCCAAGTGTGCATTTCATCGCATGATGGTGTTTGGATTTGAGTTCATTCAGCGTGGTGAGGCAGGGACTTGCTGATCCACAAGCCCCTCCTCATCATGGCAGCTGGCATCCTATTTCAACACCTGGCTAAACAATAGGTGTGGCCTTGGCTGTACACACACACCACAGGCATCCCTTGCCTCCTGGTATACAATGCAATAGGAACAGAGTCAGGTGGTTTTCAAACCAAGGACACAGGTCCCAAATATGTTTTCTCAAGCTCTACAAGTGATCTCATTGGTAGAACCAGTGCCAGGCCAGGCTGGAAACCCACTCAGAAAGTGTTTACTAAAGGGCGTGATGAGAAATAATCCTTTGGGTAAGGGAGGATTTTTCGCCCTTGGCAAAATAGGATTTGCTGTTTTCAAGTTAATGAAAAGAGGGGAAAAAACAAAAAATAACAACTGAAAGATCCTTTAAAGGGAGTACGAACTTGGACAGACTAGGGAACACTTACAAAACAACCCATCCTGCTGTCTGGTTCCAGCCTTGCAAGACTCAAGCCACAGTGACCTCAGGGTCACCGAAAGGAGAAACCCACTGGGGTTGGGGCTTGGGAGGAGGAGCGGTGTCCAGCACAAGCTGCTCAGGGTAGCAGTTTATCTCAAGGGCTTAAGATTCTGCAGCAAGCCCCAGGGCACACCGCCTGCCGGGCTGGCTAGAAATCTGGCCACCCCGTGGCTCTGCAGTAACTCTGGGGATGATGGCCAGGTGGTAGGAGGCGGGCAAGCCCAGCCCTCCTCCCAGCTGCAGACAGGAAATGCCAGAGCCCTGGGGATTGAGCATAATGGAGTTCATGAAATCACATGCTCTCTGGCTGGAATGGAATTATAAGGTTGTCCAGTCTCACTCCCACCAGTTGGTGTCTGAATTCCCTCAGCAACATTCTCACCAAGTGGTCATTAAGCCAGGGTTTGAATAGGTCTCATGACAGAAACTCTTATCCTTCAAGGAAGCCCATATTGTCTTTGGATGGTTCTGACTGGGGGGAGGGGCGGTCTTAGCAATGCTGAGTCCAAACGCCTCTGTTACTTCAGCTGGCTGGTGGGAGGTGGTCCCCTGCAGGCACACGGAATACACTTCTGTCTGTTTCAGGTGCCAAGTGTTTATGTGAACACCTGGGTCTGCCACCATGCAGGTCAGACTGGCTACCCTGCACCTCCAAGCACAAGTGACAGGGGCATCTTGAATTACATGTCACAGAACAGGGAGGGATCTGTTTTGTTCACTTCTGAATCCTCAGCACTTGCCCAGTGACTGACACTAGAGATACTCAATAAATATTTCCTAAGAAATTGTGAACTAAAATAAAATTTTAAGGCTCACCCCCCCCACCGGCTGACTAAATGGACCCCCTCCTGGCCAAAGGAATACCCTAAAACTAAATTGCCTGCCAGGAGGAAGGAGGTCAGACTTGCCTTATCATGCCCCTCTCCCTTCTTGGTGACATCCTTTGTAACCCACTAACAGGCCTAAGGGTATGCAAGACAAACCTGCAGGTCCTCAATTTACACAACAAATCTATGTCCAGTGGCTTATCTCTGATAAAGAGCTCCTTATGTTGAAACATTCCAAGCCTTTACACAAAGCTTCATGTCTTTAACCAATTACAGGCCAAAGAATCTCCACCTATAACCTGCAAGCCCCCGCTTCGAGATGGCCCACCTTTTCGGGCCAAACCAATGTATGCCTTCCACGTATTGATTTATGACTTCACCTGTAACCCCTGTCTCCCTAAAATGTATAAAACCAAACTGTAACCCAACCTCTGTGAGTCCACTTGCTCAAGGCCTCTTGGGCGTGGCTCCGGGTCATGGTCCTCAAATTTGGCTCAGAGTAAATCTCTTTAAAATTACTTTACAGAGTTTGGTCTTTTTTTTTCATTGACAAAATGAATTCATATGCCTCAGATTTTGGCATTTATTCTATAGAAAACATAAATGGCATTAATGTAGAGGCTCCAGATGGATTTGCAAAACTTAAATATGATTTTAAAGGACATTCGAGACATCCTCAGCAAAGTCATTCTAACCACACCCTGAACCCAGTGCACTCAGCCCAGGGTAGGTACCAAACATTGTGCTATGCTTTTGCAATGGGTCTCTACTTGAAGAGATATGTTATCTCCTTTACCATACCGAAAATTCCTCCAAAAGTTCCAAAAAAAAGTCATTTTGGTTTATTGTATAACTCCCAAAGTGTCAGGACAGTGCTGGGTAGACTTTGAGTAGTAAAAATGTTCCAAACCTGGTCTATATTAGGCACTCACAAATATTTTTTGAATGAATGAATGGCAGACAGAGAGACTTTATTTTTGTAGTAAATTTTAAAAGGTACAAACTTTGTTGTTTTGTGAAAGTGTAGAAGTTGGATTATTCAAATTTTACTTCTTACAACATAGATGTTCATAGATACACAGATTCCTTTCCCTCTCTTAACTTTGAATAATTCCTGAATGTTTTGACCTTACCCAAGGTTATTTTTCAAAAATAAAAGTTTTCTATTATTTCATTGAAAACTCACCTACAACATTTTTGCCCTCCCCCCATCACAGACTTTGGGTCTTATCTGTAGATAAGATAATAATAATAGAAATTAATAATGTTTATATTCTGAACTCTAAAATAAACACTAAAACAACACAATAAGGAATTCTAGGTGTGGGGGCAAGGGAAAATGTCTCCTTTTCCCTGAAAGTTTGCTGAAAGATCAACTCACAATTAAGGCAGATTAATAAGAGAAAGAGGTTTATTCACAGTGCTCATGGGAAGAATCAGAGTGATTACCCAATATCCCAATGGGGTACACTCCTTTTAGAGAGGAAGGGGGAGATGAGGAATACAGGTCATTCTGTTTAGGGGCAATAAATGGTTGTTAGGGAGGATGAATGGATGGGGGAAATAAATAAACATGTAAATGATTCTCTTTGCAAATTAAATTAACCTGAGAGTCAGGCATTATATTTAAAGTGATTTGGGCCAAGTCTGGTTATATTCTTGATCTTCTTTTCTGCAATATAGTGAGAAAACATGGAGGGGAAGGGAAATCAATTGTTCTTTTTGATGGATCCTTCTGGTTTATGCAGATAGAGGGAAAACCCTTTCCTGTTGCTCCATAAATTAATGTAACTATTTTAGACAGAAACATCTTAGGAGTTTTTCCAACAGTCTTTCTCAAGGGCGGTTTGTGTTTCTGGGAGCCATTTGCATTAGAAAGCAATGGCTCTGCAGGCGAAAGCTTGTTCCTAGCTACTGTTTTGAGTGAAAGTTTAACTTTAAAATCTTTTCACTCCTCTATTGTTTCTACCGACCCATGTTCCGGGCCAACGGCCATCTTTACTGGCTCTTATCCTGGCCTGATGCAGACGAAAGTCCTAAATACCTCCTCCTTCGTACAAAAAGCAGGCCCCGGATCTCTCACTGTGCTTTTTTTAGGACGAAGTTCTCCATCTCGCTAAAAGAAGAGACTGAGTCTGACTCAGCATAAGAAGTTCTTTCCCATTTGTTACCCTGAGTATAATATCAATTCTTATTTCTTTAATCCAATCCCTGGAGTACTCACCTCTCTCCTTCCGGGTGTCTTGGCTTGAAGCCCTCTCCGGGTCCCTCGCAACGTGTTACGGAGATACTCCTTCACTCAAGCGAAGCCTTTTACCAAAAAAGACCCTGTAGAAAAATTATCCTGCCATGTCCTGCCGATTACGCCAGTTTGCAGGGAGATGGCCACGTTCCCAGCAAAAAATCGGGTGCCTTTGGTAGGGGTCATTGCAAAGGATAAGAAAATAATAGAAAATGGAAAAAAATGGAAATAAAAGAATACACAGAGACGAAGGTATAGTTTTATAGATTTATAAAGATTATAGGCAAAGCAGGTACTCAGGGGGCCTTGGATCTCTCCGTCAATCACAAAAGGCCACAAGTGAAGTTTTACATGGGCATTTATAGGTACAGTGATTGGTTGCCAAGGGTAACAGATTTACATAACAACAGTTAGTTCCTCTTAGGTTAAAAGTTTTTCAAAAGGCTTCTTCAGATCCTTTAACTAATTCTATCTACGTGAACAAATGGTTACAAAATCTTTCAAAGACTAACTTCCAAGTTCTAAGGTAAATTTGTCATTTAACAGAAGGGTTAAACAGAGATATAGTGGCTCCATATTTTCTTTATCAAGTTATAGTGTATTGAGACAAGTAGTCAGGAGTTTAAGCAGGAACTGTCCCTTGGGCCAATTGCTTTTAGCCACAGGTGGCTGTCTGTCAGGCGGGCACTCTTTGATCAGCTCTCATCCTGTGTCTCTAGCAGACCTGCTTTGCTTTTCAAAGCAAGTCCAAACCTCATGTCTGAGAATGGCGGAGTCATTGTGGGATACAGCTGCTACTGATCTTTCAGAGATGCCCTCCTGAGGAGAAACAGCTTTGTATATGCAAACTAAGACATTCACATATTCCTTCAGGGCAAAGCTCTGCGAAACTCCTGAGACGTGTCTGTCTTCAATAAGTATATTAATTTATGGAGCAACCATCTGTCTCCAATAGTTATATTAATTTATGGAGCAGCACCTTCCAAGGCCTGTTGATGTCTAAGGGCCTTTAATTCAAAATACTCTTTATACCAAGGAGTCATATTTTGGGGTGAAATTTCCTGAGCTCCTTCATAGGTAATAAACCAAGAGAGGAGATAAAACAGAATAATTTTTTATATACAAAAGAAGGCAGAAAAAGAGGGAAAGTAGAGCAAAGAACAGAAAAAACATAGAAAACAAATAGCAAGATAGTAGATTGAAGCTCAACCATCCCAATAATCACACCAAATGTAAACACCCCAATTAAAAGGCAGAGACTGGATTAAAAATAAATAAATAAAAAGCAAGACTCAACTACATGCTGCCTATAAGAAACTTACTTTAGCTTTACACAAATAAATGAAAGGCAATAGGATGCAAACTGTAATCTAAGGAAAGCTGGAGTGGCTATATTAATATCAGAAAAAGCAGCTTTCAGAGCAAAGACTATAACTAGGGATAAAGAGAGTCATTTAATAATAATAATAAAGGTGTTGAATTATCAAGAGGACATAGGAATCATAAATGTTTATATTTCTAGTAACTGACTTTCAAAATACATGAAACAAATATGGATAAAATTACAAGAAGAAATTGACAAATCCACAACTATAATCAATTATTTCAACACTCCCCTCTCAATAGCTGATAGATGTATAAAGAAAATCAGTAAAGATATTGATGACTTGATGACATTATCAAACAACTTGACCTAATTGACATTTAGAGAACATTTCACAAAAAAAAGAAAAAACCAGCAGAGTACACCTTCATTTCAAGTGCATATAGAACATTTTAAGAGATAGACCATATTCTGGGCTATAAAACAAGTCTTGGTACATTTAAAGGAATTCAGGTTATACAAAGTATATTCTCTGACCAATATGGAATTAAATTAGAAATAAATAACAGAAAGATATATAGAAAATCTCCACATACTTGGAAACTAAATTTCACACTTATAAATAATCCATAGGCTAAAAACAAAATCACCAGGGAAATTAGATTGTATCTTGAAATACATAAAAATGACAGTATAACATATCAAAATTTGTGGGATACAGCTCAAGCAATACATACAAGGAAATTCATAACATCAAATGCTCCTATTAAAGAAGAAAATCTCAAGTCAGTAACTTCAGCTTTGATTTTAAGAAACTAGAGGCCAGGTGTGCTGGCTCCCAGAACTTTGGGAGGCTGAGGTGAGAAGATTGCTTGAGGCCAAGAGTTCCAGATTAGCCTGGGCAACAGAGTGAAACTCTGTATCCACAAAAATACTTTTAAACTTTTAAAAAAGAAACTAAAATAAGAAGAAAAATTAAAAGCAGTATAAGCAGAAGAAATGAATAAAGGTTAAATAAAAGGTCAATGAAAATGGGGTTATGGAAAAAGGCACTAATATAAGTAACTTTGAAAATGAGTGGAGTTTGTAAGACTTAGGCAAAAGGAATGGCACATCAGCACTGTCCTCTAGTTGATAAAGCTGTTTTGCATGGGGACACAAGTTAACAATTTTAATATCGTTACACAGATACACTGGAATTGAACAATTAAGTAAATGGATGGTGAATGGCAGAAGCCTAAGGACTAGGAATAGCACCTGTAATACATAAATAACTTTTAAAACTCAACAGAACAAAAGAAATCCTACTGGAAAATGGTCAAAAGGTATGAACAGGAATTTACTGAAGAAAATATACTGATAAAAAAAACACATCTGAAAGTATTCAACATCATTAGCCATTAGAGAAATGCAAATTAAAAATCAGTAATAGATATCACTACACACCTATCCGAATGGCTAAAATAAAACATAGTGACAACACCAAATACTGGTGAGGATATGGAGAAACTAGATCATAACATTGCTGGTGGGGATATAAAATGGTGCAGCCACTCTGGGAAACAGTGGGGAAGTTTCTTATTAAATATACAACTGTCATATAAACCAGCAGTTGCACTCCTGGGCACATATACCAGAGAAATAAAAATGTCTGTTCACATAAAACCTGTACACAATGTTTGTAGCAGCCTTAGTTGCAATACCAAAAGTTGGGAACAGCCTAGCTGTCCTTCAAAGTTCAACTGGCTAAACGAACTGTGGTATTTCTATTAATATACCATAGAATAGTACTTAATGAAAAGGAACAAACTATTGATACACTCAACTTGTATGAGTCTCCAGGGAATGACTGGAAAAAAGCCAATCTCAAAGGTTGCATAGTGGGTGATTCCATTTATATGACATTCTTGAAATGACAAAATTATAGAAAAGCGGGACAGATTAGTGGTTGCCAGGGGTCAGGAACAGGCTGTGAAGAGGGAATTGGTTGTGGCTATAAAAGGGCAGCCAAAATTTTTGTGGTAATTGCGCAGTTCTATAGCTTCACTGTATTAATGGCAATATTCTGGTTTTTATATTGTATTGTAGTTTTGCAAGATGTTACCTTTGGGAAAACTGGATCTCTTTGTATTACTTCTTTCAAAACTTAATGTGAATCTACAATTATTTCAAAAGGAAAAGTTTGATTAAAAAAACAAAAAAAACTTTTATTTATGTACGGTGAGGAAATTGATATTAAACTTTTAAAACAATATCATTTACGATAACATCAAAAACTGTTAAACACTTTGAGATCAATCTGACAAAAGCTAAGCAGGACTTGTACACTGAAAACAACAAAAAATTGCTTAGAAAAATTAAAAAACACCTAAATAAAGAGGAAGAGAAATTGTGTTTACATATTAGAAGACTCAGTAGCATTGAGATGTCAATTTTCCTCAAAATGATCTATAGATTCAATATAATTACAGTCCAAATTCCTGTAGGCACTCTTTAGAAATTGACAGATTGGTTATAAAATTTATATGGAACTACGAAGGACCTAGATAAATCAAAACACAACTCGACTCTGCAAAAGAAAAAGCCGGAGAACATACACTACCTGACTTGAAGATGAATTACCAAACTGCAGTAACCAAGACAGTGTGGCATTAGTGTAAAGTTAGACAAATAGACTAACGAAACAGAGTAGAAATCCAGAACTAGTCAAACGATTTTCAACAAAGGTGTTGGCAATGAAGTAAAGGAACTGCAGCCCTCATACACTGCTGGTGGAAATATAAAATGGTATGACTGTGTTGTAAAATGGTTTGGAAGTTTCTTATAAAGTTAAACATATTCCTGACATATTCTCCAGCTATTTCCTCCCAAGGTATTTACCCAAGATAAATGAAAGTATATGTTCATAAAAGACTTGTTCACAAACATACATAACAGCCTTACTTGTAATAGCCAAAACCTAGAAATAACACAGATGTCTGTGAGCAGGTGAATGGATACACGTGTTATGATGTGTTTATACAATGAAATACTACTCAGCAATAAAAAAGAATGAACTGTTGATAAAAGCAACAACATGGATGGATCTCAAAGTCGTTATGCCAAGTGAAAGAAGCTACACAAAAAAATAACTGGAATTTGTATAAAATTCTTGAAAATGCAACTAATCTACGGTAACTGAAAGCAGATCAGTGGTCACCTGGGAATGGAGGGAAGGAGAGGAAGGGCAGGATCACAGAGTGACTAGAGGAAAGTTTAAGGGGGATGGATATGTTCCTTATCTTGATTTTGGTGATAGTTTCACAGGGATATGCGTATGTTAAAACTTATCGAATTGTATGCTTTCAATACATATAGTTTATCATGTTAATTATACTTCAATAAAGCTTTTTTAAAAAATATATACAGACTCCCAAGGCCCAGAATCAGAATATTCAGGGGTGAGACATAGGAATCTAACATATAACCTGAATTTGAAACCACTGAGGTTGGCTATCATGTAACAGAGGGAGGGGCCTGAGGAGGAAAAAAAAAAAGATTTTCTGTCTCTTTAAAACTTCCCCCACTATTTTTGGGGACATGCAGCCTGGCCTGCATCCCTGAGGCAGGTTAAGTCCTTTGTTAAAAGAGATGACTCCCAGGTGGCACCAGCCCTACAGGTGGGCAGCTGGCAGAGTTCACAGGCTTTGTCTTTGGCAGAGCTGGGACGATTAGAATAGTTAACCACGATAGCCTAGAATGAGGGGCCCTCCCTTTAAACGCTTTGTATTTCTTCCTATGTTCAGGAAATTTGGATTTTGAGATGAGAAAGTCTACCATTTTTCCTCCTTTGCCAGCAAAGTAATCTCTTTCCTCCTCCCCAAAACACTTGTTCTTATTCTTCTGATTCGGCCTAGTGGACGAGTGCCAAGTTTCCAGTAACAATCATAGGAGATGAGCTAAAAGAATCAGAGGGAATAGGATGGAACAGAATATAGTGAGATGTCATTGTGCAGACCTCGAAGTTCCAGCTACAAAGTTCTGTGACTTGCAATACACATACACAGGCTTTCTGAGAAGGGAGTGACGGAATCAAAACAAAGCTGCCCCAACTTGACAGCTGAGGAGGGTTCAGAAGTGGTGGGTCCTTTGTGTTCACAGAACAGTGATGACTGTGTAAAGGAAAAACAAAATTTGTTATGCCAAAAGGGAGAACCGAACCCGAGAACAGAGTGATACAAACACTGCCATTCTCTCCCCAGTGAGATACAGAGGGCCTCTTTTAAGAAATAAAGGAGCTTAGAAAATGTCTAAACAGTATTTTCCTCTTTGGACTGGGTATGGGAGGGAGAAAGGAAGCCTGGCTGGCAAGGTGGTCTTGTTATGCAGATAAACCTAATGATAACAGCCCTCGGGGACATGTTTTTATTCAGACTTTTAAGGGTGCAGACTCTCTGCAGACCTGTCCCAGATCCAATAGGCAAGGCCTGGCTGCATTTGACAGAGACCCTCTGCAAATGCAAATCTCTCCCCCAGCCTCCCCACCTAGACAGCCTTACGGCATATTCCTGTTTGCCCACAGCCATCTCAAAATATGACAAAGACATGTATATTGGGTTAAAATATTTATTTCCTTCAGCCCTAAAAAGAAAACCCCTTTGAGGTATACACCCCTATAAAATCAGTGCATGTCAATTATAACCTTAGTACTATAGCCTGAATGAACTCCTAAATGTTGATTACAAGTTTATCTCCACAGATGCAAATCAAGGAAGAGATATGACCACTCTTCTACCTGCCCAGAGAAGATTCACAACATTGACTACTTCCTCTACCCCCCCTTTCTGAAGTTCATTTTATCTCATGTAGATTTACTGGGCACCAAACAGAACTTCACAAGAATATCATCAATTGCATCACTCCTCACCCCTCCCTTTTTCCTATGCACCTCATTTTTCCTTTAAATGCAAAATTCTCAACCTCTTCTAGGAAGAGGCCAGTCCACAACACATAATTTGTGGGCTGTGCTTTTCCCAGGTGCATCCTTAAAATCTTGGTTTCATAAACCTCAATTGAGTATGACTCTCTCAAACCGGAAGATTCACTGAACGATCAACTCACAATAAGGCAGATTATAAGTGAAAGAGGTTTATTTACCATGCACAAGGGGGTAATCACAGAGCGATTACTCAGTATCCCAATGGGGTCCAGAAATTCATATACCCTCCTTTTAGAGGGGAAGAGGAGATGAGGAATAATAGATAATTCTGTTTGGGGGCAATAAATGGTTACTAGGGAGGATGAATATATACTTGGGAGAATGGATGGGGGAAACATTGACTTGGGAATGACTCTTTTTTGCAAATTAAATTAACTTGAGAGACAGGTATTATATTTAAAATGATTTGGGCCAGGTCTGGTTGCATTCTTGCATTCTTGATCTTCTTTCCTATAATATACTGAGCTAACAGGGAGGGGAAGGGAAGTTGTTTGTTCTTTTGACTGGTCTGGTTTTTCATGAAGAGGGAAAGCTCCTTCCAAGGCCTGTTGATCTCTAAGGGCCTTTAATTCAAAATACTCTTTATACCAAGGAGTCATATTTTGATATGAAATTTCCTTCACTGGTCGATGCTTTCTCTGCTGGCCACCTTGATAGATAATTTAATTGCATCATATGATTCTACAATTCAGGATGGCGGCTTTTCTAAATGATTTTGTGCTAGTTCTTTATTAATGTATGCCTGGTCTCCACATTTCAAATGTTCTGCCACATATTCAGGAAAGCTAGAGTTTTTAGCCTGCTGTGGTTTTTAAAGGGATCGCAGTTAAGTGCCTTTCCGAGGTGGCTGCCCAGGCCTCGACACTCTCCTCTGAGAACTGCTTGCCCTGTTCACAGCAGTGCTTGAACCTGCATTCAGCACGCACGCTTGAGTTATATGCTCTTGTTTGCTGAGCTCGGCCAGAGTCTTCTCCCCAGGAATTTAGAACTGGGGTAGAGAAACCTGCTCTGGCTGTCTTTTGGCCCCTTGATCTGCGCACAGGCCATTTGGGTGCTGTGGCTGACTGAAACAGCAAACGTCAGCCCACAGGGAGAGAAGGCGGCCAATTCAGGGAGAAGCAGAGCAGGGAACAAACGGCACTCTCAGGACTCTGATGAATCTCAGTCACCTTCTGCCTTGGGTGGCCTGAGATGCCTCTAATACTTCCAGTATATCCTTTCTTCTGCCAAAGCTGTTTTGAAATGGTGTTCTGTTATGGCCACCTCAAGAGATTCAGTTTGGATAGTTACACAGCCACAAACCCACTTATACCTGTTATGCTTAAGTTCACAAAGGAATTTAGTGCAGCCATTTCCAATGACAAATCCACATCAACTGCTTTTGCTTTTTCTTAAAGTACCAGCGATGCTGTCTTTTCTGGTCAAAGAGGAAACCACTGACCAAGGACGGGCTGAGCTGCATTTCCAGTAAAGGGGAGGAAAGGAGTTGTCTCTTCCTATGTCAACGCAGTCAGGCAAATATTTACACTTGGAAACAAAACCCATCCTGAAGATAAAATGTCTCCAAATTTCTCCATTTGGAAATTTGTCCTTATATCTCATCTAAATTCTTCAGAGCTTAACTTGAGCCATTTTCTCAGAAGATCAGAAAACAATGGTTATTGGTCTCGTTCACATACATGCAAGCTATCATTAAGGTGCTATTTGACCTTTTTTTTTTCCTAGGCTAACTAACCCTATTTCCTTCTTCTTCACCAAGCGCCATCTTTTTGGCTTGACCCAGGTTGTGATCCGGTTTGCCCTTCCTTTCCCTTCTGCCCCGCAATTCCCACATTAAACTGGGATGTCAATAAGTCATCTTATCCACCTCCCGAATGTTTCATTAGTCCCTTCTCTTCCCCTTCCATTCTCTGCGTCACTTCCAAAGTTCAAGCCCTCATCAGCTCTTAGCTGTGTTTCGGAACTAACTCGTCTGCTCCCTCCTGTCTTCCTGCATCCTAGAACTGCTGACGCAGGCTCTCTCCTTGGCCAATTCATTTTTCTAATGGCCATGATCAGACCACTCCCCTACTCAAAAGCCTTCCCTCGTGCACATAAAACGAAGTCTCCTCTCCATAGTCTTGTGCTTGGTCCACATCCTGCAGTAGCTGGTCCAACCGATCTCCCGCTGAACCATCTTTGTGCTTCCCATGGCCCGATCAAGCGTGCTCGTGGACGGGCACGGCACTGTGAACTCGCTTTCGTCTGCCTCTACTGACCTTCATTACTCTACGTTTCTCCCAAAGCTTAGCTCTACGTGCTTTCCTTTGCGGTTCTTCCCAGTGAGAATGAATTACTCTGCGTTCCCTGGTTACAGGGTGTACATTTCTTTTTATAGTTCCTAGAACTTTTTAAGGTCTGACATGTAGTTGTGTAATCACTGGATATGGGCCTGTCCTCCTCACTAGAAAGCAAGCTCTTTGTGGACAAAGCCAGGCCCTACACCTCACCATAAGCTCCAGGTCCCTATCTTAATGCAGGGCACACAGTGCGTGGTCGTGCATATCCATTGAATTGGGCTGTGTTTCCTCTGGTCATGTGACTTCTGTTTCAGAAGATCTATGAGGTCAAATGACTCAGCAGAATTTTGCAGGCCAAATCACAGGAAATGAGAGCTTCAAAAGCAGATTCCATTACCACTGATCTAAAACACATGTGCCTGGAGCCACACACCATAGCTGGGGAGTGTTTCCGCGGCACACACCAGGGGCTGCAGCATGATACTGTCCCTCCTGGAGGGACTTATGGGCCTTGGGCTCCCCTGGCATCTGGTGACCCTCGAGGGCGCTGGCGAGGTCTGCAGGGCCCTGAGCATGCATACAGAGTTGTACTTCCCTTATCCAAGAATTCCAAATGCCTAGATTTTCCAGATAATTGAAATTTGCCCCAATAGGTACCCACCTTTTTTTTCTCTTTTTTTAGAGACAGGGTCTCACTCCGTTGCCCAGGCTGGAGTGCAGTGACTCCATCACAGCTCACTGCAACCTCAAACTCTTGGGCTCAAGAGATTCTCCCACCTCAGCCTCCCATGTAGCTAGGACTACAGGTACCTGTCACCAAGCCCAGCTAATTTTTTTATTTTTATGTTTTTGTAGAGACAGGATCTTGTTATGTTGCCCAGGCTGGAGGCACCCAAATTTTTTTTATGGCAGCACAATTCACTATTGCAAGAATGTGGAAACAACCCAAGTGCCCGTCAATCCATGAGTGGATTATCAAAATTTGGTATATGTTTACAATGGAATATTACTCAATCATAAGAAACGACAGTGATCTAGCACCTCTTATACTTTCCTGGATTAAACTTAAGCCCATTATCCAAAGTGGGGCACCACAAGAGCAGAAGAACGGGATCCATTTGTACTCACCATCAAATTGGTACTAACTGATCAACACTAGGTTGATCACATGGCAGAAATACTCTCTAGGGATTAGAGGGATGGGGGGGCAAATCTACAACTGAAGGACACGGGGAGCACTGAAGGGAGGGAAGGGCATGCCTTTGGGCGAGGCAAAAACATAAAGTGTAACTACAATGTTTGTACCCTCACAAAACCCTGGAATAATAAATTTAAAAAAAAGTCTATTTTGATAAAGCGGATTCCAAAAGGAATAACACAATCCCATGATTTTCCACCTCTTCAAGCTATCAGGAATGATATTTGACTTATTGATAGATCCGCGCTGATATTATGTATTAATCGCTGTTTCTCCTATGGGATTGCCTACCCCACTCCTGGACAGGTAAGCAGCCATTACACCTTCAAATAATAATAATTACAACAATAATAACAGCTAACATTTATGAGCAGTTTCTATGTGCCCAGCACACCAAGAGGCACTCTACATACATTATTTCATTTTTACTTCATGATGTTCCTAAGAAGTAGGTGTTATTTTTCCTGGTTTCCAGACGAGAAAACTGAGGAGCAGGGAAGGTTAAGTAACTTGCCCGAGGTTGCACAGCAAGTTAAATAATGGAGATAGACCCTCACCTGGACAGGTGGGCTCCAGAGCCCACCCTGGCAAGCCCCAAGCTCTGATGCCTCCCTAGGTACAAGTTAGCATCAGATACAATGACCAACTGGTCCCAGGACTCGCCTGGTTTCAGCACTATGAAACCCCTCACAGTGCAGGAAAAACTGAGAAGGCCGGTCAGCCTCAATTGAGAGCTAGAAAGCATCTGCCTGAACCTTGGGCTTTTATAGGCTCTATGTTCCTCTCCAGTGGTCCATCCCCAGCTGTTGAGGGTGGGGAAGGAGCCCCTTAGCCAAGCAAGTCAAACTGGTAAGTCCAGGCCTCTCTCTGCAGGGCCAGTTAGAGACACAGGGGTTCCCTAAGATAGTTAATAATACAGTTCCCCTTGAAGACATATTTGTTCAACATTAGTGGGAGTGAGAAATTTCTATGAATAAAAATCATTTTATTCTCTCTTTATATTTAAAATAAGAGAATGGTTACACGCACTTACTATGGACAATTTTCTAAGCAAGACTGTTATGTAAGGCATGTTAAAGAGCTTATCATTTAGATCATAAAAGAGACAAAAGAAACCCCTCATTCCCAGGAACAGCATGGTACCACTCACTATTCAGTTTCACATGTCAGCTGACTAGTCTCAGGGTATGGGGCAGGTCCCAGAGGTGAGGCTCTGCCTGCAATTGTGGCCTTCTCTTTGCTTGGAGGCGTCACAAAAAACGATTGCTTCCATGAGGAGACTGACGATGATGAATTTTGCAGCAAGGAACTGCTTACTTCCACAGGAACAGTTGTCAGCAAAAACCTGAGTTAACCGACATCACTTCTCTAGTTTATCCCAGTGTGGTTTTAGTGAGCTTTCAATGCTAGTATCCCAGGCAATGTCCATACTGCCCCAGGGACTCCTTAATTTGCCTGGGTCTCTTGGGCTGAGAAAAGTGGGGAGACTCTGTGACCAGTCTTTTCCAAGACATTGGAACCAAGGAACCTTGGAACCAAAAGACCAAGACCTTTTCTGAAATCTTTTGTGGCTAAAGAGGCTGAAGTTAATGGCACTCTGGCCCCTAGAATGGTGGGGCTGCTGTATTTGGCGTGTGTTGCTTCTGTGTGACATAAAGTGCTCCTTTGAGAGTTCAAGGTTAACTTCCAGGCAAAACAAACTGAGTGGCTTTCTGCCTTGCGTCTTGCATCTGCAGGCGCCGAGGCATTGTCTTGGCAGGAAGACTCAACAATTTAGGGAAGGAGAAGAGGCAGAGGAAAGCTGACCAACCTAAAGGCAGGATCTGCCCTGCTCTCTCCCAGGAGGCCCTCGGTTTATCTTGGAGTCTCTGTGCAGCAGCCTCCAGCTGGGGCGAGAGGGAGCCATTCCCCTGGGGCTGCCCTGGAGCCTGTGCACTTCCCAGTCTCCCCCAGAGGGATTCCCCAGTTCCCTGAGCAGCAATTGGCCTTTGGTGGGGCAGTTGATTGCTCTTCAATGAACTAAAAGACTCCTTTGGACACTAGAGACCAAGTGGTTTGAGGCTGCCAGAAAAGATGACTAATTTGCTTTTTCATAACTAAACAACATCAAAAAAATGTTCCATGGAAAATTATAAAGGCATTTTTAAAGGACACTGGGGTTCATATGTCTGTTCTTTATTTTTTTCATTTTCTTCTTAAATTTAAGTATTTAGGAAATTCCTTATTAAAACCAAAGTTCAAGATATTTTCCTCCTCAAAAGCAAAACCAAACCTAGTCTGTTTTCTTTCACAGGAAGTTCAGCATCTTCCTGGAGGGAAGTGGTCACCTTGCCTGAGTGTCTCGGCACTATTTTGGCTCAGCCTCCATAAATAAAACATTCTTATTTAGTTTGTGCTTTTCCCAACTTTTATCCACCTACCTGGTACATGGGCTTTTGAATCTCCCAGGGAATTTTTGCTAATTGCCACAAACACAGTATTGAAAAGCTTTACAGTCAAATGCCATTATACTGCGGTGGGATTCTAGAGGGACTTGTCCATGGCCCAGAGCAAAACCAGAACCTGAAACAGAATCTCTCACTGTAAGAGCTTGATAAAATGTGCAAATCCCATCTTCCCCAAGAACTTAATGTTGAGCACTCCAGCTTCTGTTCAATTACCTCAATGCCTAAAGAGAAAAACCTGCTCAGGACATCCAGTTTATAGAAATATAGGAAGAAGATATTGATCAAAAGAGGATAGACTCAGAAATGTTAAGCTGTTTTCAAAGCATTAAAATCTCATTTCAAACTAATGAGATCAAAACCAACCACAATTTCAAAATTCACTTATGTAAATAAAGCATTAAGCTCCAAAGCATTGATGACATCTTGAAAATTAAAATATACCAAAGTTATGGCCCCTTGCGCGTGGATATACAGAGAAAAAGCTATAAAATCCTTGTTCTTTGGCCCTTTGCATTCAGTTTAAGGCAAATTAGATACAGTCCGTCCTCATTATTCCCAGATCACACCCTTGCAAACTTGCCTACTCACTAAAATTTATTTGTAACTCCAAAATCAATACTCATGGCCCTTTCAAGGTCACTGCAGATACTCACGGAGCAGCAAAAAATTTGAGTTGCTCAACGCACTCGTTCTTAGCTGATCTCAAGCAAAACCATGCTCTGCCTTCCTGTTTCAGCACTCACACTGGAAACAAGTATCCTTTTTATGGTCTCTTTAGTGAAAGCTTTTCTACATTTTTCTGCTTTCTGTTGGTGATTTTGCTGTCTAAAATGGTCTCCAAAATCTAAAAAAGTTGAACTCACAGAAACAGAGTAGAATGGTGGTTGCCAGGGACGGAGGGATGGGAGAAATGAGAAGATGTTGGTCAAAGGGTACAAATGGTAGTTATAAGATGAGCGAGTTCTGGGGATTCAATGTACGGCATGGGTAGTGATGGCTGTGTCAGTTAATTTAATTGTGGTAATCATTACACAACGTATACATCTGTCAAATCATCATTGTATACCTTGAAGATATTCAATCTTTATTTGTCAATTAAATATTTTTAAATGAAAAAATAAAATAAAATAAAATGGTCCCCAAGTGTAGTGCCAGAGTGCTATATAGTGTTCCTAAGCACAGGAAGGCTGAGATGGAGAAAATACATGTTAGATAAGCTTCATTCAGGCACAAGTTATAGTGCTGTTGGCTATGATGAACTCAATGTTAATGAATCAATAACATAATAAATAAAGTGTCTTTAAACAGAAACACAGAGTTACGTATTGATCAGTTGACAAAAACATGATCAGAGGTTGGCAGGAATCTAACCTGTATTTCCCCCAGGTACAATGGCTCCGTTTTCACTAATTCGATGTTCACAGCAACTTCATAGAACATAACTGCCAGTAACAAGAATTGACTATTTCCTCGAGCTCATAATTGTCCTTTTAAGGGAATTTAATTTATGTAGTGTCTCTTTGTTGCGAATTTTATTAAGTACCTATTATGGATGGGAGCACCAGGATAGCTCCTTAGAGCGTCCGAAGGTGACCAAAGCTAATGTCCTTGCCCTCCCCATCAAGAGATGGAGTCTACTGACTCCATGAACTTTGACTCTTGGCAGAACTTTGTGTCTCGATGAATACAATGTGGCGGAAGTGACAGAGCCTTTCAAGGCTAGCTCCCAAAAGTTAATACAGCTTGTACCCGGCTCTTTTTCTGGGGCCACTCACCCTTGGAACCTTGAAACCCAACCGCCATGTTGTGAGAAAGCCAACCCACCACGGGAAGGTCAAGTATACGTGTCCACCTTCGGCCAGCAATCTCCATTGGCCACTGCACACGTAAGCAAGCAAACTCTCAGGGACTCCAGCCGCCTGCCTTGGAGCTGCCTCAGCGGACACTGAGTGAGCAGAGGCAAACTGTTTCCTCAGAGCCCTGCCCAAATTGCAGATTTGTGAGCAAAATAAATGCTGCTATTGTTCATGCCACTGAGTTAGGGAGCGGTTTGTTATGTAGTAACAGAAACCTGATATACTGTACCTACAGTTGCTCAAGGCTAAAACCTTGGCATCAGCTTTGCCACCTCTCGTTGTTTCATACCTACTTCAAATCTGTCAGCAAATTCTCACAAAACATGTCCAAAATCTCTCCTCTTCTTACCATCCGTTGCTGCCACCAGGCCCGGTCTGTCACCACCATTCCTCATATACGTTATTGCAATAGCTTCCTAACTAGCCTCCCTGGTTCCACCCTGTCTAATTCTCAGCATAGCAGCCAAAGCAACCCTATTAAAATGTAAGTCACATTGTATTCACTCTCTAATCAAAAACTCAATGGCTTCCCACATCACTGTACAATACGTTCCCACCCCCATAACTTCTCAGTCCTCATTTCCTACTATTCTCCCCCTCACTCACTCTCCTATGTCCTGTTGGACTCCTGTTGGCCTCCTTAATGTTCCTGATACACACTGGGTCTGTCTCCACCTTAGGGCCTTTGCACATGATCCACTCCCTCACCTCCTTCTGGTCTTTACCCAAATGTCACCTTCTGCGTGAGGATGTCCCCCACCACGCTATCATCCTTCCCTGCACTATTTTTCTCCATCGCACTTCCCACCACTCACACCATCTTAACTACTCATCTGGTTCACTACTTGCTGCCCCATACGCAGAGAGTGCCATAGAGCACACAGTGGATTGTTAGCTCCATGAAACAGGAATTTCTGTCTATTTTACTCACTGTTGCATCCGTAGTGTCTTAAACAGTACCTGGTTGGCACATAGAAGACCACTCATAAACATTTGTGGAATAAATGAATGGGATTAAATGCTTTGGTTGAAGTCATATCATCTAGATGGCTATGGGAGAATTTGAACCCAGGCCATTTGCTCTAGTTTTTATACCAAATTATATCCATCAAGATATTTTCAGCTATAATAATAGAATACTCAGATAAAACAAGAAAGAAAATGTACCATCTTACAAAACAAAATACCTTGAGGTAGGTGTTTCCAAGGTTAATCATTTCAGCAGCACAATGATGATGTCAAAGGTGTTTTTTATCTTTTCTTGTTGTCATCCTTACTTACTGTAGCACATTGTAATTCTCAAAGACGACCACACCTACATATTTATCTAATAGCGCATGCTCGTCATACAATGTGACTGACAACTGACACACCTCTCTCCAAGAGAGGGGCTTGTGTTCTCTCCTCTCAACTCCAGGCAGGGGATTGTGACTGTCCTAATCAATAGAGTGAGGCAAAAAGATGCTCGTGACTTCTGAGGCTAGGTGACAGAAAGGATACAGCTTCCACCTGGCTGGCTCTCTCTCTTTCAGGATGCTTGCCTTTGGAACTCAGCCGCCATGTTGGGAGGAAGCCCAGGACATCTGGAGATGCCAACATGGAGAGAAACTAAGGCCTTCCTTCAGCAGGCAGCACCAATTGCTAGCCATGTGAGTGAACTATCATGACAGTGGGCCCTGCAGCCCCAGTCAAGCTTTCAGATAGTTACAGCTCCTGCCAACATGTGATTGCAACCTCATGAGAAACCTCCAAGCCAGAACTGCTCTCGAATTCCTGACACATAGAAACCATGGGAGATAATAATTATTGTTGTCTTAAGCCACTACGTTTTGGAGTAATTTGCCAGGGAGTATTGGATAACTAATACACTTAGCATGTCTTTGTGCTTGTCCCTTCAGATATAGCTCCTGATATCACATCATCATTTCAGGTAAATACGACAATCTTTTCTGGACAGAATTCAATTAATCTTATAATAACTAGCATCTTCTGAATCCAAATCTGGGTACAGGATTGTATCACTAAGAGCTACAGGACTGGCTAGACTTTTATACTCCTTTTAAGCAAGAGCAGGGAGCTGCTCTAAAATATTTTAGACAATCCACATATCTTTACCACTAGTAAGCTCACTAATAAAACCCTATTTGTAGCATGCATTATACTAATTAAAAAATCACTGATTTCATCAGTGGAAACCTATTTCTAACATTTAGCAAAGCATCTGCTCCTGATCACAGATAAAGGTCACGGGAGCTCCTGTAGTAGCTGCTTCTGGAGTACAGACTTCCTGATTAGAATGCCAGCTCTCCACCTTAGGGTATGGATTCCCGATTAGGGCAGCGACTGTGCCTAGTCCTAGGGTATGATGTAACCCAGAATACACACATGAAATCGCACTGACTGTGATGAAGTATTTTAAAGTAAATTACAGACATTATAACAGCTAATCTGGCTTTCTTATTGTAAGTTCTTTCCCATCTCCCCTTCCAAGTCCCCCTGTCAAGTCTCACTGTTGACTTGCGCTCACTTCTGCGGAGCCCCACCCACTCAAACCCAGGAAGGGGTTTCCTTTCTGATACTTTCTCCAGTATGTGCTGCGGATGCCCTGTTTCGGCATCAGCTCAGTGCATGCGTGTTTCCCAAGGAAGGCAGTAATCCTGGTAGACAGCTCAGTTCAAACCTGTATTCAAGAAGGACGTACACTGTATTTCTTTAACTGCCTCATAACTTGCAATTAGCATCAATAATTCTTGTGTGGTTGAAGATAGGATTTGGTCTCTTGGAGCCTACCAAGATGAAGACCAGGATCCTGCTTTTCCTTAAGGGTTTTCACATGAAAGACATCGAAAAGGTACAGATACATCAGATCCCCACCAAGAGTCCATGTTGTCCTCGGTCTCCATCTGGGGTTGGATGGGAAGTGCTCATTCTCAGTGGCAGACGGCAGCCGAGGCTTACGAAGCCGCGGATCAAGCACAGACACGTGGGCATGCACGAAGGACAATGGTGCGGCCAGTAAAGCCGACCCAGGCGACAGCAGGGGCTGTGAGGAGTCAGTAACCCCAGACTCCAGCCCCACTGCCGCCAACACTGCGATCCCAGTCACATGCTCCTTAACCTTTCTTGGCCCCAACAGTTTCTCATCTACAAAACAAAGGGACATGAGATCCCCACTAGCTGGATACGCTAGTTCTGCCTACTTGAAGCCGTTGGTTCTGCACAAACCTGGCACGGAGACCTTCTTTGTTGTTCCCATATTTCCTTCCTCTGTTCTTCTCCCTCCGTCTCTCCTCTCTTTCGGTATCCCCCCTCCTTTCCCTTTCATCCTGTCTTCCCACCTGCTAGGACCTCAGAACGCTCCTCGCCCTCAAGGACTTCACCATCTAGTAAAGGACATATTAATAATAATCACTATAATAACTGTGTTTTAATGAGAATAAACACTAAAATGCTAACTGCCAACATTTACTGAGCTCTCATTATATGCCGGGGATCCTGCTAAGTGCTTTTCATGCACCAGCTCATTTAATTTAATTCTGGAAACATCCCCATGTGGGAGGAGCTGCTATTATCCCATTCTGTGTTTCAGAGAAGTCAAGTGATGCACCGTAAAGCCCACAGGTCTTGCCTGATAGAGTCTTTTGAGCAACTGAAAATCACAGTGCAACAGGACAAGTGCTACCCTAGTGTCATGTAAAAGGAGCAGTGAGAAGCTGACAAGAAGGAGAGAAAGATCTCTCCCTGAATGAATATAGAAAGATGCTTCAAAGAGGTACCATTGAAGAATGAGAGGGCCTTTACCCGATGGAGAAGAATCTCACTGCAAGAGTAGGTTAACTCATAACTTAGAAAGTGATAAAGAAGAAATCAGAAATGCCACTGTCATCTAATACTATCACAAGAAAGGAAATTACTTAGGTTTTCATCAGGCTATATGTTAACGCAGATAATGCATCATTTTTCTCGCCACACACACCAAAAACTACTCACTTCATGGTTTCAATTCTTGCTTCATTTCCTCTTTTATGCTAAGTGATGCCGCTTATATTTGTGGAAATCGAGTTCTCTCTTAGCCTCCTGCCTTCCCCAATTTTCTGGCCTGTTTGTTAATCACGTGGTTATTTCCCAGGAAACGTGCTTCAGTGCACTTTACTTAAGAAACATTCTAGAACAGATCAGGGAAAACCCCTTCACTTTCTAGGAACATTGGCAGCCTCACGAGGGCTTTAGGTGACTGTTCCCTCATTTAAATTCTAGGTTTGACTTATAGCCGGTCCCATATTATAAAGTTAGAAAGTACAGAAATGCGATGGTTTTGGTGCTCAGCTCTTGTACCCTCTGCTTTAGATAATGGGAACTTAGTTTTTGGGGGGAGCTTTCCCCCAGTCTCAGTCCAAGGGCTCCACCGAGGTTAGAGTCGTGATCCCCACTGGGCCGCTGGGCATCAGCCTTGGAACTTTCCTAGGTCCTCTTGGGAAAGAGGCAGATTTTTCCCATTGTTGATTAACAAAGCTGGTGGCATATGTGTTTGGTGCTATGAGGGCCCGTCTTTGCCACCACTTGAGTAGAGCCTGCCTGAAAATGAAGCTGACACAGTGTCAGTGTTTCTGCTCGGGCTTTCTCCCTGCCCACACATGAGGCTACCGGTGTCACTGCAACGGGACACTGCCAGAGGAGCCCCTGATGGGGACACAGCGACAGAGTGACTATTAATATTGCCTTTATTCAAGCGGTGGGTGCTGTCTCTCAACCCTGCCATGATTCCCCACACCCTGGCTGGGATCCTGTAATTCCTCCAACTACTTATAAACAACTTTCTTGCCTTAGTGTTAGATTTCTGCTTCCAACTCTGTCCTTGTCCCCTACCTCATGGCAGAAACACCTCTTTATGTTCCAGCAAACATATCTGTGTGGTCGGACTGGAACCCTCTCAGAGCCAATAGCAGCCCCCCCATCACCAAGGTCACCCGCTCTTATGGCCAGAGAGCCCCAGACTTTCCACCTTCCCCTGAGGTTCCAGAGCCTTCGTTCAAAAGAATGAAGTGCCAGCCTTCTGCCTCTATTACAGTGGTCTCGACACTGGTGCTACCTGAGACTGCTTGTGCTCACAACAATCTCAGTCTCTAGCAGAGCAAGTTGGGAGGTCTGTACGAGTCTACGTGGAAGATAGCCCTTCAAACCTGCATCAGTATGCACAACGCTGTTTGTTATGTGAGATGGCCCAGCCAGCTCCCAGAGCTGATTAAACAGCATCATGCCACAAATATTATGCCTAACATTATGGTCTTGGGGGATAATACCCTGATTTGCTCTGGGCCATGGGCAGTTCACTAAAAGTCATGCTTGCTAGTGGCCCACTGTGATGTTTCTGGGCTACGTTCTGCTCAGCCAGATCATTTGCGATGTTGACATACATAGGAAGTCCCCTTCTCAGTCCATTTAAAATCCTCTAGTCTTCCTGGGCCACTTAAGGAAGTGTGCCTGGCATGGTGTGGTCTATAGACTCCACGTTTCCATTCCTGATACAACACCACCCCTCCTGCTAGGAACCAGCCAGAAAAACAAAAACCACTCAGGTTTCCTAGCAGTGCCTTATTTGTGGACAGATTGCAAAATCGCCACAGTTGAACCAAAGTTTCAGGCAGATCTCAACAAAGATTGGTTTGTATTTCCCAGGGTCACTTATAAGCCAATTCTTGGGACTCAGAATGCATTTTCCCATAGAAACAGTGTCATAGACTATAACAAGGGCCTCAGGCCAAGCCACAAGTGCCTACCGTAATCATGGTGCCAAGAGCACTATTTCAATAACTCACAATCATTATATATAATATTGCTTCTATAGGAAAGCTCCGGTTGTGTTTTAAGCTCCCACACAGGGTTCTAAGAACACATTCATCCTGGCAGCATGAGAGAATTACTTCTTCTGATTAAGCATTCATTCATCCCCACAAATACTTATTGAGTATTTTGCACCAACCACTGCTGTAGGTGCTGGGAACATAGCAGTGAATAAAGGTCACCCCCAAAATGTTCTGAAATGGAAACACAGTGAGCTACCACCATATTGGCCAGCATAGTGGAGGGAGGGCTGTCCTGCTGTTTCTTCCAAAATGGCTAGAGTGTCCCAAAGGTACATTTCCATTTTCACCCTAGAATGCAGAAATGCAGACTTTCAGTTTTCTAGCTTAATACTGTTTAGATCTCGTCTTCACTTTGCATTCCATTTTTCAAATTTAGCTGTTGACCCTCAAATCAATAAGAAGCAGATCAAGATAGGACATATTCTCTCTTCTTCCATGTGGCAAAAAAGATGCTGGGAGGCACATTGTGTCTTAACTGAGCTTGCCTGGCTTGAGGACTTCAGATTCCCTGGGCGTTTTGAAGGGCTTGTGGGGAAAGGGGATGATGCCAGCGGCACCACCAGACCAGTGGGTTTCCAGTCCATTCAGATGGCGAGAAGGAACTACATTCTTCTGCTTCTTAACAGCTCTGGAAGAACCGGGGCAAGTTTACCTGGACTCTGTTTACCTCTCCAACATTTGCTTCTTCCCTTAAGCAACTGCGTGTCCTGCTGCGGACATACTCACCTGGCCCTTCACTCCCTCTCATCTGTTCACTCAGAGCATGTGAAATGTTCCCAAACTTAAAGGGATATTTGCTAATTTTCAAGTGCTTATTGTCCCTTATAAAGTGATCTCATAGGTTTTTCCCCGCTCTTGGACCATGTTTAATGGTTCTTTGTGATTGGGGGAGGTAGGGAACAACTTTACCTAACAGAGAGAAAAACAAACCCCACAAGTAGTAAATCTCCATGACATTTATACCTCCTCTTTTTCCTTCTTAATAGGTTTATTTATCTGGATTAAAACTTGCATTAAGCTTTTTTTTTGAATTTGCAAAAGGTCCACAATAAAACCCAGCAACCTTCCAATGGCATCATTAGGTTGTGAGCTTCCTTAGAACAAGAAGTGTCTTTAGTTCTGTTGAAGAGTGCAGGATGAAAGATTAAAAAAACAGTAATAAAATAAAACTAATAGTTATGCAAATATTACTCAAAAACTGGCTTTCACTACCAGGGTGGCACATTTTCCTATTGGCCTGATATCTCAGAAAAAGCAAAGCAATCTTCTAAAGACCCAGATAAAATGTGTCTGGAACACGTCTGTTTAAGACCACGGGAGGGGCAAATTATATTTGTTGTATTTGGCAATAATAAATTTGACCTAGACATGTGTAGAGGATAAAAAAATTCTTTCTCCATAACTTTCATTCCCATGGAGAGTGGCTTCCCAAAATCCATTGAAATGAGTTCAGATACTCAATGTTTGTGCGCAGCATCCCTCTGACCTCCCTGGAGTGAGTACCGCAGTGTTCCAGCCCCAGCGCCAGGAGCCTGAGGCCCTGCGCCAGCCCACAGCACCAGTGTCCATCCTCTCCCCTCGCTGTGGCTCCTGGTGCCAAACACTGAGAGGAGAGACGAGGTAGCTGGGCCTCCTCTCCTTTTCTCTCACCCTCCCATCCATGGGGATAGGATGTGGCGGTGGGACCAGAGGGGAGAGAAATGGACAATTGTTCTCCCGTTCCCTTCAGGAGTCTGAGATGGAGAACAGAAGCCCAGCACCTGCCAGGAGACAGCTCAGCTTCGAGGGTCGTTCATCCGGGAAGGCCGCATGTCGTGTCTTCAAGGCGAGGGATCACCTTTTCTGGGTGAGGCTTAGAGTTAGCCGATTCGACTCCAGGCTTTGCCACTTTCTAGCTCTGTGACTTGACCAGCAACTGAGCCTTACTCTTTGCATTCATAAAATTCGAAACAATATAAATTCTACCACTTAGGGCTGAGGATGAAATGAATTAACATTTGCACAGCATAATCAAGCCAGTGTATCTGGCACGTAGTAAGCATGCCACATGGCAGCTAGTATTCTGAAGTATTACTTGGGTTTCACTTCTGTAAAATTACGAAGCCTACACTTTCCTCCCCAGGTTGGAGAAGATGCTTTTCCATTTAAGCCCAAGAGATTCAGAGATTCGGCAGTTTACTGACAATGCCCTGTACAAAGCATAGTGGTCAGTAGGAGAGTTCTAACCTCTATGAGAAGTGCTGTGCTGGACCCTAAGACAAGCTTGGCTTGTTCTTTCTGTTCCAGAATGAATGACATCACTGCCTCAGTCCTTGAACATCAAATGAGAGAGTCATGGAGGGTTTCTTGCAGAGTTTCCCCACACATTTCTAGCGCATTTCCTGCGAGCTGACATTGCAACCCCAAGCAAATAAAAAGTTAGGCAACACTTTTCTTAAGTACCATCTACGTAAAGAACACTATGCTCTGGTTACAAAGCCATGAAGAGTTGGGAAAAAGAATGCAATAAAATAGCCATGGCTAGATGGAACAATGGAGGCAGCGTGGCATGGCAGACTGAGCCCTGAGCCGGACATCAGAAGAGGCTTGGAACTGGGCCCATCCTCCCCCTTGATAGCTGTGTGATCTCAGGCATGACAGTCAATGTCGCTGGGCCTGGGTGCTCAAATGTACAATGCAGGGAGTGGCCTAAATCAATCTGAAGGTCCCTTCCAGTCTGTGGACGCAGTTAAGGAGGAGAAAGGAACCGTGAAAAGATGTGAGATAAACAACAGAGCGATTCTCGCCGCATCCTCAATTCTTAGGCGGTGAGGCCAGACCACAGGGGCAACAGGTAGAAAGTTTAAGTGCCTATTTTTCCCCTTTAGGTTTGTTTAAACGTTTCAAATCCTTGAACTATCCACTTTCCTCAGCTGATAGGAAGGAACTAGTACTGAGGACATTAGTTCACTGGGGCATAAATCTGAGCTGCCTTCGAGGGCTGCACACTGGAACGTGAACCTATCAGGAGCCTAAATAAGGAAACAGGCCGCAGAGCAGGACAAAGGCACTACGAACCCTGAGTTAGCCGCAGTTAGGAGAGAGGCTTTGCCCCCCAGGAGGGAGCAAAAGGACCCTGTGTGAATGAAACCCTGTGCAGCAAGGAGAATCAATGTCAACATAGGCAGACCAGCCTAGAGGGAAAACAAGGCAGGCTGACGCGCTGAGGAGCAGGCTGAACTGGGCTGGGTCTCCCTGGGGCCTGCTGCCCCGGGTCCACTCTAAAGATAAACCAACCCAAACTGGCTGCAGCCTCGTTCCTCCACAGCCAGCTGGGGGGCAAGTGTGCGACCCACTGGGCTTTTCCACGGAGGGTGCAGACACCAGTGTCCGTGGGAGGCTGGCCGCCCTGCCTATTTCTAACACTTTCAATTCTGAGGTTCTGGGAGCCCCAAAGTTCAGCCCACTCACCTCTCCCAGGCCATGAGCACCCCACCCTGCTCCCACCTCTGTTGGTAGGGCCTTGGCAAGAAGTCTTTTCTTTCCAAAAAATGGAAAGGCCCTGAAGTGAATCACAAATCATAAATCAAAGTGCTCTCTTGGGCTCTGCGTCTCAGGAAGCAGCCGGAAACAGGATGCCTTCTCATTCCCGCACTGGCCGCAGCCGTAGAAGAGTGTGGTTTCTCAGAAACGTACTGGCTGACCACTCTTGCAGACGATCCAAGGAGAGAACTCTCCCAAAGGAGCCACGAAAGCCCGTTCGCACCTGGAGCACCGTTCCCAGACACTGCTGCCGTGATTAGGCACAAATAGGAACCAGCAAACCACACACGCACCCTAAGAAAACACGCAGAGTGATGCCACACTTGCCAGGCGTTCGCACGCCCTCATAGCTGTCGTCATCCTGCCCCCTCCTCCTGGAACACCTTCTTCTGCTGGCTAAGTTGTGCTTGTCCTTCGAGATTCAATGGAGATCAGAGGCCGCTCCCTCAGTGCCTGGCCTGCCCCCCAGGGCCCACGCACACCCATGTCCTCCTTTCTGTCGCGGGCAGGGGCCTTCAGTCAGCGGCTCTGAGTGTGTCACGAGCACCCGGCTCAGCGCCTGGCAAAGAAAGAGCTCAACAGAAGATTTTAGACAAATTGGATGTTGTCAAAAGTAACATCCTCCTTCCGATTGATTCATGGAAAAAAGCATAAGTTGGCCATGGCAGGAGGGAGCATCTTGAAGAGTGTTCCCAAGTCCCCAGCAGCTTGGAACTTCTGTGGGAAGAGCACCGTCGTCTGAGCAATGGCATTTCCCAACTCAGAGAGCGGCAACTGGTCCTTGAGGAAGGACATATGATACTATTATTCCTATTTGATGTAGGAGGCGATCGAGGCAGCAAAGTTTCATGGCCAAGTGTCACAGTTGTGCAGAAGTGCTACAATAAGGCCAGGTTTTTCCATTCACTAACTTTGCACTGGTTTGGCAAGTGCCTCCAGGGTGCCGGGCCCTTTGCTAGGCACACAGGTGGTGAACAAAACAGACGTGGTCTCTGTCGTCATGCAGTGGGTGTGGATGGGACATTAGACAAATAAGTATATAATTAATTAGAGGCTGTAATTAATGCAGTAGAGTAAAAGTACAGGGCACTACCAGACAGTCTATAAGAGGGGAGGGGCCTGGTTGGCTGGCATTTATTAAGAACTTACTGTATGTCAGGGACTGCACTGTGCTCAGATTGGGCTCTTTTTACCATAGCCCTCACCATGAGCTTGGAGCAGAGAATTGGGATTTCCTGTGGGGGGGGTCCTGTGGCTTTCATGTAGCCCCTTTCCTCGCTTGTCTAAAGTGGAGACAGGCCGGGCGCGGTGGCTCACGCCTGTAATCCTAGCTCTCTGGGAGGTCGAGGTGGGCGGATTGTTTGAGCTCAGGAGTTCGAGACCAGCCTGAGCAAGATCGAGACCCCGTCTCTACTAAAAATAGAAAGAAATTAATCGGACAACTAAAAATATATAGAAAAAAAAAATTAGCCGGGCATGGTGGCGCATGCCTGTAGTCCCAGCTACTCGGGAGGCTGAGGCAGGAGGATCGCTTGAGCCCAGGAATGTGAGGTTGCTGTGAGCTAGGATGACGCCACGGCACTCTAGCCCAGGCAACACGGTGAGACTCTGTCTCAAAAAAAAAAGTGGAGATAACACCTTGCCCACCTGCTTCACATCTTAATGTGAAGATCAATGCTCAAGCATGCTGTCTCTCCAAAATACTGGGTGAAATTAGCATTGAATAAAGGATTTTATGGAAACAAGCAGTGTTAAATTTAATTAAATTTAGCCTAAAGCTGTCTCCCTACATATTTTAAGTTTGGCCTAGAGGTTTCTCCGTACACAGTAAGCTGTAACCTAACTTGATGTGTAAACAGACTGGAACCTACTCTTGTAACAAGTAGCCACGTCTCAGCCAATCACAGCCGCTGAACTTCAGTCAGCCACAGGCAGCGGGCTGCTCAAACCGGGTTCACATAAGGCCAACTCCAGCTTTAACCAATCAGGCGATCTCTGTACCTCACTTCTGCTATCTGTGTCACTTCCCTTTTCCTTTCTATAAATGTCCAGCCACACAGCAGCCCTGGCATCTCACTGAACCTGTCCTGGTTCTAGGGGCTGCCCCATTCACAAATCATTCTTTCCTCAATTAAACTTGTTAAATGTAATCTGTCTAAGACTCCCTTTTTTTTTTTTGAGATGGGGTCTTGCTGTGTTGTCCAGGCTGGTCTCAAACTCCATCTGGGCTCAAGCGATCCTTCTGCCTCAGTCTCCCGAGTAGCTAGGAGTCCAGGTGCATGTCACCATGCCCAGCTTCTTTTAATAGCAGTTATTTCTTTGCGCTCAGATTCATATTCAACGCAGAATTCATTTCCTTAACCATTCCAGCTCTCATTTTTCATTATATATATATATATATTTTTTTTTTTTTTTTGCCATTTTTTGAAAGACAATAGCACTGCTAAAAGATAAAAGCACGTGAACTAAGATACACGCTTTCCTTGGAAACACAGCATAGGAAGGTCACCTCTCCTCCCTCCCCACCCCTGCCTTGCGTCAGAGACAGAGCTTCCTGCTCAGGGACCAGCAGAGACCAGAAGAGAGACATTTTGCTTCATGTTTCTTTGTGTCCCTCTTTGCCCCCAGCCCACCTCACCAGGAGGCAATGTGAAAATTATAAAGAGAATGAGAGCGACACTGGGGAGCCCCCAAATGTAGCCCTGGTTTTGATGCACTCAGGGAAAGAGAAAGTTTCCTTGTCCTCAAGCTCATGTAGCAAAGATGTGGCCTAGAATAAGGCCCTACTGGGCAGGACAGAGCCTGGCAGGCCTCTGTGGGTCCCTCCCAGGAGGCTCAGGCCCGAGGGCCAGGGCAGGCTGGGTTGGGGCACAGCTCCAGGGTACCAAGAGGGCTGGCCTAGAGGAGCTTATGCCAATACAGGAGAGTTTGGTTTGTACCCTGCCTCTCCCCCAAGGTCTGACCCTTCTCCAGCATTACTGCTCCCTCCTCCTCCCACCCCACCCCCACCCCAGCCAGATAAAGAAGAGGCAGCAAATGTCTTTGTGGCACCTGGTGCGAGAAGCTGGTAGGGCTTCCTCTAGACACAAAGCTGCACAGGAGAGGCCATCTGCAGAGCAGCAGGTGTGTGCACGGCTGTCAGCTCTGAGAAGCTCACCTCTTCCCTGGCAAGGGGACGAGCATGTGGCAGGACACTTTCACACCTGGAGCAGCACTGGATCTGCATCACCTTCCAGGCAGGTAAGGAGCCTGAGTTTCAGTGTTGGCCGAGCTACCTATTGTCACACAGCTAGGTAGTGACAGACTCAACCAGTTGGGCATGTTTCTGTTACATTGCTGCCTCCCCACGACAGAGGGAGAAGACGATTACCCGAGAGTGCCCCTTTCACAGCCAGACAGCCTGCTTTCCCTCCCTCCCCTCTGTAACCTGGGAAACTGGTTCACCTAAGCTGTTAGTAACTGACAAGCCCACCCCCCAGCATATTTGTGATGCAGAGAAACAATGCCTTGGTTAAAAGGACTAGTTTTTACAGTGGAACATCAGGCAAGAGATCTGCAGAAGAGGTATCTGAGGACCTCGGTGGAGATCCTTACTCCTTCCCTGCCAGAGACCAAGCTGCAGCCAGAGCAGGGCCTTATCTGTTTCACCCTGTCTCTGTGCTTCAAGGCACAGTGCTTAGGACATGGCAGGAATTCCACAGAATATCTGATGGTAGATGAATGCAGAAATGGATGTATGGATGGGCTGTCCCTAAACACTCCCAGTAAATGAATCATTCATTCACTTAATTCCAATTATGTTCACTAAGAACCACATGTGCACCAGGCAATAAACTAGGCACTGGAGATACTGCTGTGAACTCCACAGCTTAGAGTCTAACAAGTGAGTTGGTCGTTAAACTAACAGGCGACAAATAATTATTTAGTCACAGCTGAGACTAGGTGTGCTATTAAGGCTAATGGCCACAACTGTAGGTTCTGAGCATTTAGAATCCAGCTGCTAATCTGTAATCTAATTTTGTAATCTGGCCATTATACTGACCTAATTCTAGTTTTTTTTTTTTGTTTTTTTGTTTTTTGAGACAGAGTCTCACTCTCTTGCCTGGGGCGAGTGCCGTAGTGTCAGCCTAGCTCACAGCAACCTCAAACTCCTGGGCTCTAGCGATCCTTCTGCCTCAGCCTCCCAGGTAGCTGGCACTACAGGCACGTGCCACCATGCCCAGTTAATTTTTTTTTTTTCTATTTTTAGTTGTTTGGCCAATTTCTTTCTATTTTTAGTAGAGACGGGGTCTCGCTCTTGCTCAGGCTCAAATTCTAGTTTTTAAAATCTACTTTGGTGTTGTTTATATACAACCTGCATGTTACAATTTTTTCAACTCAAAAGAGTTATACTTAAGGTGCACAAAAGAAAGCCAAGGCATATATATCGAAGCTCTAGAGAATCAAGTTTCCATTGCACCAAACGAAGATATTTCCACCAGTCTATTAAATGATTAGTATTTTAAAGTTCACAATAACTTTTACAGCAATATTACAATTATATAAAAATTACATGCATAAAAATATTAAAAGAAAATCACAATATAAACAGTAGATATTTATCAACTGATATGATTATGACTACTTTTACTATTGCCATTTTTAAAAATTTTCATATAATGGATGATTATTACTTTGTAATAAAATGAACTTTTTAAAAGGCTGTTCAAATATATGATAGATAATCTCCTTTTCCTTTTGGAATTATTCATATTGCAAAGTCTGTAGTATCTTACACTTAGTAAATGTTCACTATGTCTTTCTTTTCTTTCTCCACTATGTACTTCTTGACTGTAGAAATAGATTAACGAATTTTGAATCCCAAGTCAATAAGACCAACATATGGAAATTTTTGTCTTAAAGTTTGAACTCAGATTTCCCAGTGACCACAGTCAAGACCTCTAGGCGTTCTCAAAAGCTTGTTTTAATTGTCTTATGCAGTTCTTGGCTATTTTGTTTATGAATATGGGTTTTGACTATGGTAAATGGATTGAATTAAAGAAAAAATGTTTAAACACATTCTGAAATTTAATACTTCTCTAATTTGTATTATTAAAAATTATATGCCTCTTATCCGGAGCAACATCCTGCAAACTTCTCAGAAAATCTCATGTATCATCAACAAATATTTGGATCCCTTCAGGATGTTTGTTTTTCATTTGTGATTTTATCTCCTTTGGAATCCTTCTGTGATATGTTTGGTTGTGACTAATAAGCTAGAAAAGACCAGCTAGAATTTATTCAATCCAAGCAGTTAGCATTTGGAAGGGTCATTTGTGGTCATTGAGTCCAACATCCCTCCCAAAGCAGGAATCTCTTCTGCAGCCTTAGTCACTAGTCTTTTGGTGTCTGCTTGAATATTTATTTCATTTGCTGGGAAGCTCACGGCCTCTCATGGAAGCCTAGTTTGTTTTTAAAAAGATGTTTGTCTTTAAATTCTATGCACCATAAATGAAAGTTTCATTTTGTTTACATGTGCACTTCTGATCCCCAGCACAGAACTCAGCATATCAAAAATCTTCAATAAATGTTCATGACCCGAACAAGTGGAAGTTCGAATTCACTCACTCGAGCAGCGTATTTATTGACTGTCTACTGTGTGGTGCGCCGGGGGCACAGCAGCGGACAAGAAAGACTTGGTTCCCTGCCCAGAAGGCATTTTCATTCTAGCTGGAACGAATCATCTACCCATATTTCCCTTTCCTGTTTAATCTTAGCCATGTCGCCGGCGGGCAGAGGGGAAGCAGCCGCCATCAGGACAGGTCGTGGGATATGTGGGGGGTTCGCGCATTTTCCTAGAGATTACTCAGGAACCCCAGTGGAAGACTGGGCTTCCTATCAGGATGGGCTGGTGGGTGTTTGAAGTCAGTATTGTTCGAATGTTAAAGAATTGTAACTTTATTTTATACCTAAAGCTGTTGGAGCAGGATATTACATAGAGAGAGGGAGAAAATGAAGCTATATTAGCAGGTACACTTATATTTCTACTTATTGATGCATTCATACATGTGTGCACACACATACATACATTTATTCTTATTCAAACACACATACACACTCGCATAAACATGGAAGGATATTCATCTAATTTTTAAAATGATTGTCTCCAAGCAGTGGGATTACAGATTTATTCTTGTGCTCTTCTATATTTGACACATTTTCTTCAACAGACAAGTATTACTTAAGTACAAACAAGTATTACTTAAATAAGCAAAACAATTTTATTAAAGAAACCATACAAACAAACAAAATCCAGCAGGTGCCGCTAACTGGCCTTGCTGTCCAAGCCGCAGTGCTCAGTTCCTGCTGACGCCTCCCTCCTTCCCCCTCCCCCTCCCATCTTCCTGGCCGGGTAAATCCAGAGTCTCAGCTCGAGCATCGCCTCTCCCGGAAGGCTTTCCTGATGCCCGCCTTCTCCAGGCCGTACCCCCTTTCACTGTGCACTTGCTGAACCTGGTACGGACATCTGTGACACGGCCCCAGCTCTGCAGGGCCGCTGGCCTGTGGGTGCCGGCAGGCCTGGCTCTGTGCACTCGGCTCCGGCCCCCAGCCCAGCATGGGGCCTCCCCCTCAGTAGGCTCCTGGGAGATGAGTGAGGACGGCTTGGGCCTCGCCTAGGTCACTGCCCCAGCTGCCCACTGGTTTCTCCTCTCCGGCTCAGATCACATTGTCCGTCCTTGCAAACCCGGACGGCTCCCTACTGCCTACTGAAGAAAGTGCCTTAGCACATCCAAGAGCCTCCACAATGTGGCAGCAGCTCACCTTCCCAGCCTCATTTCCCTTCTGGCGTCCCCTCCCAGGACCACTCACCCCGCCCAGAACAGGCAATATTTCCCCACCTTTGCCCCTGCTGTTCTTCTGAACTGGAATTCTCTTCCCTATCTCCTAAGGAATTTCTAAAAAAACAATGCCTACTCATCCTACTCTAGCTCAAAAACCACCAGTGCTGCGATGTGCTCACCAAAACCTCTGTCAGAAGTAGCTGCAATCTTCTTTTGGTCTTAACCTCTCTTTGGAACCCCTATTAAGCCCTTATTGCATGCAGCCCCTGGGATATGTGTCTGTTCCCGCAGCTATGCAGCGGCAGGCTCTACGCAGGCATGGGCCGTGACTTGCACGCTTCTATGACTTAATACAGTAGGCACTCACCGAGGGTCTGCTGATTTAAAATAATCTGGAAAAGAAAAAGTCCAACTTCTCTTCCAAATGAAAGTTCCTGGGAAGGGCTATAGAAATTCCAGTGAATGGTTTTAATACAATAAATGAGAGAAAGGAGACCCAAAAATAGAGTGAAGTGGGATAAGCTACCAATCAAGCAAAGAACAAAACCATAAAAGGAGAATTTGTTTTAAGATAAAAGTTTAGGCACTGCATATCTGAGAGTTCTGTTTTCTTGTTTTACGAGCTCCAGATTGCAGGGGAGCCAGAGACCCCTTCCAGCCCACGTAGCTCCTGTCCGGGCTCTTTGGTTGGATCTAGAAACCAAATTGACACTGGGAAGATTAAAAAGCGTACAAATTTTACTAGTTTTACATGGGGATCTTCACAAGAGACTGAAGTCTGCAGAAGTGTCATAGCAAGATGCTTTATACCTTTTAGACAAAGAACGATACATCGAGAAGAAATGACAAGACAACGGGAGTCTGGCCAGGAGCAGTACGTTTCTAGGGCAGTCACTAGGAGACATGTGGAGGCTGTAAAACTAGTGGCAGATAAGGCCTACTTTGGTAAGTATATTTACACAGGTCCACCGAAGCCCCAGGTCCCAGTCTCTGGTGATAAGGGCTATTTCCTCGCCCTGGTACAGGGAGGGTATCCCTCCCAGAGGAATCTTTACTGATCGCTGCCTGCAGGAATAGACAGGTCAGCTAGACCTTTCTGAAACTACAATTTCTCCAACGTTTCCAACTCAAGGTAAACAATATGCCAATTCAGCATATTTTGGGATAGCATGCCCTTCGCCCCATCCAGATTCAAAGTCATGGGCCTTGGTTCTGTCCTTGGCATTGCCTCTGATAAGCTGGTGACCTTCACTAAGTCATCTAACCCTTCTAAGCTTTAATATCCTCCTCCTCATGAATACAGGATGAATGGAAACAACAGCCGCCAAAGAGCAGTGAAATTTCATAAGGTGCTATCGAGACGTAAGGCATATGTGCATGTGATGTAATTTATTCCAAAAAATCAGTATTAATTGAGCATCAGTGATGTGCCTGGTATTCTGCTGGGTGCCGGAGGCAGTGTGCTAGGAGAAATCAGACAAATGTCATTAGAGGCATCAACTTGCTTCCTTCCTTTTAGGTGGATCCTTTTGTGATTGACATCAATGCGTAATGCCAGGTGCGCTCTCTTGTCTGATGGAGAAGAGAAAGGAGCACACATAGCTCACCACACATTCTCTGTCCTGAACCTTTCTAAGCCCTACACTAGAATCCAGGAGCTCTTAATGATCCAGGAAAAATGCAAACCAGTCTGTTCACACCATCAGTGATAGAGTTTATTGATAAACCATGAGCTGTGACCATTATCAGGAAGCTGGCTTGACGTTAGGATCAGTGTATTTCTTAGCAGATCAGGAACCTCTGCCCATCATTAGAGCCTTTTCATCTCCCTTGCCTGCCAAAAGGAAAGGCAGGACAGCACATGCAAGTGAGGGGCTAGGCGAAAGGCACCAACGCTGCGTTGCAGGCCTGAGGAAGGAAACAGCCTCAGCCCCAGGTGCTGCACTCAGACGGGAAGCGAGGGAGTACTGGGCACCTATTGCGAATTATGCATTCAGTCGTGCATTCAAAACTATTAAAACATTCAAAACTATTAAGCAGCAGCTTAATGGTTAAAACACTGTCCTTTTTATTACACAAACCTGAGTTCAAATCGTAGCTCCATCCTTTACTAGCGATGGAAACTTAAGCAAGTTACAGAACTGCCAGCTCATCCAAAAACTAGGGTAACACCAATAGCTACTCTTGGAATTGTGGTGGGGTTGGAATGGTATAAGATATAATGTATGTGGAGCTCTTAGCACTGTGCCTTGCACCTGCTAAGCATGTAATGAATAGTAATATTATTATAATCGTTATTATCATTGATAATGTGCCAGGCACCACCCTACATCCTAGGGATAAAGATTAAAAAAGAAAAAAAAGTTCTTGCATGCAGGCAGACAAACATCTTGCTGTGATACAATATGATAAGTATTCTAACAGAGCTAGGAACAAAAACTTATGGGTGCAAAGGGTTGGCTTCCCGGAAGAGAGTGTTTTCATTGAGCCTTAGGAGTAAGTAGGAATTTCACCAGAAGGAAAGGAGAGCCTGAGGTAAGGCATTCCAGGCAGAGGAAATGGCAGAAGCAAAGTCTGGAGGGATAGATGAGCAAGGTGAGTTTAGACAGCTGTCTGTGTACAGCCCGGTGTCCTTCCATTGCAGAGAATTGCCTCGTTCTGTCCCCACTGCTCAGAAAACACAACTCGGGGTGCAGGGCTGATGGGGAGACTGCAAAGGAGAAGGTGCCCAGGACTGGCTCCCTTTTCGCTGCCTGGAGTTCACTCCTCAGCCACCCAAGGTGCCTGACCACCAGGGGAAGGGCAGCGCTGCCTAGGTCTCAGCTGAGGGAGACCAGGGGGCAGAGTGCTCCCCCGAAAGCTGGGCCGCTCTTCCAGCAGAGATTTGGGGAACCCGCAGTCAGCGCGAGGGCGGCAACTGCTGCAGGAGGCAGCCAGGAGCTGAAGCACAGCCAGCGAGGCCGCCCTGCCAGCCTCCGCCACAACAATCGCTATTTACTTTGGATGCCGGCCGTCCCCACAGTTCACGCTCAAGATTTATCACCAGAAAATGTCATACAGGCTGTAATACTGAGAAACTTTCCAAACACAAGCCTTCACCAGGAGGATACAAATGGAAGACTATGTCCAGCACTGGGGGAAATCTATCATGCTGTATATGTTTAGGGAAAGTAAGTTCTCTAGAAATGTTAGGAAGTCTTTTTCTCTATCTTCAGCAACTTTGGTATCTCATCACCACAACAGGGTAATACACTGAAATTTTAAACTGTGTTAATGTTCCCCAATCCCTTATTTCAATCAGAAAATCAAGCTTTGTAATTTCTTGTAAGGGGATTTTAGCAAAGTGGAAAGCAGACATCAATTCTAGAGCAATACAAGTCAGAGGCCAAGACAGGAAGGATGTCTTTAAGCCACAGCAAGGTGGGAAATGGAGATTCCTGGGAACTAGAAAGGAGGTGGCAAGACTTTAGAGAGGAACAGCTAAGCACCTACAGACTCCGCAAAGACTCCTGCAGCCAGAGCTTGGCTCTGAGGAGACACAGAGAATTACCACCCAGCCGCCTGGGCCCCCAGATAGCTAAGTATCAACCAGAGACAGCCCAGGACTGGAGGGGCCTCCCTGACGCCTTAGTACAGAAAACCCTGGGACAAGACAGCATCCTCAAAGGGGCTGGGTTGGAATCCCCTACTAGTCAAGTAATGAGGATTCTTTGGCAGTAGAAGCAGCCCTTCCACCCCCATCTAAGGAGATTAGTCCTGCACTGCCTGAGGAAACTGTGATGGCGTCCCTGAGACAGGTGCCTGGCTAGACAATGCGGATTCTCCTAGGGACCCACCCCCACCACCCCTCTTTGCTGCTAAACCCATAGACTCCAGTTCCAGCAGGCTCCAAAAGATGAGGTACAAAGCGTGACCCATGAGGAGGTGCACTACACTCCAAAAGAAGCGCATGATTTTTCCAACTTCTATAGACAGAGACCTGGAGAGTGTGTGTGGGAATGGATAGTAAGGGCGTGTGACAATGGTGGAAGGAACACAAAATTGGATCAGGCCAATGTATTGCTGTGGTCCACTAAACACAAAGTCTGGATTTGGTGTTGGAGCTTGAGAGGTTAAAAAGTGTCCTAACAATTTGGTTGTTGGTTGGCTGAAACATGGACCACTAAATGAAGTTGAAATGATCTTGGTATACAGTAGAAGAAAGTATTCAAAGGCTTAGGGAGATTGGAATGTCAGAGCGACTTTACCGTGTAAGACCTGCTCGCCCACCCCAGGAATGTCCAGAGGACACATCTATTACCATAACCATAAGGAATAAATTTGATGAGCTCTGGAGTGGCTTTTCTTTGTAGGTTAGGAATTACAATGGTAACTGCTATCACTAAACTGCAATCATTAATGCAATGGGGATAATTGGATCCCAGGGTGGCAGGGGCCAAGTGGTGGCACTTAATCACCAAAGACAAGGTGGGCGTGGCTACCATAGTGGACAGCAGAGTCAAAGCAGTAATCAAACTCATGTAATCCATAGAGACACATGGCATTGGCTATCTGATCATGGTATCCCCAAAAGTGAAATAGTTGGTTGATCTCCTAAATTCTTACTTGCTTTATAGAAGCAGAAGAGCTCTAGGCCCAGAGAACAGAGTCTAACTTGAATCATAAAAATGGAGAGTCAATCAATTCCTAGACTTGAGCCCATTTACAGACCCAAAACTCCTTGAACGAAAGGGAGGTTTGATCTTGAAGAAGCACCCTAGTATACTGCCAAAAACGTATACCATTAATCTTTCTCCCAGCCTTCCCCAAAGGGACCCACGGCTTTTTACTAGGGCGACTGTGCATTGGGGAAAAGAAAATAATCAGACTTTTGGGTAATTTCTGGATACTGGGTCTGAACTAACACTAATTTTAGAAGATCCAAAACATGACTGTGGTCTACCAGTCAGAGCAGGAACTTGTGAAAATCAGGTCATCAGTGAAGTTTTAGGTCAAGTCACAGTGGGTCCAGTGGGTCCCCAAACCCATTCAGTGGTTATTTACCCAGTTCCAGAGTGAATAATTGGGATAGACATGCTCAGCAGCTGGCAGAATCCCCACATTTGTTCTCTGACTTGCGGAGTAAGGGGCATTATTGTAGGAAGGACCTAGTGGAAACCACTAGAATAGCCTCCACCTGGGAAAATATAGTCAAAAATATCCCCTCTCACCACTCCTTTTCAACATTGTACTGGAAGTCCTAGCTAATGTAATAAAGCCAAAAAAAAAAAAAGGAAATAATATGCATAAAGACTAGGGAGAAAAGAAAGAAAGAAAACTGTCTTTGTTCACAGATAAGGTGATTGTCTATGTAGAAAATCTGAAACAATCAACAAAAAAAACTCCTGGAACTAATACGCAATTATAGCAAGGTTGCACAATACAAGGTTAATATACAAAAGTCAATTACTTTTCTATATTCCAGCAATGAGAACATGAAATTTTAACTTTAAAACTCAATACCATCTACATTAGCACCTCCAAAAACAAAATACTTAGGTATAAATCTCACAAAATATGTATAATATCTATATAAAGAAAACTATAAAATTCTGGTGAAAGAAATCAAAGAAGGATTAAATAGAGAGACGTTCCACATGCATGGGTAGGAAGACTCAATATTGTGAACATGTCAGTTCTTCCCAACTTGATCTATAGATTCGATGCAATCCAAATCAAAATTCCAGAAAGGTATTTGTGAATATTGACCAATTAGTTCTAAAGTTTATATGGAGAGGCAAAAGACCCAGAATAGCCAACAAAATATTGGAGAAGAACAAAGACAGTGGACCAATACTACCCAACTTCAACACTTACTATAAAGCTACTGTAATCAAGACAGTGTGGAATTAGTGAAGGAATAGACAAATGATGAATGAAACAGAACAGAAAGCCCAGAAATAGACCCACATAAATATCAACTGAACTTTTACAAAGTGCAAAGGCAATACAATGGAGAAAAGATAGTCTTTTTAACAAATGGTGCTGAAACAAATGGACATCCATGTACAAATAAATAAATATAGACACAGACCTTACACCCTTCACAGAAATTAATTCAAAACATATCATGGACCTAAATTTAAAACAGAAAACTATAAAACTCCTAGAAGATAACATAGGAGAAAATCTAGATGACTTTAGGTTTGGCGATGACTTTTTAGATATGACTTCCAAGGCATAATGGATGAAAAAAATAGTTGATAAACTGAAGTTCATTAAATTAAAACCTTCTGTTCTGCAAAGACACTGTTAAGAGAATTAGCAAATAATCTACAGACTGAAAGAAAATATTTCCAAAGACATATTTGATAAAGGGCTGTTATCCAAAACATACAAAGAACTCATAAAACTCAACAATAACAAAATAAAGAACCTGATTTAAAAATTGGCAAAAGACCTGAACAGATTCCTCACCAACAAAGATACACAGATGGTAAATAAGGTTACAAAAAAGATGCTTAATATCATATGTCATTAGAGAATTGTTAATTAAAACAACAATGTACTCTTCAAAAAGAGTACATTTTAAAATAGCTAGAAGAGAATAACTCAAATGTTCCTACCATAAAGACAAGATAAATGTTAAAGGCGATGGATATCCCAATTACCCTGATTTGATCTTTACACAGTATAAGACGGTAATATATTAAAGTATCTCATGTACCCCTAAGATATACCCATCTATTATGTATCAATAAAAAAGACAACCTAATAAAAATGGGCAAACAATGTAAATAGATGCTTTATCAAAAAAGATACACACATGACTAATAAGCACATGAAAAGATTCTCAACATTAGTAGTCATTAGAGAAATGCAAATTAATGCCATATACACTAAAATGACTATAATGAAAAAGACTGATCATACCAAGTCAGAGATTATTGGTGGCAAAATAAAATGGTACAGCAACTCTGGAAAATATTTTCACAGTTTCTCAAAATGTTAAACATACACTTACTGCACGAGGCAATTCCACTCCTAGGTATCTACTCATGAGAAATTAAAACATATGTCCACACAAACACTTGTATGCAAATGTTCATAGCAGCATTATTTATAATCCAAAACTGGAAACAATTAAATGTTCAGCAACTAGTGAATGAATAAACGTACTGTGGTTTATCCATAGTAGAATAGTAGTCAGCAATGGAAAGGAACAAACTACTGGTACATGCGAAGGCAGGAACAAAACTGAAAATATTATGTAAGTGAAAGATGCCAGCCACGGAAGACTATATATTGCTTGATTCTACTTACATGAACTTTCTAGAAAAGGCAAAACTATGGAGACAGGAAACAGATCCCTGGTTGCCTGGGGCGGAAGGTGGGTGTGGGGAATGACTGCAAACAGGCACAAGGGAACTTTTTGGAAGTGAAGGAAGTGTTCCAAAACTGGATTGTAGTCATGGTAGCAAATGTATAAATTTACCAAAAATTATCAAACTATGCAGTTACAATGAATGAGTTGTACGGTATATAAATTACATTTCAATAAAGTTGTTTTTAAAAACTGAGCTAATTCTTGCATACTTGAGTTTGTAGACTTACATTCGTACCTATTTCAGCTTTAATTTTCCCCAAGCATAAATCATTCTTGTTACCATGAGAATCAGTTTGGATGAAAGCTGGCCACTTGCCTTCATCATTTTCTAATTTATTTTGAAAGCACAGAAGCTTCTATTGTATACCTTTGATTCCCTCTCCTTCAAAACCTTTTCTGTTTTGTGATTATCCCACTTGAGAAGGGCTCAGTCACTGGATCAGAACAAAAGAATCCAGACCAATCATAGACTCAGGTACTCTTCCATCCGCTCTGTACCATCTTTCTTCCAAACCTGTAGCAATGATTACTTGGAGCCAAGTTCACTGCATTTTAAAGACTGAAACATTCGTTACAAGACTTTTAGTTTCTAGTGAAGTCTTACCCCCATTAACACAGAGGTGAAATTAAGTTCATTGTAAGGCCACTATGTGGAGACAGTTCCATACCTGTACCCCTTCCAGATCCAGAGCCATCCAAGATTTGAGTTCTAGAATCTTGGAAACCCTGGGTAAACCTAACTGGCCCATTTGGCCACACTTGCAAAGCTTTCTTTCTTCATACTAGGAAAGATCTGTGAGTGGTTTGTAAGACTTTTCATTTCCACAAAACACAGAACTCAAATCAAATCATGTTTATGATCTCTTTCCAAATCTATAAATTTCATCTTCTTTGAGTTGTTGATGAAATTATCACTCCAAATAATACAGCTAGATGAAATCTGAACCACACCTACCAGTTCATGCAATGAAATGCAGAGCAAAACACATGCACAATTCTGGGAAGAGTCATTCGTCCAAATCTAGGACCCCAGACCCAGGGCTCTATTTACAAACGGTGGGTTATAGATGAAATGTTACTTTTAAGTCAAAAGGATGATTATTTCTGCAAAAGAAATCGTGATCATTATATCTTTAAAACTTGCTTCTTTGTTTGTCTCTTTTGGAGGCCACTGGTTCTTCCCAGCTACCATCAGCACTGCTTCTCCAGGAGGGAGAGTATCTCACACTGGGCTTTTGTTCAGAAGATTATTTTGGTTAAAACCTCTCTGAGATTCTGGGTTGCCAGAAAAATTGTCTCCCAGAAGAAACTAACCAGACCTAGCAGAGTAAAAAGTCATAGAATGATAGAATTTCAGAGTTGAAGGAGATCAGTCACTTAACTCAGAACTCATCTCTACCCCCATCCCTGGGGTTCATCTATATAATTCTGGGAAACCAGGACTTGACTCTCTGAGTCTAGAATTCTATATTTCAGTCTTTTTTTTTTTTAATTTTGTTTAGCCCTTTGAATACTTCGAACAGAGAATAAAGAATTAATTCTGTCTGTATTTAAGCTAGATGATGAAACTTCTGAAGCTGGGGGAAAATATTTCAAAAATAAAAAGTAAATGTCATGAGTTTGAGCACCTGAAAGAAAATGGTCCACCCCCTCTTCCCAGGGTCATCCCATTCATCATCTTCATTCCACAGACTTCAAGCACCTCCTGCCTAAGGGAGGGCAGATGAGTACACAGAGGTCTGCAGTTTCTGTTCCTGGTTCGCAGTTTTTATTTTTATAAGACCATATTAGATTCTTCCTCTACCCAACTTGGCACATTTAAATTGTGTCACTATAGCGGAAGTAAAAGGAATTCCCAAGCCCTATACATATATCCTCTGGGTTTTTTATCAAGTGAGATTTCATGTATCAACAAAATAACATGTACAAATTGTGTAAAAAAACAATTCAAACCTTCCAAAGAAGGGCTTAGAGTGGTTATCTGTTGCAAGCTTCATCTTGCCAAACAGTTATTACTCACGGGGCTGACGGTGCTTTGTATTCTTTCTAAAAATAGATCTTTCCATTAAAAAAGCACAATGTGCTGTCGCTGTATGATGTAAAATGACAAAAGAAGTTATTTTTATCCTCTAGGCAGTTAATTTTTTATTCCAAATAGAACCAACCAGTTTATGAAAGAAAAAACAAGAACTCAGACATCCGGAAATTCACTGTTTCTTTTCTTCCCGTTCACATTTCTGAAATGCCTTTTCTTATTACATAAAACCATATTCTCTAACCAATAATGTCCAGTAATGAATGTTCCCAGCTTGTAGAGGTGGTGACAGTAAATTCAACCTTCGAAAATGAAAGAAGAATAAATAAAAAGAGAGAAATCATATTCGAAGAATAAACAGTCCACTCTAAAACGGACCTTCTTTTCCTATCATTTCTGTCCCAGGCTCTGCATTCAAAGGCAGTGCAGTGTCGCAAAAGAGCCTGGTCTGTAATTAGAAAGGTCTAACAGCAAACATCTGTGCGAGAATGCTGCTCCATCTCTTACTAACAGTATGACCTCCAGCGAGAGACTTCATCCCTAGCAGGTCAGTTTCCCCGTCTGTGAAGTGGGGATAACGGTGTCTCCCTCCCTGGGCAGTAGGACTAAATGAGACGTGTGAGTAAAGGGCTGAGCCCGCTCCTGTCACATGGCAAGTGCAACAGAGATTAGCAAGTAGGAGCCTCAATTTTAGGCTTCCACAGGATTTTGAGGAAGGAATGGCAGGTAACAGTGAGAAGAGAATGGAAAAGAAAGAAGTAAAAGGATACAAACAACAGAAGGAGGCACTTTTGCCTGGCACCCTGCCCACATACTGGGACCCTTGGTCAGTACTGCAGCATTTGGTACCACATCTCCCATCTTGGTGACTCTGAAATCGGACTTCAGTTGTTTTTCCACCCAATAGATTTGTAAGGTAACTATTCATAAGCTCCCATTTTTCACAGGCCAAGCTGCAATATTAAAATGTCGAAGTCCTCAAAGGCAAAGCCAGACAGGAAGGCCACAACTTACTGGGGTCATTCTGCTGCTCCGTCCATCAGCACCAAGCATGGGTCTAACTGTCATTTTCTTTTTAAAAAACATTTCTGATACGTGAATTTAGGTAAAAATATAAAATATTTATGATAATACTGTAAATAGGCTTAAAAAATCTCTATATCACAAGAACCAGGAGGTGATGTGGACAGATGAAAACAGAATTTTATTTTGGGATAAAATTATATGTAATATTTATCCTGCATTTCAATTATTTAAAATTTTTTTCACTGGATCTAGATTAGTCCTCAAAGTTCAATGCTCAAAAAAAACCACTTAAGCACCGTTTTACAATGCAGAATCTCATCCAGTAGCTCTGCAGAGATTTTTGCATTTCTCAAAAGCTCCCAAGTGAAGCTGACATTGCTGTGGACCACATTTTGATTAACAAGACTCGAAATTACCTTTTTGTTGCCTGATTCGATCTTTCCTCTTATCCCTGAATTTAAACATCAGGCTATTTCATGACTAAAATCACCTCCAATGTATTGCTCCCGTGGTCACTATCTGCTAATTTTCACTCAGGTCTGACTATGTTGGCTTCTTCAAGGAATGAGGGGAAGAGCTGAATGCAAGCATGGGTTACTCCAGCTCTTTCTCTTGGTCATACACTCCGTCAAAGACTGCTTCTCATAGTCTTAAATAGTTACTGAGGAAAGGAACAAGCGAGGTTACCAAAACAGCATTAAGACGGTTCTGCAGGAAGTAGAACCTTTGTCAAAAACTATCAATTGTACGTGTGACCCCTCCTAAAAAAAAACCCTAAAAATGCCAACAAGTATAAACCCTTTAGTTCAGATCACATAAGCAAATATGTATTAAGTAATTATTACAGGAAAGGGCCTGGCTATGTTACATTATTACTATGGATGATGACAATAGAGCAAGAGAAATCCCGTCCTTTGGGATTGACCATCCCTAGAAAGAATAATTGTTCCCTCTCTATGTCCCAGAACACAGCACTGTGAAAATACCATTATTTATAACCCTTATCAGTGTCATAAAATACTTTGTTTATATGTCTGTTTTCGCCCATTTATCGTATAATCCTTTACTTTTGAATACTTCAAAAGCAAGAAGTAGGTCTTATGATTTCTTGAATCTTCTGGGGTTACATAACTGAATGCTTGGTATGTTGTAGGCATTCAACAAATGTTTGTTAAAGCAAATTGAATGATATGAAGGGTCTGCTATCTTTGAAGAAGATATCCCTCCGGGAGATCCAGCAGTAGAGGACTGTGAGCTTCAAGGCAGAATCCATTTTTCATTTAGCTCCAGCTCTGGAGTTGCCATTTGAGAATTCTAAGTAAGCCCTGATTTGCGTTCTTATCAGCTACTGGAAAATGCATTAAAATTCATGTCTTTCCTAAAGTGCAATGTACAGGATCTTTTATTTAAAATGCATATTTTGGTGGCCCTTATAAAGAATTTAACAGATAGTAATTCAAATGCAGATTGTTTGCTTTTGAGTCTCTCAGTATGGAGTGTGTAAGTAGCGGTCATGTAGGAACCGATTATATGATTAGATGGGTCTTTCATGATTAAACATCCATGAGATATTAATCTTTTTAGCAAATTTGTTTTGTATTTTGCCTTTCAATTATAATACCCAATAAAAAGAGTAGAGGTTCAAAAGTTTTAAGATACATCATCTATAAACAACTCAGCTGACTTCGCACTGAATATTTTTAATTAGAAAGACTTTTATAATACTAAAGAAAGAAATTAGTATAAGGTACTGAAAATTACTGCTGGGGAAAATACATATTTAATTTTTCCTTATTCAAAATGTGTGTGTGCGTGCGTGTGTGTCTAATAAAAACCTATCAGCTAGGCAAGTGCAGTTTTCTTCTAGGTTAGATAAGGGATGTTTCTAATTTAACTATACAGTACAAGAAAATGGACAAGTAAAGCAGTTATTATTGGTGAAGCCAGCAGTGAGGTTAGCATTAAACAGTGTAATCCTCCTGAT